>NC_088419.1:30988103-31315915 GCF_034236695.1 Oncorhynchus nerka | reverse complement strand
AGGCACAGATCTGGGGAAGGGTACCATAAAATGTCTGCATCATTGAAAGTCCCCAAGAACACAGTGGCCTCCATCATTCTTAAATGGAAGAAGTTTGGAACCACCAAGACTCTTCCTAGAGATGGCCGCCCTGCCAAACTGAGCAATCGGCAGAGAAGGGCCTTGGTCAGGGAGGTGACCAAGAACCCAATGGTCACTCTGACAGAGCTCCAGAGTTCCTCTGTGGAGATGGGAGAAAATTCCAGAAGGACAACCATGGTAGAGTGGCCTGATGGAAGCCACTCCTCAGTAATAGGCATATGACAGCCTGCTTGGAGTTTTCCAAAAGGCGCCTAAAGACTCTCAGACCATGAGAAACAAGATTCTCTGGTCTGATGAAATCAAGATTGAACTCTTTGGCCTGAATGCCAAGCGTCACATCTGGAGGAAACCTGGCACCATCCCTACGGTGAAGCATGGTGGTGGCAGCATCATCTCTGAGCCTTGATTCATTCCCGGGCCAATTGTGCACCATCCCAAGGGACTCCCGGACATGGCTGGTTGTGGCACAGCCCAGAAATGAACCTGAGTCTGTAGTAATGCCTTTAGCATTGCGATGCAGTGCCTTAGACCGCTACGTCGCTCTGGAGGCCCCCCTTTCCACAGATTTGCAATGGGATTCAAGCATGGACTTTGGCCGGGCCACTCAAGGACTTTCACATTCTTGTTCTGAAGCCATTCCAGCGTTGCTTTGGCTGTATGCTTGTGGTCATTGTCCTGTTGGAACGTAAATCTTCACCCCAGTCTAAGGACGTTTGCACTCTCAAGCAAGTTGTCATCACGGATTTGCCTGTATTTGGCTCCATTCATTGTTCCCTCTATCCTTAACAGTCTCCCAGTCCCTGCCGCTGAAAAGCATCCCCATAGCATGATGCTGCCGCCACAATGCTTTACTTCAGGGATAAAATCTAATTGTACTTGTCACATGCGCCGAATACACCTTACCGTGAAATGCTTACTTTACAAGCCCTTAACCAACAATGCAGTTCAAGAAATAGAGTTAAGAAAATATTTACTAAATAAACTAAAGGTGTTTATTTGAGGTGTGTAGGGTCATTGAAAAACAAATGATACTGTAGTCCCACTAAGCGCAAACCAAATGGGATGACGTATTTTTATTGCAGCAGAATGCTGTGGTAGCCATGCTGGTTAAGTGTGCCCTGGATTCTAAATAAATCACCTCTATGCTTCACGGTGGGAACCACACATGCGGCGATCATCCGCTCACCTACTCTGCATCTCACAAAGACATGGCGGTTGGAACCAAAAATCCCAAATTTGGACCCATCAGACCAAAGGACAGATTTCCACCGGTCTAATGTCCATTGTTTATGTTTATTGGCCCAAGCAAGTCTCTTATTATTGTTGGTGTCCTTAAGTAGTAGTTTCTTTGCAGCAATTTGACCATGAAGGCCTGATTCACTCAGTCTCCTCTGAACAGTTGATGTTGAGATGTGCCTGTTACTTGAACTCTGTGAAGCATTTATTTGGGCTGTAATTTCTGATGCTGGTAACTTTAATGAACTTATCCTCTGCAGCAGAGGTAACTCCGGGTCTTCCTTTCCTGTGGCGGTCCTCATTAGAGCCAGTTTCATCATAGCATTTGATGGGCTTTGCGACTGCACTTGAAGAAACTTTAAAGGTTCTTGGGGCAGGGAATAGACGGGTCAAGGCAGGCAGGGGTCAGTAAACCAGAGGTGGGGCAACGGTACCGGGCGGCAGGCAGGCTCAGGGTCAGGGAAAGGCAGAGTGGTCAGGCAGGCGGGCTCGGAGTCAGGACAGGCAAGGGTCAAAACCAGGAGGGCAAGAAAAGAGAGACTGGAAAAAGCAGGAGCTGAGACACAAAATGCTAGTTGACTTGAAAAACAAGGCGAACTGGCAACAGACAAACAGAGAACACAGGTATAAATACACAGGGGATAATAGGGAAGATTGGCGACACCTGGACGGGGTTGGAGACAATCACAAAGAAAGGTGAAACAGATAAGGTTGTGACAATTTTGTAGTGTTTTGGTGATTCAATAAATATAAACTTATGTTAACTTATATTTTGGATCGATTGTTAGGTGGTGAATGATGTCTCCAAACAAAACAAACACACAGTGAAAGGTTTTGAATGAGGCCGGCTGCGTTTCATGTGTTACCAGTTTGAAGTTTTATACTAAAAGTTTAGAAAATTCACCACATACTTGGGAAAATAGCACCAAAGCGAATGAAAAAAACTGTAAGAATGAAGTAAGGTGCCCCTGTCTGTGACCAGGGTATTTTCTCTGTCTCTGTAGGGTAGTTGTGAAATCAGCAGACAGCTCTGATTCCGTGGAGGGCCTAAACAGGACACAAGATTGATGGCCTGGTTAAAATACCCCTGTGTGGAACTCAGGAAGGTGCCAGCCTGTGAGCTTCCCTCTCATTTACACACAGTCAGACACACAGGGACTCTGAGACAGAGGGAGAGGGAAAGACTAAACCAGTTACAGAGAGAAAGAGTTATGATGAGGATAGGGATAGTAGATAAGAACATGAGGGGTGGAGACTGGAGAGTTAAGGATAGGGTGAACGGGAAGAAAGACAAAAAAGGTGGGAGAATTGGTACGGTAGAGATATGGTAGAGGTTGAACAGAGACTAGGAAGTAGACATAAACGACAGAGAGGGAGGGAAAAGAGAGTGATGAGATAGAGATACAAGCGCTGAGAAATGAAGGAAAGGGGAGAGAAACAGAGAGAGAACCAGCAGCACTCCCCTCTTTATTTATACCTCCATCGACAGCAGGCTAAGATTTCTGGCACCAAAACAACGTCACGCTTGCTATTTCAGTCAGAGGTGCAACATTTCAGAGGGGGTTAAGGTGACGGGCTGAGGCGTTGTGTGGCCCCTACAGCCCTACAACATGACATTTCACACTGTAGCTACCTCCCTTGGCCTTTTGTGTGTTAGAGAGAGGGCCCACTTGCTATGTGTCTTGAGTTGCAGACAAAGTGGTAAACAGCCTTGGGGTTGTTCATGCAGTTTTATGAGGAGAGAACCTCAGACCATGACAACACATCAAACAATACTGAGACCCACAAAAGTCTACACTCACACAACCCCAGTCCATGTTAGCTTGCCTGGTAACAAGAGGGAGAGTGAGACACCATCCTAAAATAAACCCCCTATTATTATGGCCATAGGCCTTTATTTACTGAGATTTTACTAACATAAGTTTAAGGGAAATAATTATATCATATGTTAAAGTGCTGAAAGAGGGACAACGCTGTTACATCCAATGCCTGTTTGCCTGAGGCTGATGCTGCGCAGGTGCTTGTACGCGTGTAAACATGAATATATACACGCTCGCATTCAAACGCACACACGTGCACACACGGACACACACACACATAAACACATGTAAATAGTGCCACACATGCACTGAAACGTATATAGTTGTCCTTGCTGTTTTGATTTTTGTTGTCCTTGATGTCTTTTGTTTTACTTTGTTTTTCTCTTTTGTTGATTTTGTTGGTTGTTGGTGGCTGGGGGGGGGGGGGTTGGTGATTGAGGGGCAGTGGTCGGGGAACTGTGGGGGGGGATCTTGGAGGGTTGTTGGCCTGGCGGTTGAGATTTTGGGCCGGTGGCCGATAGGTCGCTGGTTCTGGTCCCTGTTTTGACTTGGTGAGAGATCTGTTGACGTACCCTTGGGCAGGGCGTTGACCCTGGTTGCTTCTGTGGGTTGCTTTGGGTGGCAGTCTGTTAGATTGACTGAATGTCATGTAAATGTTGAGCGGCTTCACTGCAGATATGTGTAAAAAAAAAAACTATTACAATCATTTACAGTACCAGTCAAAAGTTGACACACCTACTCATTCCGGGGTTTTTCTTTATTTGGACTATTTTCCACATTTTAGAATAATAGTGAAGACATCAAAACTATGAATGAACACATATGGAATCATGTAATAACCAACAAAGTGTTCAAGAAATGTTGATATATTTTATATTTGAGATTCTTCAAAGTAGCCACCCTTTGCCTTGATGACAGCTTTGCACACTCTTGGTCAAATAGCCCTTACACAGCCAGTCCCAATAAGAACAAACCAGATGGGATGGTGTATTGCTGCAGAATGCTGTGGTAGCCATGGTGGTTAAGTGTGCCTTGAATCCTAAATAAATCACAGACTGTGTCATCACACCTCCTCCTCCATACTTCACGGTTGGAACCACACATGCGGAGATCATCTGTTCACCTACTCTGCATCTCACAAAGACACAGCGGTTGGAACCAAAAATCTCAAATTTGGACTCATCCGACCAAAGAACAGATTTCCACTGGTCTAATGACCATTGCTCGTGTTTATTGGCCCACGCAAGTCTATTCTTCTTATTGGTGTCCTTTAGTTGTGGTTTCTGTGCACCAATTCGACCATGAAGGCCTGATTCACGCAGTCTCCTATGAACAGTTGATGTTGAGATGTGCCTGTTACTTGAACTCTGTGAAGCATTTATTTGGGCTGCAATTTCTGAGGCTGGTAACTCTAATGAACTTATCCTCTGCAGCAGAGGTAACTCTGGGACTTCCTTTCCTGTGGCGGTCCTCATGAGAGCCAGTTGTGTCACTCCCTAATCCGTTTCACCTGTCTTTGTGCTTGTCTGCACCCCCCACCAGGTGTTTCCCATGTCTCATCATTATTCCCTGTGTATTTATACCTGTGTTTTCGGTCTGTTGCCAGTTTGTATTGTTCCATCAAGTCCTACTAGCGTGTTCCTGTGTTTCCTGTGCTCTAGTTTATGTTTTTCTTAGTCTTCCCAGTCTGTCTGTCCTGACCATGATCCTGCCTGCCGTCCTGTACCTGCCTGACTCTGATTTGGATTACGACCCTTTTCCTGCCTAGACTTACCTTTTGCCTGCCACTTGTACTATAATAAACTCTGAGACTCGTACTATCCGCCTCCTGTGTCTGCATCTGGGTCTTAGCCTGAGCCGTGATAATTAGAATCGTTCTTGCCATAATATGGACTTGGTCTTTTTCCAAATAGGGCTATCCTCTGTATACCTTGTCACAACACAACTGATTGTCTCAAATGCATTAAGAAGGAAAGAAATTCCACAAATTAACTTTACACAAGGCACAACTGTTCATTGAAATTCATTCCAGGTATATACCTCATGAAGCTGGTTGAGAGAATGCCAAGATTGTGCAAAGCTGTCATCAAGGCGAAGGGTATTTGAAGAATCTCAAATACAAAATATATTTTGATTTGTTTACCCCTTTTCTGCTTACTACATGATTCCATGTGTTATTTCATAGTTTTGATGTCTTCACTATCATTCTACATTGTAGAAAATAGTAAAAAATTAAGAAAAACCCTGTCCACACTGACTGGTACTGTATTTAAATATATTTCTGTTTTATTGAACCATATTCTGATATATTACTTTTTCAGTATGGGGTAAGCATGGTAGTGAATCTCTGTAGTGTTGGAAATGAAATTAGCTACACTCCGTCACCCCCAACCAATGAAATAAGTCATCAAACAAGACTTCTACAGATAGACGGAGTCAGTTTATTAAAGCACTGTCGTGTTTATTTATTATCAAGAGAGAAAAAAGGACAGCAGAAGCATTACATAGTCATAACTGTATGTCTTACTGTGGTTACTTGAACATTTTCAAATGTGTTATTTTGATAATATGACACAGTAAAACACACTATAGACAGTTATAGCATGTTGCTGCTGTGGTGACAGGACACGGCCAACTCGCTTTTAAAAACAAGCCGACATGGCACTCATTTGGATTGACACACACACACACACACACACACACACACACACACACACACACACACACACACACACACACACACACACACACACACACACACACACACACACACACAGGGACACGCACTCGCAAGTAAGGGGGCCATGCTGTATCGCAATATACACAGCCATCCAAAAATCATCAATAAAAAAGAAAGAGAAAACGAAACAATAGAAGGGAAGTAAAAGAGAGTGAAAGAAACCAAAAGTAAAGAAGTTTGGCACAGGAGAAAGGAAGGCCACAGTAACACTGGAGACTGAATAGGAGTCAACCATTTTGTTTCTTATATGTGTAAGTCATTCTAAGTAATCTCATAGAAAATCTCTTTAAAGCACTTTTTTTCAAGACGAATAGTATTTCCAGAGAGGGCAGACTATATCATCCGAGTCCTGTGGGGTTGAATTGGGGAGGGAGGCGGGGTTAAAAGGGGGTCGGGGAACGTGTCTCACATGATGGCAGTCTCGGTGTGGAGCAAATAGGAGCAGAAAGATTTCTGCTTTAGGGCGGGGCTTGGGGTTCTTGCAATGGGGCTAGGGGTGTGTGCCAAGGGGCTTGGGGCGCGGGACATTGGACCGGAGGGGGCAGAGATCAAGGCAGTGGGAGCACAGCTAGCCCACCTGGATGGAGGGCGTTGATTGGCTGGGCGGGCAGGACGAGAGAAGTTCAGTGACGGGGTTGCTGGGGACAACTCAGCTGGGCTCACCTGGAGAGAGACGATAAGAGTGGGTCAGATCAAGACTGTGTGTGTGTGTTTGCTATGCCTATCTCACCTTCTGTGTGTCATTTCTGTAGGCAGTCTTTGTGGCTCGGGGGCTAGAGTTGTACTCGTGCTCGATGTCCAGCATATCCAGTAGCTCAATGAGTCCATCGTCCTTATTCTGACCTGCAACTGGCCCTCCCCTCTGAATCCTCTGAGCTCCAACATGGGACCCACTCAAGTTCCTGTAGTCCAGTATGGGCTCCCTAGGCTGGTATGCAGGCCTCCTGGCCCTCTCCCCCTGGACCAGACCAATGTCGGTCTCTCTGTCTGCCCCTCCGAGGGCCTTTGCTTTGGCCTCGGTCCTCCTCTGACGCCCTGCCTGGGGTCCTTTAGGGTGAGCATAGCTACCCATTGAGGTGCCTCTACCCTCACCAAGCTGGCTCTCTCTCCTATAGTCTCTCACTGCCCCACCAGATCCTCGTTCTTTGCTGGGATCCATCTCCACTGTAAGCATGATGGAATCCGCCTGGCATTTCTGGGCAGGCAAGCGCCCAGGCACCCTGCTGCCACCCAGCTCTTTGCGCTGACAGACGGGGGTGGGGCACTTGTTCTCGATAGGCACCTGGTTGGTCACCACACCGGTGTCAGTGAGGGTTTTCCCCTCGTTCTTCTGGAGCATGGCCCCAAATTTCCTGAGGACCGAGGGGCTACCACATGTCTTGTCCCCAAGGGCCCCAGGGGAGTGGGACTTTCTGTCGAGGGCTGGGGAAGTCTCGGATGAGGCAACCTGGGAGGTGGAGCGGGGGGGTACGGGAGGGCCTTCTCTCTGTCTATGAGGGGGCTTGTTAAGGTCCCTGCAGGGGGAACTCTTTCTGTGTGACACTCTGTTCTTCCTGTTCTCAGCCTCCTCGTCCGCAAACCGCACCTGACCAATCCTAAAACAGATTAACAAGCAAATAACTCAATGAGTAAAATAGCTCAAATACAAAATCGTATAAGTGGATTTTGCTCTCTAAATGATCTTCTCTAAATGATCTTCTCTAAATGATCTCAGTATTAGTGAGGTCTGTGGACGTTCTTCTTACCTCTCATTCTCAACAGGCCTCCTCTTCATCGCATGCTGGTGCACAGACTGATCCTGGCTCCCTTTAGTGATCTCCTTCAGATGCTGAGAGAGAAGTGGGACAAGGGTTACCTGGGAGAGGAAATAATCAGTGATGTAGAATAGTGCAACTAGCAAAGATACAGTATATCAAATTCAGCTTTACAGCCACACTTATGCAATTTCCAGTGGAGTATTGAGACGTGCCAGTTATATGTAATTTATTTAAATGTTTATTACTGAAAACAACCCTGCTTAGAGCCCTCAAAGGTTTGAAGACTTGAAGTGAACACTATAGGTATAATAAATATGGAGGTGGCCCCATCTAGTCTTCCAATGAGCTAAGTGGAGTTTCTACCATATTGCTTCCACCTATCAGATTTTTTCGGATCTGCAAACACCAATGGGGTGAGACATAGGGTAAAGGTTATTTTTTGGACGGGGCTGCCTATCAACTTTAATCCTTAGTTACTGTAGCTACTCACATTGTTGAGAGCTGAGTTGGTCTTCCAGGTCTTTCCGTGACCATGTCCAAGATAACCCTGCAACAAGTCTTCAAGTTCCACCGCACCGTTGCAATTTGGATAATAGCCACCAATCTGATGGTTGACAGGTTCGCCGTAACCATTGGGGCCTTGACTACAACCGTTGCTACAGTGATTTGGCACTACAACAGCTCTTGGGTGGTCCTTGGTTCTGTTGCTATGGCTGCCAGGCCGGTCACAGAAGCCATTGTCATGGTGCATCCTATCATTTTTGCCGTTGCCCATGGTGACATAATTTCCCCCTCTACGAGCCTGCACCTCATTGTAAAGCTGAAATATGAGCATAAACATTATAATGATCAAACACCTACCGTCACAACGTGAACACAAGTTGGAATAGTTGTATTCACCAGTTAAGACTAATTATTTACACTTACAACTTAGGCGTGTTCCAAAACCCAATATACATACAGATACAAGACCGTATGTACACAAAACAAGTCTGTACCTACAACAATGTCAACCTTGTTTACGCAATCCATATAACCATCCCGAAATAGTTACACGACCCAACTATTTTTATAATCTACACATTTGTTATGTCAGTTGGAGTGAGCGTGTGCTTTGCTTCGCTATTTGAAGCTTTAATGCATTCACCACTATGATCTTTCAGTGTTCTGACTGTCTGTCAGCACATCACAGTTTAATTAGCTTGTTAACATCTGTCTGTAATCATTACTCCAAAGGGGACATGGGGTCTCAAAAAGGGGTGTGGCTCCAACAGTGTATTATAACACACACACACACACACACACACACACACACACACACACACACACACACACAAGCAGTTAAACACTCTTCAGAGAAGACCAAGGGTGCGGGACGAGAAAGACACTCTCTCAAAGTGAAAATGTTCACACTACTGATACCCCATTTCAGGTAATGTTACTCTACCTAGGATCTTGTTTGACTATGTCAGAACTGTGCTTGAGTATGTTGGACCATGTTTGGACTATCCCATGTATTTGGATGATGTTTTACTTTATTTTAGACCTTGATGGAACGCATCTGACCATGGTTGACCCCTCACCTCCTCTATCTTCCTCTGCATGTCCTGCAGCTGGTCCTCCCATTCCTGCATCTCTGAGTCGAAGCTGTCCAGAAGCTCCCCCCTCTCTGTTCCCCAGCCCCGCCCAGCCTGCTCCAGACCGCGCTGAAGTTCGGTGGCCGCCATTTTGGGCCGCTTCCTGCAGCAACTTTTTACTTCCTGTCACAACTTTCTTTTCTTCCACCAACAACTTCTTCTTCCTTCTTCTGTTTAAACTTCCTAACTTCCTTTCTTTTTCAACTTCCTAGCTGTTTGTCTTTAAGGGGTCACCAAGGTGTGGAAATGTTAGAGGAACACTGCAAAGGAAGAGAGGATGATTATTGTGGACAATAAGACATGGGAGAACTAGAGGACATTAGTCATGTGGACATCCACCAGTAAACAAATGGACTCAAAAGGTCTAGTCCCCGTGGACATTCTACCTGCCCCCCCCACCTTGCCTGCTACTCCCCATGGACATTCTACCTGCTACCCCCCCCACCTTGCCTGCTACTCCCCATGGACATTCTACCTGCTACCCCCCACCTTGCCTGCTACTCCCCATGGACATTCTACCTGCTACCCCCCCCCACCTTGCCTGCTACTCCCCATGGACATTCTACCTGCTACCCCCCACCTTGCCTGCTACTCCCCGTGGACATTCTTTCTCCTGCTGCCCCCCCCAAAAGGCTATACTCTACCCCCACTCCAATTACATTCATCACAATTGCAGTTGTAAATATGTACTTTTCTATTTTTATTTCACTCAATGGTAATGCTACTGCTCCCCCGATGGTCATTCCACCTCCCTCCCTCAACAGTCTATACTTTGCCTCCACCCCAATGGTCATTTCTTTTCTAATCACTGCCACAGCTGTTATGTATGTAGTGCTATTTATATTTATATTGTTTTTATTACTATTTTAATTATTTGATTTCACTAGTCCTGCATGTTGGAGCTGGAAGCCTAAGATTTGTACTGTACCCTGCAATCACACCTGGAACCCTGACTTTTACACAGTCTGAATCTAATCTGAATAAATACACATTTTGTGGATTTCCTGGAAAGATTCAAAGCATTTTGGGCTCTGTATTCCCAGCCATATTTCATTGTCATTTAAAGATACCTTTGTGACACGTGCCTGGTGTAGTGTGACAACCTCACTATTTGGCTGTTGGTCACTATCCTCTCTGCTCCAACCCTTCGCTCTGTCCTTCCCAATTTTCTATAATGGAACTTTGGAAACCTTCCAATTACAGCCATGACCCGTTTTAATGAGCACATATGCCCCATTTTTCAAAAGTGGGGTGTATCTCGAATAGAACCCCCGTAACTATTCAACACGTACAGGTTACCCGCATGACGCATTTCTTCTAGCCTTCAGTCACACTTTGCGAACAATGGAAACGTGTGCCCTCCGTGTCACCGCTAAACGATAAATTCATTTCGCACTCGGCTGCATGCTGCATGGCCAACTCACCTCGAGAAAATTGGCCATAATGCTGTATACGGGCGCGTATTGGCTTGGCTTAAACGGTTTCCCGTAGGCCTATCGCTGCATTGATTTATTACAGTACATCAGGTCATTTTAGAAGGCCGATGGTTTGCTATCACCGAATGTTATATATTACGTGCGTTTACCACCTCGAAAGTACCCGAACACCAACCAGTCATCGTGTGATGTAAGAGTACGGACATGTTAATAATACAAACCTGTAACTATGCATCGAGAAGTTGGAGAGGGATAGAGAGAGAAAGAGCGAGAAAGACTAAATACGCAAGGCGTGTGTTTTAAATATTAATAGGCCTATAGTAAATAAATTCCCACATGACCAAATGTAGCCTATTTAGTGGTGCGTAAAAGAAAAAGCACCAAAGGGGAGGCACAGGTTGATCAAATGTGACCCAATAGATCAATCCCACAGTGGATCTGCAATGTTATATTTTACTACTTGTCCTTATTAAGTTTTTGTCCAATTATTGTAAGAAACCCAAGTTGTAGAGATGCGTAAAACAAAACTTAATGGAACTCTCCATATCCATAAAATACATTTAAATATGAACTTCTTCATGTGGCCTTACCTGGCTGTTCAATATTCTCCTTGACGATTTTATTGTTAATCGCTGAGGATATATCGCAGTGGCAGATAATGAATCCCGATTTCAGTCTAGCCAAGGCATTCACCGTGAATTTCCTGAGATCCTCTGTTTGCCCGGTGGCGGCTGCGCTTCAACGGCTCCAGAGTCAGTCCCCTTGTCGCGAAATACTCGCTTTTGTGCCTCTGTTCTATTACGTAAAGTCCCGCGGATTGGATTTTACAGGAACCCTCTATTGTCAAGCCTGGGCAGGGTTATGTCCAGAGCAGGCACCTTTTTTCAGGGTAAACAACTTCTGTTCCAGAGGGGGACCCAGGCTTTATAGTGCACCTCGTATTTACGTCGCATCACTGGAGCCAAGATCAAGTATCTTAATGTCAAATTTATTCCAGCATTTGAGGTCTCGATGGGAGGACTGTCGTCACTCGCATCCTATCTATAATTAAAAAGCAATGTAGAGAGGGAAACTGTTTACATAGCTATTTCAGCTGCCGAGCTCTGAGCCAATAGGCACTCCTGTTGCTACTCCGCTTTGGGGTGCTTGGCAGATTTCGTTTTGTGACTCCAAACTACTCTTATTTGTTTACAATTTTGATTGCCAAAATGTAGCATATATGTGACACCTGCGCTAACATAATTTTAATTTGTTTTTGTTTTTCTCGAAAAACTTTATATCTGGTACTTTACTCCAATTTCACTACTATTTTATAGTTTATTTATTTGGACATTGCTGTTGATAAAGGTTGCACAATATCATCGCGCGCGTCATGCGACCACCATTAGGTTCTGACCCAAATAGTTCACTGACATGATGGACACTTGTCGACATAAACAGTGTGTTGTGAAAGGCATCTGATAGCTCAAAACCAAAATATATTTAGTGTGGATAGGAACGTGGGAATCCTCAGACTATGAGCCAATTTATGCTTGATTCGAAAATGTGGTTGGAGGCGCCATAAGGATGGTGTGATGCAGTTGTGATGCCTCCAGAGCCACGCCATGCCTCTCTCAAATGTTGTAACAATGCAGAGGGCTCCATATAGCTCCGCATTGAAGCGCAAGAAGTACGAATGCCCTGACTTCTGCAGAGTCCGTATCAAATA
The DNA here is from genome assembly GCF_034236695.1 of Oncorhynchus nerka. Lineage (NCBI taxonomy): Eukaryota > Metazoa > Chordata > Actinopteri > Salmoniformes > Salmonidae > Oncorhynchus > Oncorhynchus nerka. The sequence continues at coordinate 31,303,500 of NC_088419.1, read as the reverse complement.
GTTAGGGCAGGGTTTGACAAAATCGGTTTTCCGGTGCACCTTTTGGTTTTTGCCCTAACACTTCACAGATGATTTAAATAATTAACTATCAAGCAAGCTTCGATAATTTGAATCAGCTATGTAGTGTTAGGACAAACATCGTGCACCCCTTGGGAGTCCCGAGGACTGAGTTTGGGAAACAGTGAGTTAAAGGGCAAACATCCTTCGTTTGCATTGTCGCGGTCCACGCTGTACAGGTGCTGAATCGGAATTCTGATTGTCGCTGGCCATGGTTCTGAATCACCACTATTTACCTTGTTTGTTTAAAATCTGATCTTTTACACTTTTGTAAGCAATGAGGAGGAACCTCCACCTTTCCTATCAGATTGTAGATCTACATTTCTTATATACTACCACATGGTGGTGGTCTACCTGTAGGCTACAACATTTCTTTGCAGGTAGGGACTATGGCTATAGGATTTGATTCTGGAATTGGGCAAAACAGGTGTTATGCTAACTCACCTTTTCTTGGGGGTGATGAAGGAAGTTGTGGGTGTTGGGAAAAGTAGTCTCCAGTGTTGAACCTAAGCATATATCCTGTTATGTGACTGTGACCTGTGCTTGAAGAGGGAGGCTCCTGTTCGGTGACCTTGGCAACAAATGTTTAAAAAAATAACACAAACAAACAAACAAAGGATGTGGCTATGCTATTGAGGGAGGCGGGATCACAGGACGAAGAAAAGGGTAAACAGAAAGACAAGTTTAAAGATGGTGGCATAGGAGTGGGAGGAGAATAAGACTAGAATGAGGATGAGTAAAATGATGGGCTGAAACATCTGGGCAGAGGATGAACAGAACACGAGTGTCAACGGAGGAGAAACGAGAGGGAAAATAGGGTCAGAGAAAGAAGGAGAATAAAGTCAGCAGAATATTCAATGGTGACGGACGAGTGAAGAGACTATGCTGATACAGCCAAACAGGTATGGTCAAGTCTACATCTCTTTAATTAAGAAACACACAGAAAAACACATGCACACACACACTTACCGACAGTGGTTCCTCCTCCCTGTCCTCAGGTTTGGGCACCTCCAGTCTGTCTATGAAGCCCTGTAGCTCCTTCCTGAAGGCCTTCATCTGGGCATTGATCCTGTACAGCAGCTCATGCTCCCTGATCCTCCCACCCTCCTCCTCCTCCTCACCCCGCCCATACAGGTCGCTGTTGGAAACGTACACCCGTGCCTCTGCGATTATAGTTGCCGTGTCGGCGATGAGCCGGTCGATGGTCCTGCCAAGACGCTCCGCCTCCACTCGAATGTCAATCATCTGCTGGCGATCCTGTAGGTTGCGGGGCAGGAAGCGGGCGGCGGTCTCAGGGGGTGGGGTATAGAGACCCCGAGTAGGCGTGAGGCAGCGGGTTTGGTTCCGCACCTCGTCCGAGTCACTCTCCCCGCCCACTGGGCCCTCGCGTTTGCGGTGCGGGGGCTGGAGGCGAGAGGAGGAGTCATCATCGCTTTCGCGGCGCCCGCTTGGTCCGATCCCTCCTGCGTCACTTTCTGCATCGCTGTCCCGAGGGCTGATGCCCCCCCTTAGGGCCAGGTGGGAGGCCAGGTCGTAGCGCTGCATGTTGGAGAGCAGAACACGCTTCTCATACTGCAGCTGCATCACCTGGGAGAGAGAATAGAACTGTCTGAATGAGGCATGATATGTTTATGACGTTTGATCTTTGTTTTCTTCTTTGATTCCAGCGATATCTTTTTGTTTACCATATTGTCTGCACAGCCATTTTGATTTTCAATATAAGTTAAAGGTTACGGAAATAAACTAGAAAAACAAATGTGGAAGACCGACTCACCTTCCCACTGAGATCATTAATCTGTAGCCGGGCCGTCTTCAGTTCCTCCTGCAGTGCCTCTGCCTTCTCCGAACATACTCCTCCTGCCGCCACTCCTCCATGCCTTGCCCCTCCCTCGTGGGTCCCGGCCTTAAACCTGAGCTTGTTGAGTTCTCCCGTCACTCTCTTGTTGTGATCTTCAGCGTCGGCCAGGTTCCTCCTCAGGAGCTCTGCTTCGTCCTCCACCAGCTGCAGCTGCTGCCTCACCTCTGTCATAGCCTCCCCATGGCCCCGGCCCGCCCCCATCCCACCCACAGCCCCCCCACCGGACCCGCCTTCTCCCTCCCCTTCACCCCTGAGGTCATCCAGCTCCGCCCTCAGACCCCGGTTCTCCACCTGGAAACACATGACATGAAGACGGATTGGTCAGTTATGTTATGAATCACTATCTTCCTCTCTCTGTAGGCACCTTCTGAGCAGAACAGGCAGAAATGCTTGGAACAGTTGTGTTCCCTTGTGCAAACTTATTTCCTGGTCTCTTTCATGTCATAACCTACATCAAACACTCTGCATCACATCCTGTGTCTCTCACCTCCAGCTCCACGATCTTCCTCCCCAGGATGTTAGCCTCCTCCTCCACCAGGCGCAGACGCAGCTTCAGCTCGGACTCACGGGTGGTGGGGGGTCCCCAGGCCTCACCCTTGGGGTGGGGGCTGTCCAGGTCCCCATAGAAGGAGCGGTACTTCTGTAGCTCCGTCTCCAGCCGGTCCTTCTCCTTGTCGATCTTAGCTGTCTTCTTCCTCAACAATACAGCCTCTTCCTTGATGAAGGCCAGCTGGCACTTGAGATCATCGTTGTCATCCTGAGAGAAGGGGAATTGGAAGGAAGATAATGCAGTTCTGATGTACAGGAGACAACTCTCGCTCGTGTTTGGAAAAAACACTTTTTATTGTTTTATAAAAGCATTTCATGGTGATCCCTCACCTCTGTTGGGGTCTGGGCAGACTTCTTGTCTGACTTTTGGACCTCCTTGCTTCCTCTTCTCTTCTGAGACTGTTGGGAATTGAATAACGAGTATTACAGCAAAATATGTGCTGTATAGATTGTATAATCTATTGTGGGTGAGTGTTCTTACCTCCTTGACTTTGTCCAGCTCATTCTGAAGGGCCTGTTTGGTCACCTCCACCTCGATGAGTTTCTGCCTCAGTTTCTCATTCTCGTCCTCTGTCTTTGTACGTTTCTCCTCCACATTCTCCAACTCATGGTGCAGTCTCACAGACACATCCTTCGCTACCTGCATTAAACAGAATCAGGGACATTGATTTAAGTTGATTGAATTAATTATGGCGGTGAATGGACAGTGCATTAAGCAACTAATAAAATTAGTTTCAACATCAAGCCTACCAACACACGCACGCACGCACGCACGCACACACACACACACACACACACACACACACACACACACACACACACACACACACACACACATACACACACACATACACACTCCCTCCCTACCTTCAAGTCCTGCTCCAGGCTCCTCAGTAGTTCCTCGTCGATCTCTCCCGTCTGGGCATAGCGCAGCTTCTTCCTCTCAGCCTTCCTCAGCCGGTACTGGAGGATCCGGCAGTTCTTATTGGCTCGCTCCAGCTCGCGTCTCATTTCCTGCAGCTGGCACGTGTCCTCCTCGTAGAAGGTGTCACGCATCTCGTCCATCTCCGTCCTCATCTCCTCGATCTCCATCTGGAACATCAATATGAGTGATCAGCCAATCAGACACTGTTAGCCAACAGGGGGCGTGGGCTCACGCTTCAGCATTATTGGTGTTGTTGGAGTGTTTAGGTCCTCTGAAGATGATGTAATTGAATAGGGACAAGCTAATCTGAACCGATTAATATTCATTATTATGTTAATCAATGAACAGAAGTAGGCTAAACACAGGATGGTGCCATTCATTGTTCTTAATAGGGAAGAGGGGTTTGCCTTGTAGCTATAGGGCAACCTAAATCATTAAGCTTTCACAAGCATCAATAACAAACCAAGGGAACTAAGCACATTTCTACATGAGTTCTTTGCAAATGTTACAGAAAGAATAACAACTGTTCACTTAGCCTACCCAATTGGCTAAAAAATATGCTTGCTTCATTGTATCAACATACAGTTTTCCAGTATATCTCTAATAATAAACCTCGGGGAATATGCATGGAATATTAATAATATCTCAGTTGCAGTGTTATCATCAAACACGAAATAAGCCTACCTTTTCACTTATGCTAATATATATATTCATATATACATATATATACATGATTACATTGGAATATATGAGCATATGTTAGTAATGCCAATTTTGGGGAATAGGCCTGAATTCAATCTCAAACAAAAAAGTGGCCTACCAGTTCAGTTACTGGATCTGCAAAAACATTGTGTTTGTATACATTGAATGTTATTGAATGTCAGTGATGCCAAACCTTTAGATCTTCATTCTCATCCACCAGTCTCTCCAATTCGTCCTCAAGGCCCTCATCTTGCTGTGTCACGAACTCCGCCTCTATGGTCCCGATAGACCGCTCCGGCTCGGCCTCGGCGCTGTCAGCCGTGTGCATCTTGCTGATGCTTCTCTTCAGTTTCTTATGTAGGTGGAAGTGCAGAGTTCAGTCTGCAAGCAACCCTCTCTCCACAGACTAAGGCCCGGCCCACAGCCCACGTATTCCCCTCTTCTGTCCCTGCAGTAGCCCGCTGAAGCTTTCACCGACTCCCCTCCCAGCTTCTTCGTTTTCCCTTTCACCAAACACGCGGTGCTGGAGCCGGTATGACCCAATATGTTGGGAAGACAGGCCTTTGAGGCAGGGATACACCTAACGACGAACTACGGGTTTGAGAATCTGGTGAAATATCTCCTCTGTATCTTATTTTCTGCTACGACGAACTACGGGTTTGAGAATCTGGTGAAATATCTCCCCTGTATCTTCTTCTCTGCTTCGACGAACTACGGGTTTGATAATCTGGTGAAATATCTCCTCTGTATCTTCTTCTCTGCTAGCATCCGCCCTGTTGGCATTGCCAGCATCCGTTTCAGCACCATCTGGGTAAACAGCTGCAACGTAGCATCTCTCGATCTCCTCCCTCACGACAGCGGCCCTAAGCCCCTCGTTTACTACCTTATTCCTCGATCCTCCTTTTGAAACTATATTTTTGGATCTGCTGGAGGATTTTGGGGCTGATTTTGAGGCACATTCCCGGATTCTGGCCGGAGAGGGAGCCTGATGCTGCCTCCTCCCTGTGCTATTGTCTGCTGCTGCCACTGGAAAATCCGCAGCGCCGCTTGCGGCAGTCGTGTCATCCACCAGCCTTGACTTCTCCACTCGCCCATCTCAAAGTGACTGCAAAGTATGATATATTAGTTATGGGAATAATAAAAACATAATATAAGTCTTGATATATTAGGTCTATCCGGTTGATAAAAGTTGCAATTAAATATGATGGTCAACCAGTTCCAACATTCCAACATTCCAACATTTAAATGGAAATTCTGGCTGAAATGCACAACCTTTGCTGCAAAAGGGACATGACGTCTGCAGAGCGACATTGAAATAATATTAACTTTGAAAAAGACCCGAAGCCTGTTTATTGGCAAATGGGAATCTAACTTAGGCTATACAAGGCTACTATTCAGTATGTATAGCCTAGTGATAGGCTACAAGTGATACAATTAAATGTATACATGCATAGTTTATATATAGTGAGTTTTGTACTGTTCTGTAACTTTTGTTCAATAAAAATGAAACATAGCCTAACATTAGTTAATATATTAGGCTACAGATGGTCAACAAACGCACTGTCAAACATTTTCATGCATTTGCTGTGCAATTTCCTATCGAAACGTGTTATTTGAATGAGGCTTCTTACCGCGAGAGAAAGTGCAGGTTCAGCCCAGTGATAAAGGGCTAGAGAGATGCTGACACAACAGGCACTGCAGGGGCACGACTAGCTAGACAGTATTTATGATGTGGTGAGGTCAACGTCAAACCAGGAAACAAACAATGTAATGTCTTTCTCCAGGCCAATGTAAATAACCCATTGCAGCCTTTTTACTGTCTACATCAACACTAATTGAAAATATGCACACAATGAATAGGCTATATTTATTGTTTTGCTTTCAAATGTATTCTACTTATTTCCCCAACCGCTAGAAGGTATCTCCAGTAGGCCTAGGTAGTAGATCAAGAACTCAGTAAACCACATTGTGCATGCAATGATTTGTTTAGGCCATCGGAGGGTGGTCTCCACCCACCTATCAGTACCTTCATAAAGGGGTCATCTGTGCGTGCAGACAGGTTGCCGCCAGGGATACGCTGACCGTATGAACGAACTTAGTTACAATAAGGTGTTGTTATAAGTGGTAATGAGATGAGTGACAAACAGACAGACAGACAGAGAGACAGGCAGACAGACAGGTGACAGACAGTTTGAATCTGTGGTTGTATGAAAGTATCACAGCATGGATGGTGTGAGTGTGTAAAGCTTACACAAGTGTGAGTTTGGATGTAGCTAGAACTCCCCCTCAACACTGATACAGGGTCAGATCTTTTGTTTATCCCCCTAATGGTTAAGGCTAAGATCGGCTAGATCCTAGATCTGTGGTTAGGAGGTAGTGTGAGTTCAGAGCAGTGCTAAGAGCACAAGTGCAGTACAGGTTATGGTGACCTGTGTTAAGTGACCCTGATGGAAGGCCTACTGCAATCCTCTTAGAGCTCGGCTCGTGTAGATCCCTCTTCTTCCTATAGGAGGAAGGGTGATAGTGGAGGGGGAACAGAAAAAAGGTGTTGAAGAAAGAGAGGCAGATGAGGAGGAAGGCGGTGACAGCATTAGGAGTGAGGCTGGAAATTGAGTCAGCACTGATGTCACTAGAGGTCTTGTGAAAATCCTCACCATGTATCTGTTAACGTATGGCACAGAAGCTGACTAGTATGTGTATGTGTTGCATATGTGCAGTTGTGTGTGTGTGTTAACATGTGTGAATGTTGCATATGTGTCTATGCATTGTGTGTAAGAGACAGTGTGTGAACTCTCCGTGTGTATATAGTATATGCATTCCAGTATTTATTAATTCCATTCTTTTACTTTTAGAATTGTGTGTATTGTTGTGAATTGTTAGACACTACTGGACTGTAGGAACACAAGCAAGGAACACAAGCAATTCACTATACACACTGAGCTAGGAACACAAGCAAGGAACACAAGCAATTCACTATACACACTGAGCTAGGAACACAAGCAATTCACTATACACACTGAGCTAGGAACACAAGCAATTCACAATACACACTGAGCTAGGAACACAAGCAATTCACTACACACACAATGACATCTGCTAAATATGTGTAAGTGACCAATAAAATTTGATTTGATGTATGCACATATGTGTGAGTGTCAACGACCCAAAGGAAGATTACAGAAGGCTCCTCTTTTCCACAGTGACCTGAATTCCTGGGTTAACTCGCTTTGTGACGTAGGCATAAGCTCTTTTACAGCTAAAGCCAATTTACCCCCCTCAGATTAGGGCAGAGCTGTCTGGCCAAGCCCCAGAGACACAGGCCTCTCTCTCTCTCTCTCTCTCACTCTACCTCTGTCATTCATAGGAATTTGCTTGACCCAGGGGACAGAGGGAGAGGGGGGTAGGGTGGGCCGGGAGAGGAGAGAAGAGGTGGAGGAATCCTGCTCATCGGAGCCAGAGATGTACAGACATTTGGAAACTTTGAAAATTAGAATTCTAAAGGCTTCTGGGTGGAGGGGGGGATGGAGAGAGGGTTTCTGAGATGGGGGTAGACCCGTGGAGGCTCATCAGAGGAGGACCATCCTTCTCAGTGAATTTCATAAAAATAGAATTAGTGAAACTATTAAAAAGTTATCCTTTTTCAATAAACCTATACTAAATATATTCTCGTCACCAAATAATTGATTAAAACACACTGTTTTGCAATGAAGGTCTACAGTAGCCTCAGCAGCTCTCTGTAGGATAACACCATGGTGTAGCCGGGGGACAGTTAGCTTCTGTCCTCCTCTGGGTACATTAACTTCAATACAAAAGCTAAGAGGCCCATTGTGCTCACCTCCTTCCATAGACTTTCACAGTAATTATGACAACTTCCGGAGGACGTCCTCCAACATATCAGAGCTCTTGGTGAACAAACTGACATGTTGTCCACCCAATCAAAGGATCAGAGAATGAATTTAGTACTGAAAGCATAAGCTACAGCTAGCTAGCACTGCATATCATAAAATATGGTGAGTAGTTGACTCAAAGAGAGAGAAAGAAAATAGTTGAACAGTTTTGAACAAATTAATTTCTACCAAAATAAAGGAGAACAAAGAGAGAGAGAGAGCTAGCTATATTTTGTAGAATATATATTTTTCACTTTCACTTCCTTAGCTAGCATTGAATGCAGCTAGCTAGTTTAGCCTACACAAACGTCCAGCTCAAACCTGAGAGGAATGCTATGTTAGCTAGCTGGCTATGGCTATCCAACACTGGAACTCTTGCAATTCAAGGTAAGCTTTTGGTTTTATTAAGTTATTGCCACCAAGGCCCGCTGGTGGGAACTGCTAAACTGCTTGCTCCAGACTGTACATGTACTGCATGATTGTAGCGGGTTTACTAACACTCTAGTTCTAGTAGCTATGTTGACTATGAAGTGACAACGATGTAGGGTGTGCGGTTAGTGGTCATGATATGAAGGTTTTGCTTGGAAAGGTTTTTTCGTCTGGTCACAGACAACTGATGTGTTGTGCACTGAAGTTCACAAGCAAAGGGAAAAGGTGCGAGGAGGAGACAGCGTAGATAGATGTGAGAAGGAATTATATATACAACGAGCTGTTTGTATGTGGTTGCTAAGAAAGTGAACTGTTTTTGTGTGTGTTCAGGGGTGTATTCATTGCACCGATTCTGTTGAAAAATGTTTCGCAAACGGAACGAAAGGGGGATAAACATACCTGAATTTGTCCACTATAAATTCTCATTTGCAACTGTTTGACTAATGATTACACTCTAGATCAGCAAGATGCAGGCAAGAGAGTGCAAGGTGGAATGTGTCACTGTCTGCCATCTTGATTATTCAAAATTCTCTCTACCTATGCACCTACGTTGTAAACTTTAATTCATAGGCTAGGTTGTAGCAACCTCATGATGGGTACAGGGGAAATTCAAGCATCACGTAGTAGCCTATGCCTATCAATGTTACATCACCTGGGGCAAACTACCTTCCCTCCATGACACCTACAGCACCCGATGTCACAGGAAGGCCAAAAAGATCACCCGAGCCACTGCCTGTTCACCCTGCTATCATCCAGAAGAAGAGGTCAGTACAGGTGCATCAAAGCTGGGACCGAGAGACTGAAAAACAGCTTCTATCTCAAGGCCATCACTGTTAAACGGCAATCACTAACTCAGAGAGGCTGCTGCCTACATTGAGACCCAATCACTGGCCACTTTAAACAATGCCACATTAAATAATGCCTCTTTAATAATGTAATTTACATATCTTACATTACTCATATGTATATACTGTATTGTATACCATCTATTGCACCTTGCCTATGCCGCTTGGCCATCGCTCACCCATATATTTATATGTACAGTACATATTCTCATTCACCCCTTTAGATTTGTGTGTATTTGGTAGTTGTGGGGGAATTATTAGATTACTTGTTAGATATTACTGCACTGTTTGGAACTAGAAGCACAAGCATCGTGCTACACTTGCATTAACATCTGCTAACCAACCATGTGTATGTGACCAATAAAATATGATTTGATTTTGAGCTGGGTGAATGGATTATGAAAGACAGTCATCCAATATGCTGTAATAGAGATAAGGCCATGTTCATTTAAAAAAAACATCATCCTCCCTCATCTTAACTCCACCACTGGAATTACAGAAGGGTTTTTAAGCAGGCTTAAGAGGATATTGACGGTTTAGGGTTTAGTTTTGAAATTAGGGTTCAGTATAGGATTGATCAGGTATTCGGTTTTTTTTTTGTCTTAAATAAAGGACAAAAACATACAAACATAAAGATACACATCCATGAAGTAACATAGACACTAATATGCACGTAAAGAAAGACGAGGGTTGTTGGCATCCTCTTTATTTCCATTGTACCTGCAGCCAGTAGCTGTATGTGTTTTATTTAAATAAAATAATGAATATAGTCTTTTTTTTAAAGCCCTTTGAGATGAAATGTCCCTTTCCCCCTCAGTCCTTTTTGGTTGTCTTGAGTTAGACATGTTTCTCAGATGAACCGTGGCTACATTGCACAGCACAAAATGAGAAAAAGAACGCAGGATATCCGTGAGATCCACCACAACAACAAAAAGAACAATATCAAAGCACAGGACCAATTTAATAACCAAACAAATAGATAAACCCTCAGTTAGCAGTAAAGGTGTTTGTCAGCCTATTTGCATGTACAGTATGTTACCCACCCAAACTCCATAATGATATACTAACAACTTGCACATATGACTACCCACCCAAACCCCCTATAGATTCACTATGATGCATTCAATGTGCACATCATTCCCTCAATCTCTCTCACAGACACACATTCCAGGAATGTGTGTGTTTGTTTATATTATGTACGTTAGGGCAGGTGTGTATGGCAGAGGGGGCTTGCAGTTAGTCTGTGTTCCAGGTAGACCGGTACTTAAGTACTGACACAATTGTGTCTGCGACACATAGAGAGGAACAAAAATAGAATTGCGAACAGCTCCTGTTCCCTAAAACCATGTTTAATCCTTAACAATGTTCCACCAGTCTTTTTCTTACTCATCGCCCAAATGCAAAATAAACCCTCTTTGGTACAAATTTCATAGAATCTAATTTACAATGCTAAAAAATACATCAGCATTTAGTTAAACGAATAAAAGTACAAAATGGGTGGAGTTTTGGTTGGAAACAGTCCCTGTGGTCAGAGTCCCTGTGGTCTCTGTGGTTGTGTTGTAGTCTTTTTACGGTCTTATCTTTGACCAGGACCCCAAAGTAAAGAGACAGAGCACAGACTCTACATGAAGAGCAGCGACTTTCTTATATTATAAAAAAATAACTACTATATAGACAACCAACACCCTCCTCCCACCCCTATCCCCCCATACCCAAACCTCACCAATCCCCCGACACACACACACACAGACACACACGCACGCACGCACGCACGCACGCACGCACGCACGCACACACACACACACACACACACACACACACACACACACAACACACACAAACCTTCACCAGCAAGTTGGTCACAATTCACATCCTCAAAACATCCTGCACGGGCAGGGGTGTGGTGGAATCCCATCTGCCTTTTGAACTTTCACCCCTGACCCCCCTACCCCCTACCTCCCCTACCTCCCCTGCCCTTTCACCCCACGGTCCTCCTATTGGTCTGACAGAAGCTCCCTCCGTCCTCTCCTCTTCCTCCTCACTCCCTCTTCACTCTTCCCTTTTTCTGCTGCTTCTTCCCGTTCTCCTCTACCTCCTCTAACTTGTTGTAGCCGTTGGTTGCTGTGGAAATGCCGTTGGTGACGGATTTGGCCGCCTTGGGGGCGGAGTGTGGGGTGCGCCGGTAGGTCTGGTAGTAGAAGTTGCCGAATAGGATGATGAAGGTGACGGCGTAGCCAATAAGGGCCCACTGCATCCAAGCGGGGAAAGGGCAGCCAGTGTAGAGGGAGTAGCCTGCATGGCCGATGGTCACATGGAACTGGATCTGTGACGTACACAAGACACATGTTTAACTGACATGCTTAATCGGAATGTAATAATCTCAACATAATCCCTGATCAATGAGTCAGACTGCACACTCCAAACAATGAAATATATTTTGATATGCAAAGATGTGTATCAGTATCAATCACACACTACCTGAACAGCTGTGCTATGGCCACAATAACAGGGAGACTTACCATCTGAATGATGGTCAGGTATTTCTTCCACCAGAGGAATTTCTGGATCTTGGGTCCGAAAGCGGCCAGGCCATAGTATCCATACATCAGGACATGGATGGATGAGTTTATGCCGGCTCCGAAGAACGCTGTGAGAGCGATATAGGTTAAAGGTAGTTCAGAGGGGATACAGGTCAGGCAGCTTGTGAGTGTATGTTAGCATGGTATGTCATCGCCCCTGTCGGAACAGTATGACAGTGCTGGGGGGAGATTATCCAGGTGGGAAAATGTCTGTCTATATATATATATATGTATACACACACAATGTACCCCTAGGTACTTACACTGTCCTCCAGGGACCCACTTGATTCCGATCCACCAGAGGATGAACATGGTGCAGTGATGGTAGACATGGAGGAAGCTGACCTGGTTAAACTTCCTCCTCAGGATGAAGAACACCGTGTCCAGATACTCCACTCCCTTAGAGATGTAGTACCACCACAGAGCAGACGCTATCTGCCAACGTGAAGAGGGAGGGAGTGAGCTATCTCAAATCCATCTGGTTTTAAGGACTCAAAACTCAAAGACAATGAAGATTGCCAATTTCCTGAAACACTTTAAAGAGGATTCAAGAGGATTTGATGGATTTCACGGGGTTGAGATTATGGATAACACCGCTAGCCACCTTGCTTTTCACACACACACACTCATTATCATGCATCACCCACACATGTATGCATCAAGGACACACCCTCACACGCACAAATACATTTTATTGCAATTATTGAATCGATTGAAGTCACTGAAGTTGGGAATAAGGTTCAATTGGATCCTGACCAAGATCAAAGATAACTTCACCTGGATCATCTCTGTAAATCTACGGTCAGAGTCAACAATGTTAGGGTCAACACTTTTCATAGGGGATTGTGATGACGATGAAAGGAGTCATTGGTGAATGACATGGCAGGTTAGCCTGTGGTCTGGTAGAGAAAGTGTTTTGTTAAGGGGGTGGTACAGTAAGAGCTAATACATGAGGATAGCTGTTGTATCAGGCTTGTTGCTGGCTTGTTCCCAAGCCTAAAAGGTAAGTAGAGCTCAACCTCTTGTATGTCAGACTACAACCCCCACCAACATACTCTCTCTCTCGTATCCCTTTGTAAATGACACACACACACACAGAGAAAGAGAGTAAGAGAGAGAGAGAGAGAGAGAGAGAGAAGCTGTGTGCCACAGTGCCCTGAGTGTCACTCTTGTCCCTCAGTAACGCCATCATGCTATGGGTGGGTTCAGACGTGGTGAGACCTAATAACTCCTCCCCTTAATGCAAAAGGTCACGCCCCCTCTGTCCTCTCCCTCTCTCTATCTCTTACACACACACACACAAATAGAGTGATAGTCTACTTAACCTAACAATAGGATTACAGTACGGCTGCTTAGATTTACACAGAACCACATGCTGCTAAAGCTGGACCTCACTCTACACCTCAAATACAGGAGACCCAATCTGTATAAATTAGAAGGCTAGAAGGCAAACAATTCCAGTCTTTGCTGGCTCATGAACAGAATGACCAGACAAGCTCCGGCTCTTGGCCTTTTCACAAAATGAATAGAAAAAGAGTGTAGGGTGTCATGTTTGCTCACCCTGACTTCGTTGACGTCGTTGGAGTAGCTGACAGGTTGACATAGGTAGCTGTACCCCGCTGCTCTTGCACCCAGGAGGAGCTGAGGCCACAGAGATACAAAGTTAGCGACACAACATTAGGAACAAAATGTTAGAGATTGTCCCTTTCCTCTAGACCAGGAATGAGCAACTTTGATTGGGGTGGGGGCCACAAAAATATCGGAACTCCCAATGAGGGCCCGCAGTGGATCACGCTATACCGACATTCATACCCACACATGTACTCAGAGCCGGCCCCTTAGCCTTTTGGAGGATCTACACACCACCAGACCTCAAGGGCCACAGAGACCAATTTACACCTGGGGGGGCCGGGGATGTGGAAGCAAATGCCAGGGAGAAATGAAAACCAGCAGCACTGCAGCTGTCGGGGACTGGAGTTGTGCCCTAGACCCTATTTCCTCTGTCTAAAAGGACTATATATATACAGTTGAAGTCAGAAGTTTACATACACTTAGATTGGAGTCATTAAAACTTGTTTTTCAACCACTCCACAAATGTATTTTTAACAAACTATAGTTTTGGTTAGGACATCTACTTCGTGCATGACACAAGTAAGTTTTCCAACAATTATTTACAAGACAGATTATTTCACGTATAATTCACTGTATCACAATTCCAGTGGGTTAGAAGTTTACATACACTAAGTTGACTGTGCCTTTAAACAGCTTGGAAAATTCCAGAAAATTATGTCATGGCGTTAGAAGCTTCTGATAGGCTAATTGACGTAATTTGAGTCAATTGGAGGTGTACAATTCCAGAACAACAGCAAAGAACATTGTGAAGATGCTGGAGGAAACAGGTACAAAAGTATCTATATCCACAGTAAAACGAGTCCTATATTGACATAACCTGAAAGGCCGCTCAGCAAGGAAGAAGCCACTGCTCCAAAACCGCCCCAAAAAAACTGTTTGGCCATAATGACCATCGTTATGTTTGGAGGAAAAAGGGGGAGCCGAAGAACACCATCCCAACCGTGAAGCACGGGGGTGGCAGCATCATGTTGTGGGTGTGCTTTGCTGGTGCACTTCACAAAATAGATGCATCTCAAGACATCATCTCAAGACATCAGTCAGGAAGTTCGAACTTGGTCGTAAATGGGTCTTCCAAATGGACAATGACCCCAAGCATACTTCCAAAGTTGTGGCAAAATGGCTTAAGGACAAAAAAGTCAAGGTATTGGAGTGGCCATCACAAAGCTCTGACCTCAGTCCTATAGAAAATTTGTGGGCAGAACTGAAAAAGCGTGTGTGAGCAAGGGGTTCTACAACCCTGACTCACTTACACCAGCTCTGTCAGGAGGAATGGGCCAAAATTCACCCAACTTATTGTGGGAAGCTTGTGGAAGGCTACACGAAATGTTTGACCCAAGTTAAACAATGTAAAGGCAATGCTACCAAATACTAATTGACTGTATGTAAACTTCTGACCCACTGGGAATGTGATGAAAGAAATAAAAGCTGAAATAAATCATTCTCTACTATTATTCTGACATTTCACATTCTTAAAATAAAGTGGCGATCCTAACTGATCTAAGGCAGGGAGTTTTTACTAGGATTAAATGTCAGGAATTGTGAAAAACCTGAGTTTAAATGTATTTGGCTAAGGTGTATGTAAACTTCCGACTTCAACTGTTTTAATGTAGTGGATGGTTGACAGGTGCAGTCCTAGGTATGGTATGTGAGTATAGTTTTGAATTCAGGCAGGGTTGGTACATGGCATGCTACATCAGCCATTCGTTGATGGCACAACCTTGCTGAACAATAGATTAACCTAAAGCAGGGGTCATATTGCTATCACCGATCAACCTACTGGGCACAGACATCAATTCCACATTGGTTGAATGTCATTTTGTTGAAATTATGTGGAAACAATGTTGATTCAATGAGTGTGTGCCCAGTGGGAAGCCGTTTCCAATCTGTACACACTGAAGGGACAGGGACTGGGAACCAAATAGACAATGGCCTGAAAAGAAATGGAACATGCCATTATTGACTTGGTGTAAAAGGAATGGAGCTGGTTACCTCTTTGGCGATGTAAAAGTTGAGTATCACCATACTGAAGTTGTACACTATGAGGGTCTTCCTTAGCTGGAAAGGCTCGCGATTCTGCATGTACTTAGGCCCCGCCCACAGGAAGAGCAAGTACATGCAGCTGATGGCCAGGGTGGGGGCAGGCGATGACATCATCGGCCATTTCTCCACTCGCTTGTCTGGGAGAGGGACAGGAAAGTTAATGTCAGCAGGTGTCATATGACAGACACACACATGTAAAGAATGACTCTGAATCCTATCTGAATGTATGACTACACAATGTTGCACCAATGGTGTCTGGAGGATATACTTAATTGCAGTAGTCCGAATTGCTCTAATAGTGTATTGTATTGCACACACACACACAAGCAACCATGTGTACCTGAGTTTTTGCTTGTGTGTGTGGTTAGACTAGCAGACTGTCCCTGCAATGTGAGAGAAATCAGCACTAACTCACCTGCTATAGTAAGGCTCCATCTGTAGAACTCTACCGTGTCATTCATAAAGTGGGTGACAGCTTCCATGCCTACGTCTGGATTTGGTCCTGCTTATGCTGCAGTGAGAGAACGAGAGTAGCCAGTCTTCAAAATAGTCCAAATTAATCGAAGATAATTAAAGAAATCTGTCATTCATTTTGCCGTTTTTGCCCGAGAGATAATTGTTGGGCAATTTTGGTGCAGTATTTTTCTATGAAAGAATGTGCATGAAAATGAGTCGTCTCTCTCGTTGAATGACAATAAAGACTTTATTGAAGAATCCCTAGTGTGGACCAATCACCAACGAAGAGGTTAAGAAATGTGTGTGCCCGAACAGCCGGAAAAACCCTCACTGAAGTCCAAAACGAACAAAAGCTTCACAAAATGTCATCATAATATATGCACGAACTCTACCAAACTGTTTCAGCTGGGAAGCATGCGAACGTCTTAAGCCCCTTTAGATAATTGAAAACCTTAATGTAATGTTGATGAAGTTAAAGATGCAGTCCGGGATCTTATTTAAGCACAACAAATTCATAACATATTGTACGAATTGTATTTGTAACATATCATACAAAAAATATATATATATATTTGTATATACAGTACCAGTCAAAAGCTGTCATCAAGGCAAAGGGTGGCTACTTCGAAGAATCTCAAATAAAACATATATTTTGATTTGTTTAACACTTTTTTGTTGGTTACTACCTGATTCCATGTGTTATTTCATAGTTTTGATGTCTTCACTATTATTCTACAATGTAGATAATAGTAAAAATAAAGAAAGACCCTTGAATGAGTGGGTGTGTCCAAACTTTTGACTGATACTGTATATAAATATAAAATAATTTTGCAGGACCAAACATAACATATGAAACAGATGGCGTAGTACAGAAGTGGCTGACCTAGTACAGAAGTGGCTGACGTAGTACAGAAGTGGCTGACATAGTACAGAAGTGGCTGACATAGTACAGAAGTGGCTGACGTAGTACAGAAGTGGCTGACATAGTACAGAAGTGGCTGACATAGTACAGAAGTGGCTGACGTAGTACAGAAGTGGCTGACATAGTACAGAAGTGGCTGACGTAGTACAGAAGTGGCTGACATAGTACAGAAGTGGCTGACCTAGTACAGAAGTGGCTGACCTAGTACAGAAGTGGCTGACGTAGTACAGAAGTGGCTGACCTAGTACAGAAGTGGCTGACCTAGTACAGAAGTGGCTGACCTAGTACAGAAGTGGCTGACCTAGTACAGAAGTGGCTGACCTAGTACAGAAGTGGCTGACCTAGTACACAAAAAACGGAGACCAGTAGTAACTAGCGTATGCTCAATGACTGGTACTGTATGCTAGCAGATACCATAGACTTTCAGTCTTTGAGCTAATGCTAGTTAGCATTGGCTCGCCAAACTACCTATAACTTCCTTTGTACTGTACTTAGAGATATAAAAATGGCCCAAATCCCAAAGAATCCCTTTAACATCAAGTTCAAACTCTGAGTTTGCCAAACTCAGCACATGGATCACCCATACGTACGAACATTCCCTGGTCTAAACTGTTAGTGCAGGGTTTATTTCGAGCCTCACACTAATTGCACAGATCTAAAAGAGGACTAAACAACTGATCAGTGTGGACAGAGTAGGTCTTTGTGGTTACCCATCCCCCCATACACATGTTCTAAGACAAGATGTAAAGTGCTGGTCTCATGTTTCATGAGCTGAAAGAAAAGATCCCAGAAATGTTCCATACGGACAAAAAGCTTATTCTCTCAAATTTTGTTCAGAAATGTGTTTACATCCCTGTTTAGTGAGCATTTCTCATTTGCCAAGATAATCCATCTACCTGACAGGTGTGGCATATCAATAAACTGATTAAACAGCACGGTCCTTACACAGGTGCACCTTGTGCTGGGGATAATAAAAGGCCACTTTAAAATGTGCAGTTTTGTCACACAACACAATGCCACAGATGTCTCAAGTTTTGAGGGAGCGTGCAATTGGCATGCTGACTGCAGGAATGTCCACCAGAGCTGTTAGCAGAGAATTGAATGTTCAGATCCTGAGGCCACTGTGAGGCCCATTTTTTAAAGGTATCTGTAACCAACAGATGCATATCTGTATTCCCAGTCATGTGAAATCCATAGATTAGGGCCTAATGTTGCATGTTGCGTTTACATTTTTGTTCAGTATAAAAACTAATTTAAAAGTCCAAATCTGTCGTTCTGCCCCTAAGCAAGGCAGTTAACCACTGTTCCCCAGGCGCCGAAGACGCGGATGTCGATTAAGACAGCCCCCCGCACCTCTCTGATTCAGAGGGGTTGGGTTAATTGCGGAAGACACATTTCAGTTGAATACATTCAGTTGGACAACTGACTAGGTATCCCCCTTTCCCTAAATGTGTGCTACTAAAGCCTTATTTGAATGGGTGTATAAAAGACCAGAGAACAACATACAGTACACATTTTAGTACTCATCACTACATTCTCTACCAGAAAGCTGGTGTGCTCTCTTTGATGTCAAGTGGGTTGATGCACTATGTATACAAAGGTATGTGGACACACCTTCAAATTAGTGATTCGGCTAAGTCAGCCACACTCACAGCACACAGCCATGCAATCTCCATAGTCAAACATTGGCAGTAGAATGGCTTTACTGAAGAGCTCAGTGACTTTCAACGTGACAACACAAAGGATGCCACCTTTTCAACAAGTCAGTTCATCAAATGTCTGCCCTGCTAGACCTGCCCCAGTCAGCTGTAAGTGCTGTTATTGTGAAGTGGAAACTTCTAGGAGCAATAATGGCTCAGCCACATGCTCACAGAACGGGACTGGCGAGTGCTGAAGTGCGTAGTGCGTAAAAATCATCTATCCTCGGTTGCAACACTCACTACCGAGTTCCAAATCGCCTCTGGAAGCAATGTCAACACAAGAACTGTTCGTCTGGAGCTTCATGAAATGGGTTTCCATGGCCAAGCTGCCGCACAGAAGCCTAAGATCACCATGCGCAATGCCAAGCGTCGGCTGGAGTGGTGGAAAGCTTGCCGCCATTGGACTCTGGAGCAGTGGAAACGTGTTCTCTGGATGGAGTGATGAATCCCTCTTCACCCTCTGGCAGTTCGACGGACGAATCTGAGTTTGACGGATGCCAGGAGCACGCTACCAGTCCCAATGCATAGTGGCAACTGTAAAGTTTGGTGGAGGAGGAATAATGTTGGGGGCTGTTTTTCATGGTTCGGGCTAGGCCCCTTTAGTTCCAGTGAAGGAAAATCTTAATGCTACAGCATACAATGACATACTAGACGATTCTGTGCTTCCAACTTGGCAACAGTTTGGGGAAGGCCCTTTCCTGTTTCAGCATGACAATGCCCGCAAATTAGAATGCAGAGGCCTAGTGTTATAATTAAGCAATAAGGCCCGAGGAGGTGTGGTACATGGCCAATATACCACGGCTAAGGGCTGTTCTTACGCACAACGCAACACGGAGTGCCTTGACACAGCCCTTAGCCGTGGTATATTGGCCATATATTCCAAACCCCCAGGTGCCTTATTGCTATTATAAACTGGTTACCTTCGTAATTAGACCTGTAAAAATAAATGTTTTGTCTTACCCGTAGTATATGGCCTGATATACCACGGCCGTCAGCCAATCAGCATTCAGGGCTCGAACCACCCAGTTTATAACATGTTGTAAACCACACACTAAAATCATCTTATTGGCTTATAGATCATAATAGGTCTAATTCATTTGTGAAAACTTATTGGGGAGTTTGGGGGAACCTGAAAAAATACACATTCACTGACAATGGGGGTTAAGTTTCGTTTTCAAAATGGAAGAGGAAATGGGAGGATGGGAGAGAGAGAAAAAAATTCACCCAAATAGGCCCGGTCGCCCGTGGAAACGGGCATGAGAGCACACAAAGAACCGGGGCGCGTGTGTCAGCAGGTTTTGCGCGGTGCGATCAAGAGGCTTAAATCCAATTGCTCTACGAGCTTAGACGTAAATCCAAACGCCAAGCGACCCACATTCGCAGGGGCATCATTTAAAGCGATAACTTGCCCCTATGAACTAGACCCTTATTTGCGCTCACACATATGGCGCATGGCGGATTTTCAAAGAGTGGTTGACTGAACATGGGACATTATGTGATTAACAGTTTATACAAAAGCATATTGGGAAAACTAAACCAAAATAGTCTCTAAACACTTTATAGACACATTTTATAGGCTGCATCCAATCCCTTCCTATATGCCACCCATCATAGTCTAACATCGTGCAAGTTCCTTTCCACTGAGTCTATGTAGGCTACTGTCATGCATGCTCACATAATAGAAGTTCATGGTTTCTTAGGAAGAGAGAGCAGCCGGAGAGAGTAAGGGTGAATAAGTGATGAAATTGTCTAAGCACTGTCTGAGTTTATTGTCTTATAAAAATACAGAACTATGATGATATGAATTCAGCCAAAATGGATGGCAGATAAGCATAAAGAAAACGAACGCAAGAGAAGGTAACGAACGGTTCAATTCCTCAAAGCATAACTAATGAAAAAAGACTAAGCCTACACTTTCCAAGGCTGTGCACTAATTTGTTCACAAAATAACCTATTTAAAGAATGATAGCCTAAGCACGCGATTCTGCATTTCTGTATTAACCATTTCATTATGGAGAAAAATACATATCTACATACCTTCTCGAGATTTAGTTGCGTGTACTGACATCCGGTGCAATGTGATGGACAACGCCTTTAAATGTTCGTATTCTGCCGTTATAGCCGCTGATCCCCAAAACTGCTATAAGGACAATTAGACATCCACCCCAAATTTGGCAAAAATGCAAAGGCAAGCGGAAATCTATCCCAACGAAATCATGTATGAGGTCCGTGCTGGCTGCTGAAACACATCGCTTAAGATCTATAGGATACCCGACCAGCCTGATGGCACTGCGCATGCGGGTATTGCACTACAGGGACCGCTGCACTGACTGGACAGACCGATGGCCCCTTTGTATGGTAGAGATAATCAACATCCACCGTATCCCTCATTCAGCTTCGTTGAGTGATAGGCGAATGCGGAAGCCACTCGGAAGGAAAAAGAGAGGAGTTTTTGAACGCGCATGACAAATGGGTACCTCTCTGCTGTTACGCATCGATGTGTGAGGAAACCTCCTGGATAAGTGCATTTGTTGCAATTATGCATTTTTGGCCTCGATGACACTCATTAGTAGGTCATGCTATATGTCCAAAATACAATTAATTTAGTGTTGTTCATTCAGCTTTGGCTTTAATTCATACTAAGAGTAGGTTCAAGGCTATGAGCCATTTTCTATCAGACATAGCCTAGGGATTCCTTAATAGCTCTCATGTTTCAACTTGGGTAGACTAAATTAGAGTTTATACAACAAATGTTTGTTGCTATTGTAGGCTATAGGTCGTCGGCTGTAAATAGCTTTTGGGTATGTGCCAATGTCCCGGTAGAGGGTGTCAATCAATTAGCCACCTGTCTTTAGAGTGTGTCCTATACTCCACTGAGTCAGTGAATATTTTGAATTCGTCACTAGGTGGAAGTGTCACACCATCAATTGATACCCAACAAGTACAGCTGGGTTGTACAGTATTTGGTTGCAGCAGAGTTTTCTGTAGGCCTACATACTCTCTGGTGTAACCTAAAGCTGTATTTTTAAAAATCCCATTCCTGATTCTCCAGATGAACTAAACTAATTTTCCACTCCAAGCCTGGTAATTTATTGAACAGAATATTCAATTAATATCAGAATATATCATATCATATAATTCTCAAGTATTTGCCCAAGATCCCTTTGAATTTATTTGATTGGAAATAATAATAATTGGGATGGGGGACCACGGAAGGTCAGGGGCTCCCCAGATAGCATATGAACACGTCATAAGCATTGGCAACATTTTCTTTCAACCTTATGGCAAAATGTGTAGAATAGCATTAGAAAACTGCACATTTTTCTCTGCCCAAGGTGTTGAAATGCAGGAAGTTAGCTGTTTTCCCCCCAAAATCTATTTGTATTTGTATTTTTTGTGGTTCGGGGTCCCTGCTGTAAGTAGGTGTCCCAGGGCCCAAAATGCAGTAGACTAGCCCTGTTCCAAAGGCAGGAAGTTCTTATTTTCTTACTCTCTATACCTCTGTTATTTTGTACTTTTCCATTAGTGATGTCAATGTTCCAACTGGAGGGTCCTCTCCAAACCCCATCCAAGGCCCTGCTTCAGTCACTATTTGAGGGAGGGGAAAATATTACATAACATGTGTACAGTACCTATTACTGTCTTCAATTTCATTGTGATATAACATGACACATCCAACAGATTCACATCACTCACACAGCTTGTACCCTTCTGAGGATAGCCAAGCTTTATGCTAGTTTCAAGTTTTATTAGTCGTATGTACAGGATACACATGGCATACACCATACAGCGAAATGCTTACTTGCAAGTTCCTTCTTGACAATGGAACAACAATAAGAACTAATAAAATATAAGAATATTAATTATTTAGCAAATATTAATTATATTATTTAGCAAAAATAATAAGGTATGTGTGATATGTGTGCGTAGCATGAATGTGTGTGTGTGGATGAGTGTATGTCTGTGTGGGTGTGTGCATGAGTGCATGTGTGTGTGGGTGTGTGCATGAGTGCATGTCTGTGTGGGTGTGTGCATGTGTGCTAAGGTGCAGAGAGTCAGTGCCAGGTGGCCAGTCCACTTCAAGTGTTCAGCAGTCTAATGGCTTGTAGATAGAAACAAAGCAGTATTTGAGTAGTACACACGCTGCACCTCCTTCTGTGAAGGTGGGTGAGCAGAGGAGAGGAGGAGGAAGCAGCTCCAGGATGGGTCACAGTATTTCTGTGCTGTATGGTGATCCTGAGGAATAAATCTCTCTCATTTCCCCTCAGGGAAGGGGGATACCTAGTCAGTTGCACAACGGAATGCATTCAACCGAACTGAATCAGAGAGGTGTGGGGGGCTGCCTTAATCGACGTCATCGGCGCCCGGGGAGCAGTTCTGGTTGGGAGTTAACTGCCTTGCTTAAGGGCAGAATGGCAGATTTTAGACCTTGCCAGCTCATGGATTCAAACCAGCAGTCTTTTGGTTACTGGCCAACTCTCTTAACCGCTAGGCTACCTGCTATGATGCACATATCTGTTTACTGGGAAAAGCACAAGAGCCATCAGCAGGACTCTACAGCCATGTGTGTGTGGATGTGTATGTTGGTGGGCATGTGTGTGTGCATGTGTTTTTGTGTATGTTTCTTAATTAAAGAGATGTAGACCTGACCATGCCCCAGTCAGGTGTGAGAGTGAGTGAGTGAGTGAGTGAGTGAGTGAGTGAGTGGTGAGTGAGTGAGTGAGTGAGAGAGAGAGAGAGGGAAAGATAGGGAGAGAGATAAGAGAGACAGAAAGGAGGTGGCAAGAGAGACCGAGTTTATTTGTGTGTGTATCAGTGTGAGAGAGTAAGGAAGACAACGTTCCACAGGTCCACCTGTTCTCACTGTCAGTCGACCATATACAGCCTTCATAACTGCCTCGACCTCAGCATCGCTGCCAACCCAAACAAACACACATTCTCATACAATACACACAGGTTGCAGTGTTTGGGCTCTAAGACCACACACACACACACACACACACACACACACACACACCAGAGGAGGAATATACACATAAACACACAGTCGTCGGCCTGTGGTCTTGGCAGCGTTGGTGCTTGGCGTATCCAGAATGTGGTGTATGTGTAGGAGGCCCTGTACGTATCCCATAATCAGGTGTGTTACACTCCTGTAACCCATGGCAACCGCACCGTGGCACCTGTTCAAATACCTGCTGGGAGGTCAGCAGACTGGGGAGAGCAGCAGATAGTGGGCTGAAATAGTCTGGTTCATTAAGTACTATGGGATCCTAAAGGGTATAGTTAATATGGCTACTGTAGGTCGGGCTGTATGTCCTGTCTCTTATAGGCTGGAATGCAGGGTTCACTGAAATATAGAGCTGTTCAGAGTCCAGTTATTTCAGGGATATTTTGGAAGTGAATTTATCCAGTGGGTGCATCAAGTTCAGAGAATGTAAATGTTGGCCGAAAACTATCAGTCTGTCTTCGTCTTGTCTTCGTCAAAAACAGAATAATTGTAGATATCTGAAATACTTTATCTAACCTATTCTCAATCCTGACCAGTGTTAAGGCTATGTCTAACGAATGTCTATTCTGGCTGCCGCATAGAACTGCACGGTAGAATCTGGAGAAGTGGTAAACAAAGGACAGAAACCGAAACAGAGCCTGGTAACTACTGTGTGTGTGTGTGTGTGTGATGGCTTCTCCTCTGTTTTGTCATGCCTGAATATGTCTGTAAGGTGTGCAGAGCATTTCAAACTGCCAGATGGGAAAGTAAACTCCATCTGATGTTGATCATGTATGTACACTGTATACCTTGGTGAATTATTGAGTCAGACATCAGTTGCATTACATAACAAGAGTGAAGAGTGAAACTACCCATTAGTAAAAGGAGAAGCAACCCCAGTTAAAAATGTCAAGTCAGCACAGCACAGTGTACAGATGTAGGATCTGAATTTGATCTATACTGTCACAAAATAATCCTGCAGCAACAGGATTTGAATATTTATTGCATAATTCTGCTTGATTGGTGGTTAGGCTATATTAGCTGGCGAAAAAGTATGTCACGTGGAAAGTGCAACACTGTTAATATAACCGTGTGTTAGTGTGGGTTTTCAGTGAATTTCTGTAAATCACAAAGCTCATCTGCTGCGGTGCAGGAAAATTCTCAGCAACTAGAGTGATCAAATTAAGATCCTATGTGATCTATTGTGTTTTGTGGAGCATTTGCCATAACGACTTCCCATTGTTATGTATCCTGTATTACATAATAACAATGGTCATCTGTTCTATGACCTATAATGAAATCCTGGTATTGGTTAGTGAACACTTCATAAGCTCTCAATATCCTGCTCATAAAGCTGTTATGTATGCTCTGTGTAGTGGGTCATACAGAGAGACTCAAGTGTTGCCCTGTTGTGTTTTGGTTGCTAAGCAGGCGATCACTCAAACCAGCATTTGGAGACTTTATGAAATGGTGGTTACAGCACAGGGAATTTTCCACTGAAGGGCACAGTTATTGTGGGGTCACCTGGGATTTATTTTTTTCATGCACACATTACTAACTACTGGAGAAAAACATAATCATTAAACACTTTACAGTCTTCTGGGAGACACCACTTTTCTCAGGCTCAACTCAACAGCTGGGATAAACCATATCTTTCAAACACATCCACACACACCCACGCTTGCACACCCTGGGTTGTTTAGTGGTGGTTGTGTGTCCATGGTCATGTTGTGTCTGGGAGAGTTGATGAAGTTCAAATCAAATCAAATGTATTTGTCACATACACATGGTTAGCAGATGTTAATGCGAGTGTAGCGAAATGCTTGTGTTTCTAGTTCAAAAGTGCAGTAATAACCAACGAGTAATATAACCTAACATTTCCAAAACTACTACCTTATAAACACAAGTGTAAAGATATGAATGAGTGATGGTACAGAACGGCATAGGCAAGATGCAGTAGATGGTATCGAGTACAGTATATACATATGAGATAAGTAATGTAGGGTATGTAAACAAAGTGGCATAGTTTAAAGTGGCTAGTGATACATGTATTACATAAAGATGCAGTAGATGATATAGAGTACAGTATACACATATACATATGAGATGAGTAATGTAGGGTATGTAAACATTATATTAAGTAGCATTGTTTAAAGTGGCTAGTGATATATTTTACATCAATTTCCATCAATTCCCATTATTAAAGTGGCTGTAGTTGAGTCAGTGTGTTGGCAGCAGCCACTCAATGTTAGTGGTGGCTGTTTAACAGTCTGATGGCCTTGAGATAGAAGCTGTTTTTCAGTCTCTCGGTCCCTGCTTTGATGCACCTGTACTGACCTCGCCTTCTGCATGATAGCGGGGTGAACAGGCAGTGGCTCTCGGGTGGTTGTTGTCCTTGATGATCTTTATGGCCTTCCTGTGACATCGGGTGGTGTAGGTGGGTTAGGGTTAGGGTTAGAGGAGGGCAGGTAGTCCTGGAGGGCAGGTAGTTTGCCCCCGGTGATGCGTTGTGCATTACATTTACATTACAGTCATTTACCCTCTATCCAGAGCCTTACAAATTGGGTTGTGGGTCCTGGAGGGCAGTTGCCAGACCTCACTACCCTCTGGAGAGCCAGGCGGTACCAGGCGGTGATACAGCCCGACAGGATGCTCTCGATTGTGCATCTGTAGAAGTTTGTGAGTGCTTTTGGTGACAAGCCAAATTTCTTCAGCCTCCTGAGGTTGAAGAGGCGCTGCTGCGCCTTCTTCACGACGCTGTCTGTGTGGGTGGACCAATTCAGTTTGTCCGTGATGTGTACGCCAAGGAACTTAAAACTTTCTACCCTCTCCACTACTGTCCTGTCGATGTGGATAGGGGGGTGCTCCCTCTGCTGTTTCCTGAAGTCCACAATCATCTCCTTTGTTTTGTTGACATTGAGTGTGAGGTTATTTTCTTGACACCACACTCCGAGGGCCCTCACCTCCTCCCTGTAGGCCGTCTCGTCGTTGTTGGTAATCAAGCCTACCACTGTAGTGCCGTCCGCAAACTTGATGATTGAGTTGGAGGCGTGCATGGCCATGCAGTCGTGGGTGAACAGGGAGTACAGGAGAGGGCTCAGAACGCTCCCTTGTGGGGCCCCAGTGTTGAGGATCAACGGGGTGGAGATGTTGTTACCTACCCTCACCACCTGGGGGCGGCCCGTCAGGAAATCCAGTACCCAGTTGCACAGGACGGGGTCGAGACTTAGGGTCTCAAGCTTGATGACGAGTTTGCAGGGTACTATCGTGTTAAATGCTGAGCTGTAGTCGATGAACAGCATTCTCACATAGGTATTCCTCTTGTCCAGATGGGTTAGGGCAGTGTGCAGTGTGGTTGCGATTGCGTCATCTGTGGACCTATTTGGGCGGTAAGCAAATTGGAGTGGGTCTAGGGTGTCAGGTAGGGTGGAGGTGATATGGTCCTTGATTAGTCTCTCAAAGTACTTCATGATGATGGAAGTGAGTGCTACGGGGCGGTAGTCGTTTAGCTCAGTTACCTTAGCTTTCTTGGGAACAGGGACAATGGTGGCCCTCTTGAAGCATGTGGGAACAGCAGACTGGGATAAGGATTGATTGAATATGTCCGTAAACACACCAGCCAGCTGGTCTGCGCATGATCTGAGGACGCGGCTGGGGATGCCGTCTGGTCCTGCAGCCTGAAAGGGTTAACACGTTTAAATGTTTTACTCACATCGGCTGCAGTGAAGGAGAGTCTGCAGGTTTTGGTTGCGGGCTGTGTCAGTGGCACTGTATTGTCCTCAAAGCGGGCAAAAAAGTTATTTAGTCTGTCTGGGAGCAAGACATCTTGGTCTGCGACGGGGTTGGTTTTCTTTTTGTAATCCGTGATTGACTGTAGACCCTGCCACATACCTCTTGTGTCTGAGCCGTTGACTTGCGACTCTACTTTGAATCTATACTGGCGCTTAGCTTGTTTGATTGCCTTGCGGAGGGAATAGCTACACTGTTTGCAAGGTGACCCTTGCCATAGTTAAAAGTAGTGGTTCGTGCTTTCAGTTTGACGCGAATGCTGCCATCAATCCACGGTTTCTGTTTTGGGAATGTTTTAATCGTTGCTATGGGTACGACATCGTCAATGCACTTTCTAATGAACTCGCTCACCGAATCAGCGTATTCCTCAATGTTGTTGTTGGACGCAATACGGAACATATCCCAATCCACTTGATCGAAGCAGTCTTGAAGCGTGGAATCAGATTGGTCGGACCAGCGTTGAACAGACCTGAGCGTGGGAGGTTCTTGTTTTAATTTCTGTCTGTAGGCAGGGAGCAACAAAATGGAGTCGTGGTCAGCTTTTCCGAAAGGAGGGCGGGGGAGGGCCTTATATGCGTTGCGGAAGTTAGAATAACAATGATCCAGGGTTTTACCAGTCCTGGTTGCACAATCGATATGCTGATACAATTTAGGGAGTCTTGTTTTCAGATTAGCCTTGTTAAAATCCCCAGCTACAGTGAATGCAGCCTCAGGATATGTGGTCTCCAGTTTGCATTGAGTCAAATAAAGTTTGTTCAGGGCCATCAATGTGTCTGCTTGTGGGGGGGAATATACGGCTGTGATTATAATCGAAGAGAATTCCCTTGGTAGATAACGCGGTCAACATTTGATTGTGAAGAATTCTAAGTCAGGTGAACAGAAGGACTTGAGTTCCTGTATGTTGTTATGATCACACCAGGTCTTGTTAATCATAAGGCATACACCCCCGCCCCTCTTCTTACCAGAAAGATGCTTGTTTCTATCGGCGCGATGCGTGAAGAAACCAGCTGGCTGCACCGACTCCGTAAATTGTGAGGAGGCTGAGAGAATGATAGCACTCACAGGAATAAGGCGGAAGATAACTCACTAAAGATGTGTTCTGTTTGAGTCAAGCCTCTTTTTCAGCACATGCAGCCAGGAAATTACAGGCTTAGGGGGATTTGGGTGAGTGTGTGTATGTATACCTTCTCAATGCAGGGGCATGTGTGTATGTGTGTGTGTGTGTGTGTGTGTGCGTGCGTGTTTTTTGTGTGCATACGTGTGTATGGAAGTGTGACTGTGTCCTGTATTGGCACGTCCATGCATACATCTGTGTTTGCAGGTGTTTATCATATGCGTCTACATGTTTGCACCACTTAAAATAATTCTCAAAGGAGCAGTAAATCACTGTAGTCACAAGCCTATTTCTCAATGTTGAGTCCTGCTTTATTTCAAAGTATCATGACAAGTACACAGTTGATATGCCTTGATATGAAATTGCTTAGACAGCATCATGGATTTAGTTAATATATATTTAATTGTTGACTATAAATGTATTTGATTGATTTTTAGGGCTATTTAGTAGCTGGCTCCATACAGTAGCATGGCTCTTTCACAAGTGGCTCCCTAGATGTGGTGTAGGGCCACAGCTTGTGCCCTTTTGAGGATAATTGAGCTTTTTACTAGAGCCCATTAAAGCAATATTTGAGCTTGATTCGCCCAGACGCACGCACGCACGCACACACACACACACACACACACACACACACACACACACACACACACACACACACACACACACACACACACACACACACACACACACACACACACGCAGCATGGTGTCCCCAAACAACCTCTCACTAAGGACATACAGCCACACCCTCTCTCAGGGCTCAGCCAGATATACCCAGATGTGGGGAATAAAGAATCTCTCTCACCCTTCCTCTTCAATCCCCCCCTCTCTCTCTCCTCTCTCTCCCTCTCGCTCTCTCCCCCTTTCACTCTCTCTCTCTCTCAACCCAAATTCAATATTTTTTTGAAACAATTTGAATAAAGGTGCTACGATGGGATGTAAACTCTATGGTGTGGTCTCAGAGTAATTATGAAGTTAATGGAAATTAAAGTGCACTTAAACATGGGAAATCACCCCATTTGTAATTGTAAAAATTGTCTGCCACCCATTGTGGTATGTTCCAGGTCACAAATTATCTAACCAGGAGACAACAACTCTGAGGTTTCAAACGTCACGATTACATACAGGCAGTACTGTTCAATATTTTGACTTTAAGGTAGAATGGTGTGCTTCCTTCTCAAAGCCAGTGGCCATTAGCCTGTTAGATCCATAAAACCAAATGTTGTGGTTCAGTTTATTGTACAATTAGTTTGACCACAGACTCAGCAGTGAATAGGCTCTAGTAGGGAGTGATCGAAACTTCCCGACCAAACTCAACCCGTAAAACCCCATTGTTAGTCAATTACCCGGGAGTAATGCGTTAGCAGTGTTCTAGCCTGGTGTAATTCCACTTGTGAGAAACCCAATTACAGGCTCTTTTACAAGCTTAAAGTTGCTTTGCGCCTCACAGTGATTCGTATGTAAAACAGTTTTGTTTCGAGCAGGACTGAGACAATCTCAGATTTGCACAGGAGCATTTCACCAACAGCCTACGAGGGTAAAGATTCTCTTCAATCTACATGTATATTCCTACACTTCTCTAGCTCCTCCACTTTTGTTGTGTCACATTTTGTTGTGCCCAGTCATTACTTTTCATTGGCCGCGGTGGTATTGCAGTCGGTAATCCCGTGCCTTTTGTAATCTAAGCCTCTCAGCGCCGTCACATGGTGTTAGCATTAATCTCGCCACGATGCTCTGTCGTGGACCGACCCAGTGCCCTACGACCCAGTTACGTCTAAGGTCACCACCCAGCGTCATCAAAGTAGGGTCATACATAGAACTAGAACCAGTAGAATGGACATTCACACTGAAAGCAACATATTCTTTGGTGGTGGGACTGGTGGCCATTTTGGGTGTACCATTTTGAATGGTTGTAATTATATGTTGTCATGACACCTGTAATCCTCTCTAACCGGGTAACACATGCCAAATTTGCATGAAGGTAGGGGCGCAGGTCCTAATCCAGGCACTTGTCATCTCCCGTCTGGACTAATGCAACTCGTTGTTGTCTGAGGTCCCCACTAGTGCCATCAAACCCCTGCAACTTACCCAGAACGCTGCAGTCCGCCTGTTGTTCAACCTTCCCAAGTTTTCCCATGTCAGTCCGCACCTACGCACACTCCACTGGCTTCCAGTTGAAGCATCCACTACAAGACCATGGTATTTGGCTACAGAGCAGCCACCTCTGGTCTCTTCACCTCCAACCCTACAGAAGGGCAGTTCTCTGTTGACGTTGAGACTGGTGTTTTGCGGGTACTATTTAATGAAGCTGCCAGTTGAGGACTTGTGAGGCGTCTGTTTCGCTGTTCTGTGAAGGAAGTAGTACACATCGTTGTAGGAGATCTTCAGTTTCTTGACAATTTCTCGCATGGAATAACCTTCATTTCTTAGAACAAGAATAGACAGACGAGTTTCAGAAGAAAGTTATTTGATTCTGGCCATTTTTAGCCTGTAATCGAACCCACAAATGCTGATACTCCAGGTACTAAACTAGTCTAAAGAAGGCCAGTTTTATTGCTCCTTTAATTCGAACAACAGTTTTCAGCTGTGCTAAAGTAATTGCAGAAGGGTTTTCTAATGATCAATTAGCCTTTTAAAATTATAAACTTAGATTAGCTAACCCAAGGTGCCATTGGAACACAGGAGTGCTGGTTGCTGATAATGGGCCTCTGTACACCTCTGTAGATATTCCATTAAAAATCAGCTGTTTCCAGCTACAATAGTCACTTACAACATTAACAATGTCTACACTGTATTTCTGATCAATTTGATGTTATTTTGATGGACAAAAAAAATTGCTTTTCTTTAAAAAACAAGCTAATTTCTAAGTGACCCCAAACTTTTGAACGGTAGGGTACATATAAATATATGGATGAGCAATGATAGAGTGGCATAGGCAAGGTGCAATAGATGGTATAAAATACAGTGTACACATATGAGATGAGTAATGCAAGATATGTAAACATCATTAAAGTGGCATTATTAAAGTGACTAGTGATCCATTTGTGAAAGTGGTCAATGATTTCAAGTCTGTATGTAGGCAGCAGCCTCTTTGTGTTAGTGATGGCTGTTTAACAGTCTGATGGCCTTGAGATAGAAACTGTTTTTCAGTCTCTCGGTCCCAGCTTTGATGCACCTGTACTGACCTCGCCTTTTGGATGATAATGGGGTGAATAGGCAGTTGCTTGGGTGGTTGTTGTCCTTGATGATCTTTTTGGCCTTCCTGTGACATTGGGTGCTGTAGGTGTCCTGGAGGGCAGGTAGTTTGCCCCCGGTGATGCATTGTGCACACCGCACCACCCTCTGGAGAGCCTTGTGGTTGTGGGCAGTGCAGTTGCCATAAACAGGCTGTGATGCAGCCCGATGGGATGCTCTCAATTGTTAATCTGTAAAAGTTTGTGAGGATAGCTACTTTATCAAGGAAAAATGTACTTAAGATGAATGTACTAAAGTCGCTAGATGGCTAAAATGTAACCCTAAGATTGACATGCCAAGTTTCACACTGGAGAGATGAGGTACACCGCAGACAGTCTTCCACAATATCAAATTATGTTGAATCGTCCCTTTAATTCTTTCCAAACATCCCAGCGAGTGAAGGTCTTGTCTGGACTTAACCTGGGGCTTAATTTTTGCTCTTAAAAAACTGACCCAGGATTTCTGACTAAGGTAGGAACAACTGATCCTGAATCATTACATTTAAGTAATTTTTTCAGATGCTCTTATCCAGAGAAACTTTACAGAAGGGAGTGCATACAATTTCTTCGCATATTGGTCCCCCATTGGAATCAAACCCACATCCCTGGCGTTGCGAGCGTCAGTCTCGACCAAGGGTTGAGAACAGAGAGCCCTGACATCACTGAGCACTGGCCCTGGTTCAGGGCACAGTCAATGTTAAGGAGATAAATCTTTTAACGCCTACTGTCACACTTCCTGTTTGGCTGCTTGGCTCACAGGGTTAAGAGCAGGACTAGAGTGAGATTACAGAGTTGTCTGCACAAGCAGGTCGATTATCTTTTTTGTCTTTTCTTTAGGCCGGGAATCCATTGTTACAGATAGCTTACATTTGGCTTTTCACAATAACGCATAATCAAGAACTTGGCTTGAGTTATGGATGGGGTCGGGGTTTCATAGCATGCAGACCACAACCACTATTTCCCAATGACCAGCTATCCCAATAACTGTCGGACCCCACAGTCTTGACCCAGAAAATGCACACACACACACACACACACACACACACACACACACACACACACACACACACACACACACACACACACACACACACACACACACACACACACACACACATTCTCTCTCAATGTGGAAAAAAGTTTTCTCATTTGTAATGCATGGTTCACGAGTTTCATAGGAAAATCTGTTCAGGAGAAATCTCAAGCCGTTCACAGTGGGAACATTCTGGAAAAGTTCAGGGTGAGTGGTTCAGTTCAACCTGCAGTCTGACCACACTTTGGCCCACATATTCTATTTATGGAAATACAGTAGCTCAAGGACTGTTTCAAATGGTTTCAAACCAAACAAACAGAAAAAGACAACCAAACTAAGACATCAGAGCAGACTGTTAGTAGCTCCAGGGCCGTCTCCAGGCATAAGTGGACGCGATCCAAATGATTTTTAAATAATATTTTTTAGGAACTCAGTCAGTCAGTCTGAACTTACTGTTGAGAGTTCGAATAGTAGAATACACAAGATGCTAGTTCTAAATTTGGTTGTGCATCAGCAGTGTTTCTCTTGTTTTGTAAGTCACTGACAGTCCCTCAGTTAGCCATGTCAGCTAACAATTTTTAGATTGATAAGTTAGTTATCTAAATTTGTAGTAATCATGGTCGAATACCAACCAGTTTTACCTCTGATTGCTTTGTGTAAATACTACAGGCCACAAGGTGGCAGTAGCTTGTTTGACTTGTGCTGGCTGTAGCTAATGTAAGCCAACTGGCGCACAATTAGCCCAGCATCGTCGGGGTTTGGCCGGAGTAGGCCGTCATTGTAAATAAGAATTTGTTCTTAACTGACTTGCCTAGTTAAATAAAGGTTAAATAAAACAATTAAAAATAAATATACTAGCAAACTACGCTAATATTGTTGATACCTAACTATAAAGTCTCTCACCGTTGCCGCTTGTTATAGACCCCCTTCAGCCCCCAGCTGTGCCCTGGACACCATATGTGAATTGATTGCCCCCCATCTATCTTCAGAGTTCGTACTGTTAGGTGACCTAAACTGGGATATGCTTAACACCCCTGCCGTATTACAATCTAAGCTAGATGCCCTCAATCTCACACAAATTATTAAGGAACCTACCAGGTACAACCCTAAATCCGTAACCACAGATATCATCCTGACCAACCTCAGCGATCACTGCCTCATTGCCTGCGCGCATGATGGGTCCCCGGTCAAACGACCACCCCTCATCACTGTCAAATGCTCCCTAAAAGACTTCAGCGAGCAGGCCTTTCTAATCAACCTGGCCAGGATATCCTAGAAGGATATTGACCTCATCCCATCAGTAGAGGATGCCTGGTTGGTCTTTAAAAGTGCTTTCCTCTCCATCTTAAATAAGCATGCCCCATTCAAAAAATGTAGAACTAAGAACAGATATAGTCCCTGGTTCACCCCAGACTTGACTGCCCTTGACCAGCACAAAAACATCCTGTGTCGTTTGAATAGCCCCTGCGATATGCAACCTTTCAGGGAAGTCAGGAACCAATATACTCAGTCAGTTAGGAAAGTTAAGCCTAGCTTTTTCAAACAGAAATGTTCAACCTGTAGCACTAATTCCAAAAAGTTTTGGGACACTGTAAAGTCCATGGGGAATAAGAGCACCTCCTCCCAGCTGCCCACTGCACTGAGGCTGGGAAACACTGTCTCCACTGATAAATCTACGATAATCGATAATTTCAATAAGCATTATTCTATGGCTGGCCATGCTTTCCACCTGGCTACCCCTACCCCGGGCAACAGCTCTGCAACCCTTGTAGCAACTTTCCCAAGGCCCCCCTCCCCCGCCTTCTCCTTCACCCAAATCCAGAATGCTGATGTTCTGAAAGAGCTGCAAAATCTGGATCCCTACAAATCAGCTGGGCTAGACAATCTGGACCCTCTCTTTCTAAAATTATCCTCCGAAATTGTTGCAACCCATAATACTAGCCTGTTCAACCTCTCTTTTTAATATCGCCTGAGGTCCCCAAAGATTGGAAAGGTGCCACGTTCATCC
This sequence comes from Oncorhynchus nerka, assembly GCF_034236695.1. Taxonomy (NCBI): domain Eukaryota; kingdom Metazoa; phylum Chordata; class Actinopteri; order Salmoniformes; family Salmonidae; genus Oncorhynchus; species Oncorhynchus nerka. The sequence continues at coordinate 31,268,755 of NC_088419.1, read as the reverse complement.
CCCTCTTCAAAGGGGGAGACACTCTAGGCCCAATGTCACGCCCTGACCGTAGATTGCTTTGTATGTTTCTATTTTTTAGTTTGGTCAGGGTGTGATGTGGGTGGGTATTCTATGTTGTATGTCTGGGTGTTCTGTTTCTATGTTTAGGCCTGGTATGGTTCCCAATCAGAGGCAGCTGGTTATCGTTGTCTCTGATTGAGAACCATACTTAGGCAGCCTGTTTTCCCACTATGGATGTGGGTAGTTATTTTCTGTCTCTGTGTCTGCACCAGACAGAACTGTTTCGTGTTGGTCTAATTTTGTTATTTTGGTCGTAGTGTTCTGAGTTAAAATAAATATACATCATGAACACGTACCACACTGCACTTTGGTCCTCTTCACCTTCTTCAACCCACGACAGCCGTTATACACAAACTGTTATAGACCTATATCCATCCTGCCCTGCCTTCCTAAAATCTTCAAAAGTCAAGTTAACAAACAGATCACTGACCATTTCGAATCCCACCGTACCTTCTCCACTATGCAATCTGGTTTCCGAGCTGGTCATGGGTGCATCTCTGCCACGCTCAAGGTCCTAAACGATATCATAACCGCCATTGATAAAAGACAGTACTGTGCAGTCATCTTCATCGACCTGGCCAAGGCGTTCGACTCTGTCAATCACTGCATTCTTATCGGCAGACTCAATAGCCTTGGTTTCTCAAATGACTGCCTCACCTGGTTCACCAACTACTTCTCAGATAGAGTTCCGTGTGTCAAATCGGAAGGCCTGTTGTCCGGACCTCTTGCAGTCTCTATGGGGGTGCTACAGGGTTCAATTCTCAGGCCAACTCTTTTCTCTCTATATGTCAATGACGTCACTCTTGCTGCTGGTGATTCTCTGATCCACCTCTATGCAGACGACACCATTCTGTATACATCTGACCATTCTTTGGACGCTGTGTTAACAAACCTCCAAACGAGCTTCAATGCCATACAACACTCCTTCTGTGGCCTCCAACTGCTTTTAAATGCTAGTAAAACTAAATGCACGCTCTTCAACCGATTGTTGCCCGCACCCGCCTGCCCGACTAGCATCACTACTCTGGACGGTTCTGACTTTGAATTTGTGGACAACTATAAATACCTAGGTGCCTGGTTAGACTGTAAACTCTCTTTACATACTCACATTAAGCATCCTACCGATCCTTGACTTCGGCGATGTCATTTACAAAATCGCCTCCAATACTCTACTCAGCAAACTGGATGTAGTCTATCACAGTGCACTCCGTTTTGTCACCAAAGTCCCATACACTACTTACCACCGGGACCTGTATGCTCTCGTTGGCTGGCCCTCACTACATACTTGTAGCCAAACCCACTGGCCCCAGGTCATCTATAAGTCTTTGCTAGGTAAAGCCCTGCCGTATCTCAGCTCACTGGTCACCATAGCAGCATCCACCCATAGCACGTGCTCCAGCAGGTATATTTCACTGGTCATCCCCAAAGCCAACACTTACCTTGGCTGCCTTTCCTTCCAGTTCTCTGCTGCCAATGACTGGAACGAATTGCAAAAATCACTGAAGCTGGAGTTTTAATATCTCCCTCTCTAACTTTAAGCATCAGCTGTCAGAGAAGATTACGATCACTGTACCTGTACACAGCCCATCTGTAAATAGCACACCCAACTACCTCATCCCCATATTGTTATTTATCCTCTTGCTCTTTTGCACCACAGTATCTCTACTTGCATATCATCATCTGCACATCTATCACTCTAGTTTTAATGATAAATTGTGATTATTTCGCCTCTATGGCCTATTTATTGCCTTTCTTCCCTTCTCTTCTACATTTGCACAAACTGTACATAGATTTTTCTATTGTGTTATTGACTATACATTTGTTTATGTGTAACTCTGTGTTGTTGTTTTTGTCGCACTGCTTTGCTTTATCTTGGCCAGGTTGCAGTTGTAAATAAGAACTTGTTCTCAACTGGCCTACCTGGTTAAATAAAGGTGAAATTAAAAATCGAATAAAAAAATAGTAATTTGTAGTTAGCCCTTGTTGATACCATTCGGCCAAAACGACATAACTAGCGAAGCTAGTTATAATTCAATGACAATGGATTCATTTTTCAATGAAGCAGCTGCCTGTTAGCTGTCAAGGGTTGGTGGAGTAGCTAGCCATTAGGCGCAGTGGTCTAGGGCACTGCATCGCAGCTCTAACCGTGCCACCAGGGACTCTGGGAGGGTTTTGCCGGTAGGGATATCCTTGTCTCATCGCGCACCAGCGACTCCTGTGGCAGGCTGGGTGCAGTGCGCGCTAACCAAGGTCGCCAGGTGTGGCTGGCTTCCGGGTTAGATGCGCGCTGTGCTAAGAAGCCGTGGGGCTTGGTTTGGTTTTGTTTCAGAGGACGCATGGCTTTTGACCTTCGTCTTTGTAGCGATGAGACAAGATAGTAATTACTAACAATTGGATACAACGAAAAAGGGGCTAACAAAAAAAACTGTTAATTAAGCTAATGTTGGCTAGTAAGTGAATAATGGAAAATGAATTTAATTATTTCTTCATCATCTTGCCAGATAGCTAGCTTGGTAAAGTATTTAGTGTTGTGTGCATTGTGCTGCACTTACCACCCCATTCCTTTGATATGAAGTGTTTGTGGCTCAGTTAGCAAGCTAATCCTAGCTAGCTAGCTAACTAACTAATGAGCAGGTGCATATTACCAAACGGAACATAACAAAGATGTATTATGCAGCTTTATTGTTTTAGTTAGCTAGAACAATCTTAATGAAAAGGGGGTGGATTACACCAAGAAAAGTTTGGTTGTCACTAGTTACCACAGCCACAAAATCTATTGGATAAATCGTAAGAATTTATGAAAACAAAAATTTGCTTTTTGGTCTTAATTTAAAGTTAGGGCTAGGCATACGATTAGAAGTGTGTTTAAGGTTAAAGGAAAATTCTACCCAAAAACGATCTTTTGGTGTTTGTTTCATTAGTCCATTGCTGATATTTCAAGCTTAACATCCTTATCATTTATCGCCCTCCAGGTTCCCTCGGAGAGTTCATCAATGAGCTTGATGCCTCGATAAGCTCCTTTCCTGAGGACGGCTCACCTCTCACAGTTCTGGGCGGCTTTAACCTCCCCACGTCTACCTTTGACCTCACCCTCTCACCTTCCCCCCCTACTCACAAGGCAGGCAATACGCTCGACCTCATCTTTACTAGATGCTGTTCCTCCACTAACCTCATTGCAACTCCCCTCCAAGTCTCCGACCACTACCTTGTAATCCTTTTCCCTCTCGCTCTCATCCAACACTTCCCACACTGCCCCTTCTCGGATGGTATCGCGCCGTCCCAACCTTCGCTCTCTCTCCCCCGCTACTCTCTCCTCTTCCATCCTATCATCTCTTCCCTCTGCTCAAACCTTCTCCAACCTATCTCCTGATTCTGCCTCCTCAACCCTCCTCTCCTCCCTTTCTGCATCCTTTGACTCTCTATGTCCCCTATCCTCCAGGCCGGCTCGGTCCTCCCCTCCCGCTCCGTGGCTCGACGACTCATTGCGAGCTCACAGAACAGGGCTCCGGGCAGCCGAGCGGAAATGGAGGAAAACTCGCCTCCCTGCGGACCTGGCATCCTTTCACTCCCTCCTCTCTACATTTTCCTCCTCTGTCTCTGCTGCTAAAGCCACTTTCTACCACTCTAAATTCCAAGCATCTGCCTCTAACCCTAGGAAGCTCTTTGCCACCTTCTCCTCCCTCTTGAATCCTCCTCCCCCTCCCCCTCCTCCTCTCTGCAGATGACTTCGTCAACCATTTTGAAAAGAAGGTCGACGACATCCGATCCTCGTTTGCTAAGTCAAACGACACCGCTGGTTCTGCTCACACTGCCCTACCCTGTGCTCTGACCTCTTTCTCCCTCTCTCTCCAGATGACATCTCGCGTCTTGTGACGGCCGGCCGCCCAACAACCTGCCCGCTTGACCCTATCCCCTCCTCTCTTCTCCAGACCATCTCCGGTGACCTTCTCCCTTACCTCACCTCGCTCATCAACTCATCCCTGACCGCTGGCTACGTCCCTCCCGTCTTCAAGAGAGCGAGAGTTGCACCCCTTCTGAAAAAACCTACACTCGATCCCTCCGATGTCAACAACTACAGACCAGTATCCCTTCTTTCTTTTCTCTCCAAAACTCTTGAACGTGCCGTCCTTGGCCAGCTCTCCCGCTATCTCTCTCAGAATGACCTTCTTGATCCAAATCAGTCAGGTTTCAAGACTAGTCATTCAACTGAGACTGCTCTTCTCTGTATCACGGAGGCGCTCCGCACTGCTAAAGCTAACTCTCTCTCCTCTGCTCTCATCCTTCTAGACCTATCGGCTGCCTTCGATACTGTGAACCATCAGATCCTCCTCTCCACCCTCTCCGAGTTGGGCATCTCCGGCGCGGCCCACGCTTGGATTGCGTCCTACCTGACAGGTCGCTCCTACCAGGTGGCGTGGCGAGAATCCGTCTCCTCACCACGTGCTCTCACCACTGGTGTCCCCCAGGGCTCTGTTCTAGGCCCTCTCCTATTCTCGCTATACACCAAGTCACTTGGCTCTGTCATAACCTCACATGGTCTCTCCTATCATTGCTATGCAGACGACACACAATTAATCTTCTCCTTTCCCCCTTCTGACGACCAGGTGGCGAATCGCATCTCTGCATGTCTGGCAGACATATCAGTGTGGATGACGGATCATCACCTCAAGCTGAACCTCGGCAAGACGGAGCTGCTCTTCCTCCCGGGGGGAAGGACTGCCCGTTCCATGATCTCGCCATCACGGTTGACAACTCCATTGTGTCCTCGTCCCAGAGCGCTAAGAACCTTGGCGTGATCCTGGACAACACCCTGTCGTTCTCAAATAACATCAAGGCGGTGGCCCGTTCCTGTAGGTTCATGCTCTACAACATCCGCAGAGTACGACCCTGCCTCACACAGGAAGCGGCGCAGGTCCTAATCCAGGCACTTGTAATCTCCCGTCTGGATTACTGCAACTCGCTGTTGGCTGGGCTCCCTGCCTGTGCCATTAAACCCCTACAACTCATCCAGAACGCCGCAGCCCGTCTGGTGTTCAACCTTCCCAAGTTCTCTCACGTCACCCCGCTCCTCCGCTCTCTCCACTGGCTTCCAGTTGAAGCTCGCATCCGCTACAAGACCATGGTGCTTGCCTACGGAGCTGTGAGGGGAACGGCACCTCAGTACCTCCAGGCTCTGACCAGGCCCTACACCCAAACAAGGGCACTGCGTTCATCCACCTCTGGCCTGCTCGCCTCCCTACCACTGAGGAAGTACAGTTCCCGCTCAGCCCAGTCAAAACTGTTCGCTGCTCTGGCCCCCCAATGGTGGAACAAACTCCCTCACGACGCCAGGACAGCGGAGTCAATCACCACCTTCCGGAGACACCTGAAACCCCACCTCTTTAAGGAATACCTAGGATAGGATAAAGTAATCCTTCTCACCCCCCTTAAAAGACCTAGATGCACTATTGTAAAGTGGCTGTTCCACTGGATGTCATAAGGTGAAAGCACCAATTTGTAAGTCGCTCTGGATAAGAGCGTCTGCTAAATGACTTAAATGTAAATGTAATGTAAATGATAGTCCCAAAATGTTTTGCATGTCAGCAATCAAGATATTTAACTTAAAAAGTACAGCCAGTATATTTCCAGTGCGTTTCCGTTAAAAATGTTTCCTATTGTATTTTTTACTTTTGTTTGGATATTAATCTCACTTTCATAAGGCTGTCATCAGCAGCACAACAATGGAGCACTTACGGTAACACAGCCAGAGGTCACCAAGGGGACAAAGATAGACACACACATTCTTACACACACACACACACACACACACACACACTTTTTTTCCTTGACCTTTGGTTAACTGTGATCCTAGTCTATCTGTGCTTGATCATGAGTGTGTGTATGACATTATGTTGTACTTCCATCCTGAACACCATGGCAGTTCTTTGTTAGATATTGGGCTCAAGTTGTTCTGTTTTGGTTACCATGATCTGATTTAGAACCAGGTATGGTGTTCTGTATCATATTTTAGATAAGGTGTCAAATTCTGATTCTTATTTACACTTGGATCCGGAAGGCAGTTACTTTTGGATCTTCGTTAGGCTTAGTGCTGCTGACTTTCTGGGTCTGTCCATGTTCTCCCTCCATCAGTTGAGATAGAGTATGACAGACAAGGAAGTACTTGTTAAGTTATTGATGTTCATTGTACAGACTTCGCTGATAGTTTGTGTTATTTATTGCACCCACTATGAGCGTTGTGGTGTTTTTCTGATCATGTCATGTTAAGTCCTTTCCTGAAAATGACAACAATTTCCAAGTAACCCATCCGGTTGAACACGTGTTGAATAAGTTATAATGTCTATAAATTCTCCCTATTTATTCCCTGCATCCAAGGCCTTATCATCTGTCTCCTTGTACCGATGATGACTGCCAATAGGTAAACAGATATGGAGATGGGCTGTAGCTTACCTGGCAATTAACATATTCAACACCTATCCCATATTCAACACCTATCCCCATGTTTTCACTGTTCAGAATGTCAGAGTTCGAATGGAGGATAGTCTCTATGGAGACAGGACTGCAAGTTAGTGGTTTTGCTATACAGAGATATAGGATCTTAATTTGATCACTCTTTTGTTGCTGAGAATTTTCCTGCACAGCAGGAAATGCAAACGTGTTGTGAATTCAAGGTTTAAAAAGGCCTCTAAAATGTGTAAATTAACAAAAAATGTAGTAACCCCTACATAAAAGGTCCATATATGTATATACACATAATAATATAAGCTTCCTGTTGCTGCAGGATTCTCTTCCTGCTGTAGCAAACTGGCTCAAATTAAGATCCTACATTTGGAGGTTAAGAAAGAATCACGTAATTCCATCTAGGTCATCAGGAGGGGTCAGCCAATAAAATATACTTCTGAGAAAACATTCCATAACTGCAGGTGGAAGTAAATTACCAACCTTTGCTTTATACCTGTTCAGACTCTACACACTCCAGCACAGTGTGTAGTAGTGCAACTTTTCAGTTTCTTTTACAAACTGCCAATACAGTCCTTAAAGTAGAAAAAATACATGGACTACTTTAAAATGAAGATAGCCCTCAATGACGGTGCTGATGCTGTCACAGAAGATACCATTTCAAGAATAGAAATGTGTGCCACCTTTCTATATCTATGGGTATTTTTCTGACTGGCCATACATAGTCATGTTAGGGCGGCAGGTAGCCTAGCTGTTAAAAGCGTTGGGCCAGTAACTGAAAGTTTGCTGGTTTGAATCCCCGAGCTGCCAATCAAGGCAGCTCCCTGCAGCTCTCTGATTAAATGCGGAAGACACATTTCGGTTGGATATATTCAGTTGTGTAACTGACTAGGTATCCCCTTTCCTATGTTACTGACACACAACCCTGAATGGAAGAATGTGTCTGCTCCACAATTTGGGTTCAACATAAGAAACAGATCACATTTTTGCAATGTGGCACAGCATTAAAATCATATTGTTTTGCTCTGTCTTTTTTTGTTAATGTATTGTGACGTCTGAGAACAGTGATTGGCAAGATTGTTTGACCAGTATTGGTTAGCCTCCTGCTAGCTTATTCCATATGAATCTTTCTCAAATTGTTTACTGTCAGAGCCTAAATAATGATAATTACTATCTCATGTTTGAATCTCTAAATCATAAATTGTTAATTTCAAAATTCTCCTGTCTATCTATTTGGGTGTTCAATTATCAAATCAAACTTTATTTGTCACATGCGCCGAACACAACAGGTGTAGGCCTTACCGTGAAATGCTTACTTACAAGCCCTTAACCAACAATGCAGTTCAAGAAAGAGTCAAGAAAATATTAACTAAATAAACTAAAGTAAAAAATGAGTGCTACGGGACTGTAATCATTTAGGCAGGCTACCTTTGCTTCTTTGGGCACAGGGACTATGGTGGTCTGATTGAAACATGTAAGTATTACAGACTCAGTCAGCAAGAGGTTGAAAATGTCAGTGAAGACACTTGCCAGTTGGTCCGCGCATGCTTTGAGTACACGTCCTGGTATTCCGTCTTGCCCCACGGCTTTGTGAATGTTGATCTGTTTAAAGTTCTTGCTCACATCAACTACAGAGAGCGTTATAACACAGCTGGTGGTCTCATGCATGCTTCAGTGTTGCTTGCATGGAAGTTAGCATAAAAGGCATTTAGCTCATCTGGTAGGCTCGCATCACTGGGCAGCTCGCGGTTGAGTTTCCCTTTGTAGTCCGTAATGCCTGCTTGATGGTTCGTCTGAGGGCGTAGCGGGATATCTTTTAGCGTCCGGATTAGTGTCCTGTTCCTTGAAAGCGGCAGCTCTAGCCTTTAGCGCGATGCAGATGTTGCCTGTAATCCATGCCTTTAGGTTGGGATATGTACTTACAGTCACTGTGGGGGCGATGTCGTCGATGCACTTATTGATGAAGCTGATGACGGAGGTGGTATACTCCTCAATGCCATTGGATGAAACCAGAACACATTCCAGTCTGTGCTAGCAAAACAGTCCTGTAGTGTAGACGGCGCTGGGTCAATTGTGTGCCGCCCTATGGGACTCCCAATCACAGCCGGATGGGATACAACCTGCATTCGAACCAGGGACTGTAGTGACACCTCTTGCACTGAGATGCAGTGCCTTAGACCACTGTGCCACTCAGGAGCCCAATGGTACTTCCTGCTTTAGTTTTTGCTTGTAAGCAGGAATCAGGAGGATAGAATTATGGTCAGATTTGCCAAATGGAGGGCGAGCGAGAGCTTTGAATGCATCTCTGTGAGTGAGGTAAAGGTGGTCAAGAGTTTTTTCCCCTTTGGTTGCACATGTGACATGCTGGTAGAAATGAGGTAAAATGGATGTAAGTTTGCCTGCATTAAAGTCCCCTGCCACTAGGAGCGCAGCTTCTGGGTGAGAATGTTCTTGTTTGCTTATGGCCTTATACAGCTGGTTGAGTGTGGTCTTAGTGCCAGCATCGGGTTGTGGTGGTAAATAGACGGCTACAAATAATATAGATGAGAACTCTCTTGGGAGATAGTGTGGTCTACAGCTTCTCATAAGGTATGACCTCCACCCCCCTTTTTCTCCATCTTTTCTTCAGACAAATTACAGGGATTTGGCCCATTCCCGAGAAAGCAGTATATCCTTCATGTCGGACTCGTTAAAGAAAAAATCTTTGTGAGTAATCTCTGTTCTGATGTCCAGAAGTTATGTTTGGTCATAAGAGACGGTAGCAGCAACGTTATGTACATAATAAGCAAAAAAACGACTTACAAACAACTCGAAAAAACAAAACAAAATAGCACAGTTGGTTAGGACCCTGTAAAACGGCAGCCATTCCCTCCGGTGCCATTATAAGATGATGAACAGGTGAATGAATGTGAATGAAATCTCTGTCATGCAGAGGGCATTGCCAATATACTGCAGGCTGTGAGTTAATTAATAGGTTTTCAAAGGAGTTAAACAAAAGCTGATGTTGTCCTCATGCATCCAGCCTTATGTTGGGGTGAATAATGCAGTTTCCAACATTTAGATGAATTTCTATTACATACCATTATCATGGAAAGACAATCAATGTTGGAGATACAGTTCCATTAACAGCAACATATCAAACATGCCCTGATTATGAATGAATATCAGATGGCAATGGCATTATTATATTTCTTGCCTGATTGGTGGTATTCGATGCAGGTTTCACAATATGTCAAATTGTGACAGAAATGTTCTCCTGCTTTGCCAATCTTTATGAATATACCAAGTCTACCTCAAAATAAGTCAACACCAGCATGCTCTACATCAGTCATTGTCATAACCTGTACTCCCAAATATCTTGGCATACTCTACCTGTCCTTGTACAAATACACAAATTCACTCTGTCACAACAGAAGCCAGTATCAAGCTCCACTCCTAAAATATGGATTTAGAAAGATCTCATGGTTATGCTTTGGAAGTGTTTGGGATGTGAGCTGATGTGAGCTGCTCGATCACCAATGTTTTGAAATTAGAAAAATATGTTTGCCACTGACTACTTGAGTTGACTGATATTATGTGAGGAACAGAGCGGGTGATTGTGAGAGTGTGTAAGAGAGACAGATAGAAAGAAAGAGAGAGAGAGGGAGAGGAGAATGTTTTCATTAGTATATATTACTTGACTCTTGCTATTTCCTGCTCTCCCTCCCTCCCGTCCTTCCTCATATTGACATATGAAATAAGGATGTGTCTGTGTAATAAAATGCATATTCACCACTTACTGCATTGTCGGAACTAGAAGCACAAGCATTTCGCTACACTCGCATTAACATCTGCTAACCATGTGTATGTGACAAATACCATTTGATTTGATTTGATTTGATCCTTGTTAGAAAACGCAGGACTGGTGTATAAAATAAAAGCTGCCCAGAGGCTAAAGCAGAGGCAACCCAGAAGCATTACACATTCTTTCAACTCTGTGGAGGGGTTTACTTCAGCAAAGCTGCAATTTATAACATATTAAATCCAATGTTTCTCACAACATTCTGAGCTTGGTTTTTCCCTTTATGCTAGTTTTTTTCCTGTGTAAAGGGTGGTACATTTTCCCCCATAATATTGAGTGTATTCACATACGTATGCAACCAAATTGTAAATCATCACAAATGACCCCCTGCCACCCACCCACTTTCTCTCTCTGTCTCTCTCTCTCTCTGACATCGAATCATCATCCACTGTCTGTGATGTGGCAGCAAGCGACCAGCTCTTTGTGTTCCTTCTAAATCTTCACCCCTCTAACTAGCTGTAAGTTCATAGGCTGAAGCCGCAGGATAAATCAAAGACCCTTTAGTAACATTGCATTCAAATGAGTCAGAACAGGAAGAGCCAACATAAAATCTGACTGGCGTGGAAATATTTTCATCCCATTTGGGATGATATAATGTAGAACCAGCTCTCAAAGGCGAGGTCAATATTCAAAATTATGTTGGTTAAGTAGATAAATAGACAAATACAAAATGGACGAATTAATGGGTTGAATGTACAGTCGTGGCCAAAAGTTTTGAGAATGACACAAATATTAATTTCCACAAGGTTTGCTGCTTTAGTGTCTTTAGATATTTTTGTCAGATGTTATTATGGAATACTGAAGTATAATTACAAGCATTTCATACGTGTCAAAGGCTTTTATTGACAATTACATGACGTTGATGCAAAGAGTCAATATTTGCAGTGTTGACCCTTCTTTTTCAAGACCTCTGCAATCTGTCCTGGCATGCTGTCAATGAACTTCTGGGCCACATCCTGACTGATGGCAGCCCATTCTTGCATAATCAATGCTTGGAGTTTGTCATAATTTGTGGGTTTTTGTTTGTCTGCCTCTTGAGGATTGACCACAAGTTCTCAACGGGATTAAGGTCTGGGGAGTTTCCTGGCCACGGACCCAAAATATCAATGTTTTGTTCCCCGAGCCACTTAATTATCTCTTTTGCCTTATAGCAAGGTGCTCCATCAGGCTGGAAAATGCATGGTTCTTCACCAAACTGTTCCTGGATGGTTGGGAGAAGTTGCTCTCGGAGGATGTGTTGGTACCATTCTTCACTCATGGCTGTATTCTTAGGCAAAATTGTGAGTGAGCCCACTCCCTTGGCTGAGAAGCAACCCCACACATGAATGGTTTCAGGATGCTTTACTGTTGGCATGACACAGGACTGATGGTAGCACTCACTTTGTCTTTTCCGGACAAGCTTAGTTCTGGATTCCCCAAACAATCGGAAAGGGGATTCATCAGAGAAAATGACTTTACCCCGGTCCTCAGCAGTCCAATCCCTGTACCTTTTGCAGAATATCAGTCTGTCCCTGATGTTTTTCCTGGAGAGAAGTGGCTTCTTTGCTGCCCTTCTTGACACTGTGCGTGCAGATACACTCACACCTGCCTGCTGCCATTCCTGAGCAAGCTCTGTACTGGTAGTGCTCCGATCCCGGAGCTGAATCAACTTTAGGAGACGGTCCTGGCATTTGCTGGACTTTCTTGGGCGCCCTGAAGCCTTCTTCACAACAATTGAACCGCTCTCCTTGATGTCAGCTGGTCCTTTTGTGGCAGGGTTGAAATGCATTGGAAATGTTTTTTGGGGGATTCAGTTAATTTGCATAGCAAATAGGGACTCTGCAATTCATCTGATCACTCTTCATAACATTCTGGAGTATATGCAAATTGCCATCATACAAACTGAGGCAGCAGACTTTGTGAAAAGTAATATTTGTGTCATTCTCAAAACTTTTGGCCACGACCGTGCAACGACCGTACAGACACCTCTATTTTCCAAAAAAAAACACTTCAACCCCACAAGGAGATAAGTAGCTAACTACGCCCCTAGTGGTCTGAAAGGGAAAACAGTCTGTATCCATTCCCACAGAAACACTGGAGTAGAATGACTCCTGAGCAGTACACTTTCATATTGTTCTCATGTTTCCAATAAAGGGGTTTAATCTAGTGCATGATCTAAAAAATATTTTCTCTCTGCCTTTCTATCCACGAATGCACACACACACACACACACACACACACACACACACACACACACACACACACACACACACACACACACACACACACACACACACACACACGCACCAGTGCTACCCGTAACCGTCACATATGTTTTTGCTTACGGGCCAGGCAGAGTCCCCATGCATATCATAAGCAGTGCAATACTCTTAAATGTTAACACAGACCATGTTCAACCCCCCTCCTTTACAGAAGTTACCATTTTCTATACTAACATACAGTTGCAAGAAAAGTATGTGAACCCTTTGGAGTAACCTGGATTTCTACACAAATTGGTCAAAAAATGTGATCTGATCTTCCTCAGTCACAACAATAGACAAACACAGTGTGCTTAAACTAATAACACACAAAATATTGTATTTTATTGTCTATATTGAATACACAATTTAAACATTCACAGTGTAGGCTGAAAAAAGTATGTGAACCCCTAGACGTCAGCTAACCTGGAGTCCAATCAATGAGACGAGATTGGAGATGTTGGTTAGAGCTGCCCTGCAATATAAAAAACACTCACAAAATGTTTGCTATTCACATGAAGCACTGCCTGATGTGAACCATGCGTCGAACAAAAGAGATCTCAGAAGACCTAAGATTAAGATTTGTTGACTTGCATAAAGGTGGAAAGGGTTACAAAAGTATTTCTAAAAGCCTTGATGTTCAGCAGTCCACGTTAAGACTATATGTCTATAAATGGAGAAGGTTCAGCACTGTTGCTACTCTCCCTAGGAGTGGCGTACCTACAAAGACAACTGAAAGAGCACAGCGCAAAATGTTCAATGAGGTTAAGAAAAGTCCTAGAGTGTCAGCTAAACACTTATAGAAATCTCTGGAACATGCTAACATCTCTGTTGACGAGTCTACGATACGTAAAACACTACAAGAATGGTGTTCATGGGAGGACACCACGGAAGAAGCCACTGCTGTCCAAAAAAACATTGTGGATGTTCCACAGCGCTACTGGAAAAATATTCTGTGGACAGATTAAACTAAAGTTGAGTTGTTTGGAAGGAAGGAACACACAACACTGTGTGGAGAAAAAAAGGCACAGCACACCAACATCAAAACCTCATCCCAACTGTAAAGTATGGTGGAGGGAGCATCATGGTTTGGACTGCTTCGCTGCCTCAGGGCCTGGAAAACTTGCTATCAAGACATTTTGCTGGAGAATGTAAAGCTATCTGTCCGCCAATTGAAGCTCAACAGAAGTTGGATGATGCAACAGGACAACAACCCAAAACACAGAAGTAAATCAACAACAGAATGGCTTCCACTGAAGAAAATACGCCTGACCTCATCCCCATTGAGATGCTGTGACATGACCTCGAGAGCGGTTCACACCAGGCATCCCAAGAATATTGCTGAATTGAAACAGTTTTGTAAAGAGGAATGGTCCAAAATTCCTCCTGGCCGTTTGGTTATTGCTGTCAAAGGAGGGTCAACCAGTTACTATATCCAAGGGTTCACATACTTTTCCCACCCTGCACTGTGAATGTTTACACAATGTGCTCAATAAAGACATAAAAACATTAAATTGTTTGTGTGATTAGATTAAGAAAACTGTTTGTCTATTGTTGCAACTTAGATGAAGATCAGATCAAATTTGATGACCAATTTATGCAGAAATCCAGGTGATTCCAAAAGGTTTACATACTTTTTCTTGCCACTGTACATTAGAGAGTTACACATACAGTTCCTTGCGAAAGTATTCGGCCCCCTTGAACTTTGCGACCTTTTGCCACATTTCAGGCTTCAAACATAAAGATATAAAACTGTATTTTTTTGTGAAGAATCAACAACAAGTGGGACACAATCATGAAGTGGAACGACATTTATTGGATATTTCAAACTTTTTTAACAAATCAAAAACTGAAAAATTGGGCGTGCAAAATTATTCAGCCCCAGTTAATACTTTGTAGCGCCACCTTTTGCTGCGATTACAGCTGTAAGTCGCTTGGGGTATGTCTCTATCAGTTTTGCACATCGAGAGACTGACATTTTTTCCCATTCCTCCTTGCAAAACAGCTCGAGCTCAGTGAGGTTGGATGGAGAGCATTTGTGAACAGCAGTTTTCAGTTCTTTCAACAGATTCTCGATTGGATTCAGGTCTGGACTTTGACTTGGCCATTCTAACACCTGGATATGTTTATTTTTGAACCATTCCATTGTAGATTTTGCTTTATGTTTTGGATCATTGTCTTGTTGGAAGACAAATCTCCGTCCCAGTCTCAGGTCTTTTGCAGACTCCATCAGGTTTTCTTCCAGAATGGTCCTGTATTTGGCTCCATCCATCTTCCCATCAATTTTAACCATCTTCCCTGTCCCTGCTGAAGAAAAGCAGGCCCAAAACATGATGCTGCCACCACCATGTTTGACAGTGGGGATGGTGTGTTCAGGGTGATGAGCTGTGTTGCTTTTACGCCAAACATAACGTTTTGCATTGTTGCCAAAAAGTTCAATTTTGGTTTCATCTGACCAGAGCACCTTCTTCCAAATGTTTGGTGTGTCTCCCAGGTGGCTTGTGGCAAACTTTAAACAACACTTTTTATGGATATCTTTAAGAAATGGCTTTCTTCTTGCCACTCTTCCATAAAGGCCAGATTTGTGCAATATACGACTGATTGTTGTCCTATGGACAGAGTCTCCCACCTCAGCTGTAGATCTCTGCAGTTCATCCAGAGTGATCATGGGCCTCTTGGCTGCATCTCTGATCAGTCTTCTCCTTGTATGAGCTGAACGTTTAGAGGGACGGCCAGGTCTTGGTAGATTTGCAGTGGTCTGATACTCCTTCCATTTCAATATTATCGCTTGCACAGTGCTCCTTGGGATGTTTAAAGCTTGGGAAATCTTTTTGTATCCAAATCCGGCTTTAAACTTCTCCACAACAGTATCTCGGACCTGCCTGGTGTGTTCCTTGATCTTCATGATGCTCTCTGCGCTTTTAACGGACCTCTGAGACTATCACAGTGCAGGTGCATTTATACGGAGACTTGATTACACACAGGTGGATTGTATTTATCATCATTAGTCATTTAGGTCAACATTGGATCATTCAGAGCTCCTCACTGAACTTCTGGAGAGAGTTTGCTGCACTGAAAGTAAAGGGGCTGAATAATTTTGCACGCCCAATTTTTCAGTTTTTAAATTTGTTAAAAAAGTTTGAAATATCCAATAAATGTCGTTCCACTTCATGATTGTGTCCCACTTGTTGTTGATTCTTCACAAAAAAATACAGTTTTATATCTTTATGTTTGAAGCCTGAAATGTGGCAAAAGGTCACAAAGTTCAAGGGGGCCGAATACTTTCGCAAGGCACTGTACATTATGTATGGATTGTGTCTGGATTGTGCCCCAAAAAAGTTTGTCATTGAAATTCCTTTATTAGTTTTGATAGTTTCACAGGCAGACAGTGGTATGCTGGGCTCCTACATTACAAAAACATGTCTGAAGCAATCAAGGCCAGGGTTACGAAGGCCTGAATCCCAGACCTGACTGTTCAGGCTGGTCCCATCCAGGACACTCAAATTAGTATGATATGTTATGTTTGGTATGGTTACATACGACATAAGGTTACTTAAGGGAAAAACAAAAGGAGGATGATTGGTCGGCATATAACATGAACATCAGGCAACTCAAAGGTTGCACGTTTGAATCTCACCATAGACAACTTTAGCATTTGAGCTAATTGGCAACTACTTACTACACTTACTACAGGTTAACATTCACAAGGCTGCGGGACTTGATGGAACACCAGGATGCGTATTCAGAGCATGGGCTGACCAGCTTGGAAGTGTCTTAAACGGACATTTTCAACCTATCCCTGACCCAGTTTGCAATCCCAACTTGTTTCAAGCACACCACTGTACTCCTTGTGCCCAAGAACGCCAAGGTAACCTGCCTAAATGACTATCGTCCCGTAGCACTCACATCTATAGCCATGAAAGGCTGGTCATGGATTACATCAACACCATCATCCCAGACACCATGGACCCACCCTAATTCTCATACCGCTCTGTGAGGATCGACGCTGGAGACAGGAAACAGGTACAGGGAGAACATTTAATAAATAACAGACATGGAACAGCGTCTGGACACAGGACAAAATAATGACATTAATGCTGACACGGGGAACAAACAGAGGAAACAAACAGATAAAGGGGAGGCAATCAAATAACAATGGAGTCCAGGTGGGTCCATTGCAGTGCAGGTGCACGTAACGATGGTGACAGGCGTGCGTAATGATAGGCAGTCTGGCGCCCTCAAGCGCCAGAGGGGGAGAGCGGGAGCAGGCGTGACACCGCGCCAACAGATCCTTAGATGACGCAATCTCTATTACACTCCACGCTGCCCTCACCCATCTGGACAAAAGGAATATCTATGTAAGAATCAATGTTATTATAGTAAACAAAAACTGAAACTTGAGTAAACTGAAATAAAAACTAAAAACATTTCAAAAACTACTACACGGAAATGATCATATTTGACTGCAAAACTAACTAAAATAAAATAAAAAACATTATGAATTATGTTTTGTTTTACTTTTGGGGCGTGGGGGTTAAATGGGGTTTACAAGCTTTCTTTCAAATGGGGTTTTCGAGCTTTGAATCTGGCAGGTAAATGCTGCCGGTAGATGCCGATATTTCAAATAGGCCTAGCTTGTGCATTACTACCACTAGCTATCACTAGCTAACAGGGAAGAAATGTGTATTGCCCATATGTAGCTTGTTTCTGGTCACAGGTTCAGGAATTATAAAAAAAAATCACAACATGCACTTAAATTAACCTTACAAATTGTAATGTTGGGCGATTTGGGAAAGCCATAGTCAGTCAATAAATAATATAATAATACTTGTAGGAAAGGTTATCATCTTTAGCTCACAATTTGTGGATACTATCCGATTAGAAGGGTTAAAAATGTATGTAAATCATCACAGTACAATTTTAAAATATATGGCACATGGAAACCAAACGAGGTTGGTCTATGGTGATAGGTGGGATGGGCTGAGAGTGGCTGAGGGTTGGGATTAAAGAGCTGAGGTCTATGGTGATAGGTGGGATGTGCTGAGAGTGGCTGAGGGGTGGGATTAAAGAGCTGAGGTCTATGGTGATAGGTGGGATGTGCTGAGAGTGGCTGAGGGGTGGGATTAAAGAGCTGAGGTCTATGGTGATAGGTGGGATGTGCTGAGAGTGGCTGAGGGGTGGGATTAAAGAGTTTATGTTTGGGTAATGTATTATTGTTATGTGACTGCTTTATATAAAAGTACCATGTATGTAAAATGTTTTTTTGCAAAATGTGTATGTAAAATATATATGTAAAATGTATATGTAAAATGTATGTATATGTAGCAGAAAAGCTGTAAAGAAACAAAAATATATGTGTCCTCTGAAGAGGGGGGGTGGTGGATGGGTTCATAGAAATAATAAATAATAACAGGATAGAAGTCCTAAGTATTGAGCATGAATGGGCCAAGCTAGAGCAGCTTTTGAAGTTGCTGGAGCTGTTTGCAATCCACACCAAACTGACAGCGAGTTGCTGTCTGATGTGGTGCCGTGCCTTCTCAACATTGAGGCACACTTGCAGTCAACTACTGTTGCAAAAGTGAGCACTTCGCATGTACACTGACTCATCTGGCAGCCAACTTCAATCCAACCCCTGCAGCAGCTTGCCTGATGGACCCAAGTGTGTCTCTGCCACCTCGTTCAACAGAGATGGAGCCACTGATGAGGGCAGCAGAGTCTTTTGTACTTCAGAAAATCTGAAAGTACAGACGGGGAGCAGCAGGACATCAGGAAGATGCCAGCACAATGAATCCAGCATGAATCTTGGCCACAGGGCTTCAGAAATATAGCTTTCTCGCATCAAAAAATGTTTCTAAGGTCACTGTCCAGCTGGAAGGTCAACCTGGCAGGGAAAAAAGTGCCCCGTGTGAGCTGCGGAAACACCTGGAAGAGGTAAAGGGGGGCATGTTTACAGAGGGACCTCTGCGGTTCTGGCAGGCAAAGATGGATATTTATCCAAAGCTGTGCCCTGTGGCACTGGATCTAGTTCCTGCCCTTGCATCCCAAGTGTTTGGGGAGAGAATATTCTCTGTCTGTTGACAACTGTCATCAGGCTTGAGAAACCAAACGACCACCTCTCTGGAAAGTAGTCTTCTTGAAGATGAATGCACACATACAGACACATGCACACACATACACATGCACACACACACACACCACACACACACACACACGCACGCACGCACGCACACGCACACACACACACACACACACACACACACACACACACACACACTGTCTGTGAACTGATAGATTTGTGAAGAAGTGTTGTATTGCTTATGTTTTTGCTATTTCAAGATGGACATGGCCTCAATGGCGCTGCCCATGCCCTCACAGACGCCATCATGACACAGATACAGAGATGTTATGTCTATCCAAGTCTATGGTCCTGGCACATCCCACTATGTATTACTTTCCCCCAGTGGCAAGAAGGGACATCCCAAAAAAATTAACTATAGGCCTACAACATACAGAAAATGGCTCCTAGCCTCCCACGCATGGGCTACTTTCTGTCCATAACACTAAAACTGAAACTACATTTAAAAAAAAAAAAAATTTTTTTTTTTTTAATCAAACTGTAACTAAATTAAAATTAGTAAATCAAATCTGAAAACGAACTGAAACTAAACTGAATTTCAAATAAAAATCTAAAGACTAAAGTAAATAAAAACTAACATTAAATCACAAAACTATAATAAGAATGTAAGGTAAGAATGCTGTTCATTGTCTACATGTCAGCAATCACCACCATACTCCCCTCAAAGCGCTTCACCAAGCTCAGGAACCTGGGACTGAACACCTCCCTCTGCAACTGGATCTTGGGATTCCTGAGAGGCCGCCCCCTGGCGGTGATGGTAGGCAACAACACATTGGCCACGCTGACCAACACAGTGGGGGCCCATCAGGGGTGTGTGCTTAGTTCCCTCTTGTACTCCCTGTTCACCCATGACTGCGTGGCCGGGCACATGACTCCAACACCATAATCAAGTTGCTGATGACACGATGGTAATAGGACTGATTAAATTGGATTAAATAAAACATTTTCCTCCTCAATATACACACAATACCCAAAAATGACAATGCAAAAAACAGGTTTTTAGAAAAAATTAAAAACAGAATTTCCTTATTTACATAAGTATTCAGACTCTTTGCTACGAGACTCGAAATTGAGCTCAGGTGCTTCCTGTTTCCATGGATCAGCCTTTGAGATTTTTCTCAAACATGATTGGAGTCTTCCTGTGGTAAATTCAATTGATTGGACATGATTTGGAAAGGCACACACCTGTCTATATAAGGTCCCACAGTTGGTAGTGCATGTCAAAGCAAAAACCAAGCCATGAGGTCAAAGGCATTGTCCGTAGAGCTCCGGAACAGGATTGTGTCGAGTCACAGATCTGGGGAAGCGTACCAAAAAATGTCTGCAGCGTTTAAGGTCCCCAAGAACACAGTTGTCTCTATCATTCTTAAATGGAAGAAGCTTGAAACCACCAAGACTCATCCTAGAGCTGGCCGGCCGGCCAAACTGAGCAATCAGGGGAGAAGGGTCTTGGTCAGGGAGGTGACAAAGAACCCAATGGTCACTTTGACAGAGCTCCAGAGTTCCTTTGTGGTTATGGGAGAAACTTCCAGAAGGACAACCATCTCTGCAGCACTCCACCAATCAGGCAGTTATGGTAGAGTTGCCAGACAGAACCCACTCCTCAGTAAAAGGCACATGGCAGCATGCTTGGAGTTTGCCAAAAGGTACATAAAGACCTCTCATGCCATGAGAAGCAAGATTCTCTGGTCTGATGAAACTAAGATTGAACTCTTTGGCCTGAATGCAAAGCGTTACATCTGGAGGAATCCTGTTACCATCCCTATGGTGAAGCATGGTGGAAACATCATATTGTGGGGAAAGATGAATGTAGCAAAGTACAGAGAGATCCTTGACAAAAACTTGCTCCAAAGAGCTCAGAACCTCAGACTGGGGCAAAGGTTCACCTTCCAACAGGACAATGACCCTAAGCGCACAGCCAAGACAATGCAGAAGTGCCTTCGGGACAAGCCTCTGAATGACCTTGAGGGGCCCAGCCAGAACCTGGACTTGAATCCGATCTAACATCTCTGGAGACACCTGAAAATAGCTGTGCAGCGAACGCTCCCCATCCTTCCTGACAGTTTGAGAAAATCTGCAGAGAAGAATGAGAGAAACTCTCCAAATACAGGTGTGCCAAGTTAGTAACGTCTTGCCCAAGAAGAGGCTGTAATCACTGCTAAAGGTGCTTCAACAAAGTACTGAGTAAAGGGTCTGAATTGTTATGTAAATGTGATATGTCATTTTTTTTAATGCATTTGCAAAAAAAAAAAAAAAAAGTTTTTGCTTTGTTATTATGGGGTATTGTGTGTAGATTAATGAGGGGGAAAAAAACTTTAATCCATTTTAGAATAACGCTGTATTGTAACGAAACGTGGAAAAAGTCAAGGGTTCTGAATACTTTCCGAATGCACTGTAACATGGCCGACACATACCCACACAGTGATGAAGAGGGTACGACAGTGCCTCTTTCCCCTCAGGAGTTTGAAAAGATTTGGCATGGGCCCTCAGATCCTCAAAAAGTTATACAGCTATACCATTGAGAGCATCTTGACTGGCTGCATCACCTGCAACTGCTAGGCACTCGACAACAAGGTCCTACAGAGGGTAATATGTACTGCCCAGTGAGCTCCCTGCCATTCAGGATCTCTATACTAGGCGGTTTCAGAGGAAGGACCAAAAAATGTAAAAAATCCATCTAACCAAACCATAGACTGTTCTCTCTGCTTCTTGTGCTGATGTTGCTTCCAGAGGCAGGTTGGAAATCGCTAGTGAGTGTTGCAACCGAGGGAAGACGATTTCTACGCGCTACACTCTTCAGCACTCAGCGGTCCCATTCTGTGAGCTTGTGTGGTTTACCACTTCGCGGCTGAGCCATTGTTGCCCCAAGACGTTTCCTAACAATCAGCTTACAAAATTCCAGAAAATTATGTCATGGCGTTAGAAGCTTCTGATAGGCTAATTGACACATTGTGAGTCAATTGGGGGTGTATCTGTGGATGTATTTCAAGGCCTACCTTCAAACTCAGTGCCTCTGCTTGACATCATGGGAAAATCTAAAGAAATCAGCCAAGACCTCAGAAAACAATTGTAGACCTCCACGTGTCTGGTTCATCCTTGGGAGCAATTTCCAAATGCCTGAAGGTACCACGTTCATCTGTTCAAACAATAGTACACAAGTATAAACACCATGAGACCACGCAGCCGTCGTACCGTGCAGGAAGGAGGAGTGTTCTGTCTCCTAGAGATAAACGTACTTTGGTGCGAAAAGTGAAAATCAATCCCAGAACAACAGCAAAGGACCTTGTGAAGATGCTGGAGGAAACAGGCACAAAAGTATCTATATCCAAAGTAGAATGAGTACTATATCGACATAACTTGAAAGGCTGCTCCAAAACTGCCATAAAAAAGCCAGACTATGCTTTGTAACTGCACATGGGGACAAAGATCGTACCTTTTGGAGAAATGTCCTCTGGTCTGATGAAACAAAAATAGAACTGTTTGGCCATAATGACCATCGTTATGTTTGGAGGAAAAAGGGGAAGGCTTGCAAGCCGAAGAACACCATCCCAATCGTGAGGCACGGGGGTGGCAGCATCATGTTGTGGGGGTGCTTTGCTGCAGGAGGGACTGGTGCACTTCACAAAATAGATGGCATCATGAGGTAGTCAATTTATGTGGATATATTGAAGCAACATCTCAAGACATCAATCAGGTAGTTAAAGCTTGGTCGCGAATGGGTCTTCCAAATAGACAATGACCCCAAGCATACTTGGCTTAAGGACAACAAAGTCAAGGTATTGGAGTGCCCATCACAAAGCCCTGACCTCAATTCCATAGAAAATATGTGAGCAGAACTGAAAAAGTGTGTGTGAGCAAGGAGGTCGACAAACCTAACTCAGTTACACCAGCTCTGTCAGGAGGAATGGGCCAAAATTCATCCAACTTATTGTGGGAAGCTTGTGGAAAGCTACCTGAAAAATTTGACCCAAGTTAAGCAATTTCAAGTCAATGCCACCAAATACTATTTGACTGTATGTAAACTTCTGACCCATTGGGAATGTGATGAATGAAATAAAAGCTGAAATAAATCCTTCTCTCTACTATTATTCTGACATTTCACATTCTTAAAATAAAGTGGTGATCCTAACTGACCTAAGTCAGGAATTTTTTATGAGAATTAAATGTCAAGAATTGTGAAAAACTGAGTTTAAATGTAGTTGGCTAAGGTGTATGTAAACTTCCCACTTCAACTGTATATTTTGTTTGTTTTTATTCCTGGCCTTCCTCTATTTCTTTTGTCCATCCAGTTTGATTTCTATTTGGTGTTCTCGGGGTGATGAAAGGTGTTGGGTTTGGGTTTTGGGTTTGCACCAGACATAGCGTTTTCCTTGATGGCCAAAAAGCTCAATTTTTGTCTCATCTGACCATCTGACCAGACTTTATTTAACTAATTATGTGACTTCTGAAGGTAATTGGTTGCACCAGATCTTATTTAGGGGCTTCATAGCAAAGGGGGTGAAAACATATGCATGCACCATTTTTCAGTTTGACATTTTTTGAATGTGAAAATCCAAATAAAAATCCATTTAAATTACAGGTTGTAATGCAACAAAATATGAAAAACAGCAAGGGGGATGAATACTTTTGCAAGGCACTGTATATACATTTTTCAGACCCAGTACATTTTTATCTTGTTGTTATTAGTCCCAACCTATTAACCCCTCTCATCTATCTCTTAACACCATCCATTTTGTAATTCATATATTTTTAACTGTGCTGTGCTGTGATGCTTCACAAAAGTACTGAACTTTTCTATTCTCATAGCTTCTACAGATTGTAAATTAAAGATAAACATTTTTGCTAAAATAATTATAATAATATTGATCGATTGACTATGAGATTTCAAATCACCCAGTATTGCGATCTGCAGTGGTAGTTCTAGGTAAATGTTGCAATTCTTCAGCCATTCCTGGACCTGTGACTAAAAACGAGCTACATATGGACAGTACCAAAATAAATGATCTAATGACACTGCCTCCTCGCAGCAAAATCTGCAGAACTGGAAAGATTGTATCTGTATGTTATCCAATACATAATATAGTACACTTAGTTTTAATCCAGAGAGGTTAGAAAAAGTATCTAGATCCTCTATGAGGCTGTGGAGGGATTGTTATTGTGGTTTTAAAAGAAAACATGAATCATCGGCGTACAATGACACCTTTGTCTTTAAACAACAGATTTCTAATCCCTTAATATTATTGTTGGATCTAAATTTAACAGCTAACATTTCGATGGCAATAATAAATAGATATTCCGATAGTGGACAACCTTGTTTTACTCCTCTTGACAGATTCAAACGTTCTGAGATGTAGCCATTATTTACCATTTTACACCTAGGGTTACTATACATAACTTTAAACCATTTTATAAGAGATTCTCCGAAATTGAAATATTCCAGGCATTTATATATAAACTCCAGTCGTACTTTATCAAAAGCCTTTTCAAAATCAGCTATGAAAACCAGGCCTGGTTTCCCCTTTATTTCATAGTATTCTATTGTTTCCAGTACTTATCTTATATTATCTCCAATGTATCGTCCATGTAAAAAACCTGTCTGATTAGGATGAATAATATCTGACAATATCTTTATAATTCTATGCGCCAAGCATTTAGCTAGAATTTTTGCATTACAAGAGGGGCCTCCAATTTTGTAAATGGACTGGATCTTTATATATACCTCTTGGATCCTGTTGCAGTAATAATGAAATCAGACCTTCTTGTTGCATGTCTGATAACCTACCGTTTATATAGGTGTGGTTAAAACATGCTAATAATGGTCCTCTGAGAATATCAAGAAAAGTTTGGTTTACTCCCATTGGAATGCCATCCAGCCCTGGAGTTGTCCCAGACTTAAAGGCTTTAATTTCATCAAGAGGTTCCTCCTCCGTAATTAGGCCTTCACATGAGTCTTTCTGTACAGATGTTAATTTTAAATGATTAATAGGAAGAAAATCCATACAACTAGCTTTGGTTAGTGGAGATGAAGGAGACTGAAACGAAAACATATTCTTAAAGTACTTTACTTCCTCTTTCAAAATATTGTTCGGTGAATCATGTGTGACTCCATCATTTGTAACAAGTTTCAATAAACATTTTTGGTAGCATTTCTATGTTGAAGATTGAAAAAGAATTTGGTGCATTTTCCCCATATTCCATCCAGTTCACTTTATTTTTTATAATATATTACACTGGATCTTTCTTGAATAAGTTCCTTCATTTATTTTTGTTTGTCCTCTAACTTATTCTGTGCCTCTATCGTACAGTATTTATTGCCATCTCACTGTACTGTTAGTCCTTCAATGTTAATATGGACTCTTTTGACCTAAATTGTTTTTGTTTTAAATATGAGTACTGAATTGCATGGCCTCTAAAGGCGCATTTAAAAGGGTCCCGGTACAATAAGGGGATCTGCTGTCGGAAAAAGTCAGTTATAAATGATTCTGTCCTAGTTAAAAACAAGTTAAACAGTCATATTACATTTAAGGTAAATCTCACTCTTCCTCTCCTCTTCCTCTCATCTGTTTTGTCCTCCTTATAATTGTTATTCTCTCCCATTCCTCTCATTCATTGAACAACAGTAAGAAGTTAACCAACCTGGTGTCTGCTGACAGCATGGATTCATCTGCCTCCACCTCTTAGTTTGTTGGGGGGTGATTCCTTTCTTTTTTTTCTTTGTCGGTTTTTGGGTTTGAAGTTTTCTGTGCCTGCTGGATAGGCTGTAACCACACGGTGCAAACACTGAATCCATAAAGATCCAACATGGCCAGGAGCTCTTACTGTCCTGGCAAGACTGACCATGAGGAGGTGTGTGAGTGTGTGCATGTGTGTGCGCGTGTGTGCCTGCACACCATTTCACAGAAAGAGAATGCATAGAATCTCTCCAGATTCCTCATACAGGGTGACCATCCCTCTGTGGTCCCATCAGACCTACAGCAGTGGAGGAAACAGCACAGCAAGGTATAACATGTCACTTCTGACACTTGTGGCTGCTTCGCGTGATGTATCGTTGTCTCTACCTTCTTGCCCTTTGTGCTGTTGTCTATGCTCAATAATGTTTGTACCATGTTTTGTGCTGCTACCATGTTGTGCTGCTGCCATGTTCTGTTGCTACCGTGTTGTTGTCATGTGTTGCTGCCATGATGTGATGTTGTCTTCGTGCTCTCTTTATGTAGTGTTGCGGTGTCTCTTTTGTTGTGATGTGTGTTTTGTCCTATATATATATTTTAAATCCCAGTCCCCGTCCCTGCAGAAGGCCTTTTGCCTTTTGTTAGGCCGTCATTGTAAATAATCATTTGTTCTTGCCTAGTTAAATAAAGGTGAAGTAAATCAAATAAAACTCCTCTGGCGATAACACTGTGGATCATAAACACTTCACAGAGATAAGGTCTGCTCTGAACCCAGAAACCAAACAATACAGGCCTCACCTCTCAAACACAGCTGTGGCCCATATCACACAGATTATAGCGCAGGCATTCATGCATGGTTCAAATAGAGGTTGACCTTGGACACAGATCCAGGATCATTCTTCTCTTCCCATACCGTAGCCTTAAAGATTAGAGAGAGAAAGGGCAAAATTGGCCTTAGATCAGTGTCTAGGGGATACTTTCTCAGGTCCAGGTCCATCCCAGCTGGGTCCATAAACTCTTAGAAAAAAATGTGCGATCTAGAACCTAAAATGGTTATTCGGCTGTCCCCATAGGAGAAACCTTTGAAGAAACCTTTTTGGTTCCATATAAAACCCTTTCCACATAAGGTTCTTCATGGAACCCAAAAGAGTTCTACTTGAACTAAAAAGGGTTCTACCAAGGACCAAAAAGGGTTATCCTATGGGGACAGCCGAAGAACCCTTTTGGAACCCTTTGGAACCCTGTGTACAGATAACAGCTGTCCAGTTATCTGGAAGCAGGCTGTCTGTTTGTAGTCAGTCAGCTGTAGTGGCTCATAGAGATTGTAGTAGGAATTTACAGTTGAACAGAAAGGAGAGCAGTCGTTGATAAAATCACTCAAAATCAACCCGGTTTAACTATAAGTTGCAAAAGGGAGACACCTCCAGCACAGAAAATGACTAACTGGCCTCTTGGAGACAGGCACTTTATGTTCTAATCATACAGTACTTTGCCAACTGCTACAGAATCACACGGTGTTCACAATGTCATCAATACAATAATAATCAGTGTGTCCTCTGTCCTTGTACTTTCAGTAACTCTGGCGTCAATCACTATCAAAAGACCTGAGAACAATACATAACATTCAGTATCAAGTCTAGTGACCATCAACCTGCACAGAAATGAATGTCACAAATAGAACGCTGGAATCATATTTATTACAGAATGGGAAAATATTTAAATATGCGTAACCTTGTGTTAATTAACTGAATATGAACTTTATAAATCTTAAATATTCCCATTACAAAGATAGAGACTCTTATGGTCTGATGAAGTTCAGTGAGGCTATGAGAGAGAACTGTAATTTAGGTTTTTGGTTTCACTACTAAGCTGCACACAACAATAATCACCTCCTCCAGCACAGTAGACAATTTAGTGACGGTGTCGCCGTTTTTTCACCTTGGCATTTGGAGTTTGCCATCTCTGTGGTGTTTCTGGCTTCTGTCCTATTTCTATTCATCGTTCCAAATGTCACACTTCAACTCTCCCCATCCATAACACAAATGTTTCCCACACCTTCAAATAAAATGTGATAACACACACTCAAATAACACACACTTACCCCTCATCGCACCCTAGACTGAAGTCTCACCTCAAACTACAGTACCTTTGTCCTTGCCCTAACCCCAACCTTTCCTCCCTCTCTCTTTCTCATATTGTTCTATCTCATTCTCACAGAGCCAGATGCTTGCTGCCAGCTGTTCTCGGATGGCTAAGATAAGACTATGGGAAAAGGACTGACACACGCACACATGGACATGCATGCACATACACACTCACACCAGTGACACTCCATAAAAGGGATCATCAAAGCCCCCACTTGTTTTTCGCTTTCCCTCCATCTCTTCCCTTTCTTTCCCTCTGTCTCCTCCCGCTCTTCATCCTCGATGAGCAAATCAATGTAAAAAAGAACCCACAAACAAACCATTTAATAAGCCATAACTATGACTGTAAGGACAATGTGAAAACGAGCTGAAGCGTGCTTAATTTTCTCTTAAAAATCTAAATCAAACAAAATGTACAGTTGTAGACTAACAGTGCAATGCTTACTTCTGGGCCTTCCTAACAATGCAGAGAAAAATATATAAAACAAGGAATATATACACAATGTGCAATGATAACTTGGCTATATACACGGTGTACCAGTACAGAGTCGATGTGGAGGGGTTCGAGGTAATTGAGGTAGACATAGGTAGGGGTAAAGTTACTGGTCAACAGGATAGATAATAAACAGTAGCAGCAACGTATGTGATGAGTCAAAAGAGTTAGTGCAAAGAGGGTCAATGCAGATTGTCACATCTACTCCTGCTCCTCCCCTCCAGCGTTTGACATGCTGGTTAACTAACCACCGGTCCTGGGAACCATCATCACACGCACCTGGCATTCATCATTACGTGCACCTGCGCTTCATCATTAGGTACACCTGGACTCCATTACCTCCCCTTTATCTGGCACTCCCTTAGGTTCTTTCCCCAGACAGTATTGTTTTCTGTTGTTCATGTCTAGCTACTCTTACGGTGTATCGTTGCATATTTCTTGTTATATTAAACTTACCACCTGCTTCTCGACTCCCAGCGTCTACGTGGGAGAAAGTTCTGGTAGCTTTTTGGTTAACTATTTAGTAGTCTTATGGCTTGGGGGTAGAAGCTGTTCAGGGTCCTGCTGGTACCATCGGTGCCATGCGGTAGCAGAGAGAACAGTCTTTAACTATTTTTATGGCCTTCTTCTTTTTTAAATTTATTTTTATTTAACCTTTATTTAACTAGGCAAGTAATTGAATCTCTTGAAGCTAGGGGGCACTATTTTTATGTTTGGAAAAATAACGTTCCCAAAGTAAACGGCCTATTTCTCAGGACCAGATGCTAGAATATGCATATAATTGACAGATTAGGATAGAAAACACCCTAAAGTTTCCAAAACGGTCAAAATATTGTCTGTGAATATAACAGAACTGATATTGCAGGCGAAACCCTGAGGAAAATCCAATCAGGAAGTGCCTCTTATTTTGAAACCCTTCTGTACCTTTGCATGCTTATCCTCCATTTAAAGGGATATCAACCAGATTCCTTTTTTTTCTGGCTTCCCTAAGGTGTCAACAGTCTTTAGACATAATGTCAGGCTTTTATTTTGAAAAATGAGCGTGAAAGATCACATTGCGTAAGTGGATAGGTGGGGGCTCTCAGAGTGAGTTTTTGCGCTACAGAGTAAAGCCGCCATTGTTCCTCCCGCTGTTATTGAAAAATCTACACACTCGGTTGATATATTATCAAATATATATTTTAAAAACTACCTGAGGAATGATTATAAAAAAACATCTGACATGTTTCTGTGGACATTATGGAGACTATTTGGAATTTCCGTCTGCGTTGTCGTGACCGCTCTTTCTTGTTGATTTCTGAACATAACGCGACAAACAAACGTCGGCCTTTTGGGTATAAAAATAATCTTTATGGAACAAAAGGAACATTTGTTGTGTAACTGGGAGTCTCATGAGTGAAAACATCTGAAGATCATCAAAGGTAAATGGTTCATTTGATTGCTTTTCGGGTTTTCGTGACCTGATGCTAAGTGTACATAATGCTATGCTAGGCTATCGATAAACATACACAAACGCTTGGATTGCTTTCGCTGTAAAGCATAATTTCAAAATCTGAGACGACAGGTGGATTAACAAAAGGCTAAGCTGTGTTTTGCAATATTGCACTTGTGATTTCATGAATATTCATATTTTTTTGTAGTATTATTTGACTGTTGCGCTATGCTATTCAGCGGTTGCTGACGAAAATTATCCCGCGACAGGGATGGGTAGCGTCAAGAAGTTTTAAGAACAAATTCTTATTTACAATGATGGCCAATCAAAAGGCAAATGGCCTCCTGTGGGGATGGGATAATTTTATATATATATATATAAAATGTGTGATATATGTGATATATATATATATATATATATATATATATATATATATGACAAACACACATCACGACAAGAGAGACTATACAACACTACATAAAGAGAGACCTAAGTCAACAACATAGCAAGGCAGCAACACATGACAACACAGCATGGCAGCAACACAACATTGCTACCATAGGGCGGCAGGGAGCCTAGTGGTTAGAGCATTGGAATATTAACCGAAAGGTTGCAAAATCAAAACCCTGAGCTGACAAGGTAAAAATCTGTCGTTCTGCCCCTGAACAAGGCAGTTAACCCATTGTTCCTAGGCCATCATTGAAAATAAGAATTTGTTCTTAACTGACTTGCCTAGTTAAATAAAGGTAAAATAAAAACTTTTAAAAAACACTCAAGTGACGCACCCCTCCTAGGGATGGCACGGAAGAGGGTTGTGCCGTGGAGGAGATCTTTGTGGGCTATACTCGGCCTTGTCTCAGGATGGTAAGTTGGTGGTTGGAGATATCCCTCTCGTGGTGTGGGGGCTGTGCTTTGGCAAAGTGGGTGGGGTTATATCCTGCCTGTTTGGCCCTGTCCGGGAGTATTGTCGGACAGGGCCACAGTGTCTCCAGACCCCTCCCGTCTCATCTTCCAATACTTTTTGTGTCCAGGGGCTAGTGTCAGTCTGTTATATCTGGAGTATTTCTCCTGTCTTATCCAGTGTCCTGTGTGAATTTAAGTATGCTCTCTCTCTCTCTCTCTCTCTCGGAGGACCTGAGCCCTAGGACCATGCCTCAGGACTACCTGGCCTGATGACTCCTTGCTGTCCCCAGTCCACCTGGTCATGCTGCTGCTCCAGTTTCAACTGTTCTGCCTGCGGCTATGGAAAGCTGACCTGTTCACCGGACTTGCTACCTGTCCCAGACCTGCTGTTTTCAACTCTCTAGAGACAGCAGGAGTGGTAGAGATGCTCTGAATGATCAGCTATGAAAAGCCAAATGACATTTACTCCTGAGGTGCTGACCTGTTGAACCCTCTACAACCACTGTGATTATTATTATTTTACCCTGCTGGTCATCTATGAACATTTGATCATCTTGGTCATGTTCTGTTATAATCTCCACCCGGCACAGCCAGAAGAGGACTGGCCACCCCTCATAGCCTGGTTCCTCTCTAGGTTTCTTCCTAGGTTCTGGCCTTTGTAGGGAGTTTTTCCTAGCCACCGTGCTCCTACACCTGCATTGCTTGCTGTTTGGGGTTTTAGGCTGGGTTTCTATACAGCACTTTGTGACATCAGCTGATGTAAGATAAATAAATATAATATAAATATAAATACATTTGATCGATTGCATACCAGAGAGAATACTATAGACATCAAGAAAGCCAGTCAGTTGATTATTGACAAGTTTTCCCAACACTTTTGATAAACAGGGCAAAATAGAAATAGGCCTATAACAGTTAGGATCAGCTTGATCTCCCCCTTTAAATAAAGGATGAACCGTGGCTGCCTTCCAAGCAATGGGAACCTCCCCAGAAAGGAGAGACAGGTTAAAAAGGTTGGAGATAGGCTTGGCGATAAAAAGGGCAGCAACCTTAAGGAAGAAAATGTCGAAACCATCTGACCCAGATGTTTCATGCAAATGGAATGAGGAGGTAAGGCAATAAATAAGCCATAGTAGCAAAGTAATTACAATTTTGCAAATTAACACTGGAGTGATAGATGTGCAGATGATGATGTGCAAGTAGAGATACTGGTGTGCAAAAGAGCAGAAAAGTAAATAAAAACAATATGGGGATGAGGTAGGTAGATTGGATGGGCTATTTACAGATGGGCTATGTACAGCTGCAGCAATCGGTTACTGATGTTTAAGGTTAGTGAGGGAAATATAAGTCTCCAGCTTCAGCAATTTTTGCAATTCATTCCAGTCATTGGCAGCAGAGAACTGGAATGAAAGGCGGCCAAAGGATGTGTTGGCTTTGGGGATGACCAGTGAGATATACCTGCTGGAGTGTGTACTACGGGTGGGTGTTGTTATCTTGACCAGTGAGCTGAGATAAGGCAGAGCTTTACCTAGCATAAACTTAGAGATGACCTGGAGCCAGTGGGTCTGGCGACGAATAGGTAGCGAAGGCCAGCCGACTGGAGCATACAGGTGGCAGTGGTGGGTGGTATAAGGGGCGTTGGTGACAAAATGGATGGCACTGTGATAGACTGCATCCAGTTTGCTGAGTAGAGTGTTGGAGGCTATTTTGTAAATGACATCGCCGAAGTCAAGGATCGGTAGGATAGTCTGTTTTACGAGGGTAAGTTTGGCAGCATGAGTGAAGGAGGCTTTGTTGCAAAATAGGAAGCCGATTCTAGATTTAATTTTGGATTACAGATGTTTAATATGAGTCTGGAAGGATAGTTTACAGTCTAGCCAGACACCTAGGTATTGGAAGTTGTCCACATATTCATATTCACACAAGTCAGAACTGTCCAAAGTAGTGATGCTAGGCGGGCAGGCGGATGCGGGCAGCGAACGGTTGAAGAGCATGCATTTAGTTTTACTATTGTTTAAGAGGAGTGAGGAGCTGTGAAAGATGTGAGGAGGAGGGTTTATTCTCCAGGTCTTTAACCGTTTTTCAGAACTTCTTGGGGTTAGACACACAGAGAGAGAACTGCTCCTTAAAGTAACTAACTTTGGCCTTCCGTATAGTCTGAGTGCACTTATTTCTCGTTTGCCTGAACAAGTATGGTTGTCGAACCAGGGGCTGAACCAGTTTTTAATTCTCATTTTCTTTACGGGGGCTTGTTTGTTAACAATACACTAAATATATCAAAAAAGAAGGTCCAATCGTCTTTGACAGCTGATTCTATACCACTTTACAGAAGGCAGTTCATGAAGGAAGGCTTGTTCATTAAAGTTTTTTTAGTAAGCGTCTATGACAAATCAGGACAGGTTGTTTCACTGAGTAGCCATTACGAACACAGGCTGTAAAACAGTGATCACTAAGGTCATTACAGAAAACACCAGACTGATACCTATCAGAATTATTTGTGAGGATAACATCAAGAAGAATAGCCCTTTCTGGGTATTTGGAGTCATACCTTGTGGGATTGGTAATAATCTGAGAAAGATTTAGGGAGTCCCATTGCTTTAGGACTTGGTCAGGTGGTTTAAGCATGTCCCAGTTTAGGTCACCTAGCAAGACAAACACAGACTTAGTGTAAGGGACCAGGAGAGAGCTTAGTGCCGGTAGGGTACAGGCCGGTTCCTCTGACACCGCCTGGTATAGAAGTCCTGGATGGCAGGGATCTCGGCCCCAGTGATGTCCTGGGCTGTATGCACTACCTTCTCTAACGCCTTTGAGGTCTGTTGCCAAGAAGTTGCTATACCAAGCGGTGAAGCAGTCAGTCAAGATGCTCTCAATGGCGCAGCTGTATAACTTTTTGAGGATCTGAGGGCCCAGGTCTTCCCCCTTCCCCCTTCCCCCTCTTTCTATCAACCTATTTCTCTCTGTCTTCTCAGCTGGCTGAATGGTGGGATCTGTCTCATTAGAATGGATTTATGAGGGGCTCATTGTGTGAGCTTAGTGGGTCAGTTACTGAATCTATATCTAATTCAACCACCAACATAGGAGATCTGTGTGTGTGTGTGCTAGTGCGGTGTGTGTGTGTTGTTTGTTTATAACTGACTACGATTCAAGAGAGGCACTTTAAACTCAAACCTTGGAAATACGTTTTCTGCTTTGTCATGCAGCACACACCCCTTAAAGCGGCAATCAGAAATTGAAACAATAACAAAGGCCTCCCCGCCACTATTACTGTACAAAGAAAAGCAGAGAAATGGGGCTGGAGAAATGTAACCACTCCCAAATTCATAGAGAGAGCTGGCATTCAGTCTCTGTAGGCTTTCCTCTCTCTCTCTCTCTCTTTGTCTCTTTCTGTCTCTCTCTCGCTGCTGACGGTGCAGTTTCCATACTTTATGTCCTTCTCTGACCTGACTTTGACTCTTTATTCCGGCTCACCCTTGACCCCTACCTTTGTCCCCTAGGCAGGGTCAATCATGAGTCCACAGACAAGGTAGCACGTCTATCATTACAGGGGCACAGAGATCAGTGGCTTTCCCACTCAATCCCACCATATGTATATGTCATGTCAGTCTTGTGCATGTACTGAACTCTGAACAATGAACTTGAGTTGAAAGGAGAAAGCCTCTCCTGCACCTTTTCCTGTTTTCATATCCTTTTTATGGTACAATATGTGCAAACCAACAACACTGTTGATCTGCCCGGTTATCCACCAGAACAAATTGCTCCTGACGTTTTAGCTTTTATCCAAATACCTCCTCTCCACCAGCTACCCACACACAGTTTCCCTTTTGTGCCTGAACCAAACCATTTATCTGAACATTTGATTATTCAAATAAGCAAATACTTTCTCCTGGGACGTGCGCCATGTGTGGATTGCATGAAAAAACTATTTTCATTTAACCCAACCAAACTGCTATGGTTAGCCATAACCACCTTTAGACAAAGTCAGAGTTTCAATGGGAAACGTATCCTCCTGTCCTTATTCATGTCTGCTTTAGAACAACATGTGTACATGCCCGGTTAGATGGACATGGTCTGCTTGAAAGGCCTGACCAGCGCGATCGCAGGGCTGCCTTGATGTACTGTGCTACAGAGAATAAATGTTTTAGCATGCAGTTCGTCTTCCTAAATTCTCTGCTGTAAATTGTAATGCTCTGCAACCGGTCT
The DNA here is from genome assembly GCF_034236695.1 of Oncorhynchus nerka. Taxonomy (NCBI): domain Eukaryota; kingdom Metazoa; phylum Chordata; class Actinopteri; order Salmoniformes; family Salmonidae; genus Oncorhynchus; species Oncorhynchus nerka. Next base: position 31,234,185 of record NC_088419.1, on the reverse strand, counting down.
CTTTGTGCTTTTCAGATCTGTTCAATAGCAACGAAGCAGAACTATAGGCAAACTTTAAGGCTGTACATACACACACATAAGATATTTTGGACATTGGCAGACTTGCATTTTCAACGATTATTTTTTGTACATTTTAGTAATTTAGCAGACACTCTTATCCAGAGCAACAGTTCATCATGAGATAGCTAGGTGGGACAACCACATATCACAGGTGTAACAGTTAAGCTTCCGTCCCTCTCCTCGCCTCGAAACAGGGACCCTCTGCACACATCTACAACTGCCTCCCACGAAGCATCGTTACCCATCGCTCCTCAAAAGCCACGGCCCTTGCAGAGCAAGGGGAACAACTACTTCAAGGTCTCAGAGCGAGTGACTTCACTGATTGAAACACTATTTTTTTTTTTTATTTTACCTTTATTTTACTAGGCAAGTCAGTTAAGAACAAATTCTTATTTTCAATGACGGCCTAGGAACAGTGGGTTAACTGCCTGTTCAGGGGCAGAACGACAGATTTGTACCTTGTCAGCTCGGGGATTTGAACTTGCAACCTTTCGGTTACTAGTCCGCTAACTACCTATCCATTTCACATTGGTTACACTCACCCCCTTTTGACCTCCTCCTTTTCCGCAGCAACCAGTGATCCGGGTCAACAGCATCAATGTAAAAGTTAAGCTTCCGTCCCTCTCCTCGCCCCTACCTGGGCTCAAACCAGCAACCCTCTGCACACATCTACAACTGCCTCCCATAAAGCATCGTTACCCATCGCTCCACAAAAGCCACGGCCCTTGCAGAGTAAGGGGAACAACTACTCCAAGGTCTCAGAGCGAGTGATGTCACCGATTGAAACGCTTTTAGCGTGCACCCCGTTAACTAGCTAACCATTTCACACCGGTTACACAGGCATAGAAGGTACATTTTTTCCACATTAAAATAACTACCAGTAGAGTCAGCGTTAGAAGGGGGGGGGGTCAACTGCAAGTGCTTGTCCAGTTTTTTGTTGTTGTGTGTGTGTGTGGGGGAGGGGGGGGCGAGGTGAGGAAGAAGATTATTTAAGATCATCTTTGAAGAGGTAGGGTTTTAGATGTTTTCAGAAGATGGGCAGGAACTCTGCTGTCCTAGCTTCAAGGGGAAGCTGGTTCAGACATTGGGGTGCCAGGACTGAGAAGAGCTTTGACTGGGCTGAGCGGGAGCTGCCCTGCCTTGCTTTTCCAGAGGTAAGTACCATGGTCTTGTAGTGCAGGGGTTCCCAAACGTTTTCACTCCAGGCCCCCCTTTACTCAGTACTTTGTTGAAGCACTTCCCGAATGCACTGTAAATTGCAGGGGTTTGATAGCACAAGCGGGGAGTCCAGCCAACAGTGAGTTGCAGTAGTCCAGACGGGACAGGACTAGTGCCTGGATTAGGAACTGCGCCGCTTCCTGTGTGAGGTATGGTCGTACTCTACGGATGTTATAGAGAGTCACTGCTTTGATATTTACAGAGACCGACAGGGTCCAGCCCATGTTCTTTGCACTCTGGGGGGGGGGGGGCAACACTGAATCAGAGTAGAATCAGATCGGTAACCACATACTTTAGCTAGCAGGCTATGTATTTTTGCCTGTATTTCCACTCTCTGGTCAAGAACAATTATGTTATAATCTTCAGTAATTGTGTTGAAATCTTGAAAAAATACTGCATTCTTGCCAGATGAACACCTGTACACGCATGGTTACGCAGTTCAGCTTTAAGACAAGTGTTTGTAATCTGACACTCTTTTTGAGGATCCTCTTTCTAGCAGTTCTTTTGAAAACGGAAGTTGATTAGTCACTGGGCATACAGGAATTATATTTGCTGTGTGTAAATATATTCAAGCACGCACAGGCACACACACACATTTTATGTCCTGTCTTTGCCTATGGCCTGTGAAGGAGTTGAAGTTGTTATAGTGAATGATCAAAGACATCAGACCCCATTGTTAATAAGTCAACACATTCTTCCTTCTCCTCACTGCCTTACCTCTCCACATGCATTGATCCCCTCTTCTCTCTCCCCTCTGTCCAAACCCTACCACCCCACCCACTCCTTTCTCTCCCTGAACTTCATTGCCCATTTTTTCTCTTCCTCCCTCTGCCTCATCCCCCACTCTTCAGTCAATCAATCAAATGTATTTATAAAGCCCTTCTTACATCAGCCGATTTCACAAAGTGCTATACAGAAACCCAGCTTAAAACCGCAAACAGCAAACAATGCAGATGTAGAAGCACGGTGGCTAGGAAAAACTCCCTAGAAAGGCAGGAACCTAGGAAGAAATGTTTGGTATTTTTGGTTGCAAAAGCCACAGCTACTCTTCCTGGGGTCCACACAAAACATGACACATAATACAGAATGACATAATACAAAACATCATTAGACAAGAACAGCTCAAGGACAGAACTATATAAATTTTTTAAAAGGCACACGTAGCCTAGATATCAATGCATACACACAAACTATCTAGGTCAAATAGGGGAGAGGTGTTGTGCTGTGAGGGGTTGCTTTATCTGTTTTTTTTAAACCAGGTTTGCTGTTTATGTGAGCAATATGAGATGGAATGAAGTTCCATGCATTAAGGGCTCTATATAATACTGTATGTTTTCTTGACCCCTGGTGGCATGTCTGGTGGGATAAGTGTGTGTGTCAGAGCTGTGTGTTAATTGACTATGCAAACAATTTGGGATTTTCAACACATTAATGTTTCTTATAAAAAGAAGAAGTGATGCACTCAGTCTCCCCTCAACTCTTAGCCAAGAGAGACTTGCATGCATAGTATTTATATCAGCCCTCTGTGCCGCTCTGTTCTGGGCCAGCTGCACCTTAACTAGGTCTTTCCTTGCCGCACTGGACCAGACGACTGGACAATAATCAAGATAAGATCAAACTAGAGCCTGCAGAACTTGCTTTTTGGAGTGTGGTGTCAAAAAAGCAGAGCATTTATTTATTACGGCTAGACCTCTCCCCATCTTTGCAACCATTGAATCAATATTTTTTGACCATGACAGTTTGCAGTCTAAGGTAACACCAAGTAATTTAGTCTCCCAACTTGTTCAACAGCCACACCATTCATTACCAGATTAAGCTGAGGTCTAGCACTTAAGGAATGATTTGTAACAAATAGAATGCTCTTAGTTTTAGAGATGTTCAGGACCAGTTTATTACTAGTCACCCATTCCAAAACAGACTGCAACTCTTTGTTAAGGGTTTCAGTGACTTCATTAGCTGTGGTTGCTGATGTGTAAACAGTTGAATCATCAGCATATATGGACACACATGCTTTGTTTAATGCCAGTGGCAGGCCATTGGTAAAAATAGAAAAGAGTAGAGGGCCTAGAGAGCTGCCCTGCGGTTCACCACACTTTACATGCTTGACATTAGAGACACTTCCATTAAAGAAAACTTTGAGTTCTATTAGATAGATAGCTCTGAATCCATGATATGGCAGAGGTTGAAAAGCCATAGCACCTCATTTTTTTCAACAACAGGTTATGGTCAATAATATCAAATGCTGCACTGAACTCTAACAGTACATCTCCCACAATCTTCTTATTATCAATTTCTTTCAAACAAACATCAGTCTTTGTGTCAGTGTAGTACATGTTGAGTGCCCTTCTCTATAAGCATGCTGAAAGTCTGTTGATAATATGTTTACAGAGAAATAGCATTGTATTTGGTCAAACACATTTTTTACCAACAGTTTACTAAGAGCTGGGAGCAAGCTTATACTGTAGGTCTGCTGTTAGAACCAGTAAAGGCCGCTTTACCACTCTTGGGTAGCGGAATTACTTTGGCTTCCCTCCAGGCCTGAGTACAAGACTTTCCTCTAGGCTCAGATGAAAAATATGACAGATAGGAGTGGCTATAGAGTCAGCTACCACACTCAGTAGCTTTCCATCTAAGTTATCAATGCCAGGAGGTTTGTCATTATTGATCGTTAACAATAATTTTTCCACCTCTCCCACATTAACTTTACAAAATTCTTACTTGCACTGCTTTTCTTTCATTATTTGTTTTTTTTTGTGCATGAGTATAATTGCTCATGGTTTGTTGTGGGCATTTCCTGCCTAAGTTTGCCCACTTTGCCAATGAAATAATCATTGAAATAATTGGCAACATCAAATGGTTTTGTGATGAATAAGACATCAAATTCGATGAAAGATGGAGTTGAATTTGTCTTTCTGCCCATACTTTCATTTAAGGTAAAAAAAAAAAATCTATCATTCTTTATATCATTGATCTTTGCTTCATAATAAAGCTTATTCTTTTTGTTGAGTTTAGTCACATAATTTCTCTGTTTGCAGTAAGTCAGCCAGTCAGATGTACAGCCAGACTTATTAGCCACTCCTTTTGCCCCATCTCTTTCAACCATACAGTTTTTAAATTCCTCATCAATCCACGGAGCCTAAACAGTTCTAACAGTCAGTTTCTTAACAGGTGCATGTTTATCAATAATTGGAAGAAGCAATTTCATAAATTCATTAAGTGCAGCACCTGGATGCTCCTCATTAATCACATCAGATCAACTAATATTTCTAACATCATCCACATAAGCGTCACGGCAAAATATTTTGTATGATCTCTTATACACTATTTTAGGCACAGCTGTTGGAACTTTGGCTTTCCTGGATATAGCCACTATATTGTGATCACTGCATCCAATGGGTAGAGATACAGCTTTAGAACAAAGTTCTACAGTATTAGTAAAAATGTGGTTGATACATGTGGAGGATCTAGTTCCTGTAGTGTTTGTAAACACCCTGATAGGTTGATTAATAACCTGAACCAGATTACAGGCACTTGTTACAGGTAGAAGCTTCCTCTTGAGCGGAAAGCTTGATGAAAAACAGTCAATATTCAGGTCCCCAAGAAAGTAGACCTCTCTGTTTACATCACATACACTATCAAGCATTTTACACATATTATTTAGATACTGACTGTTCGCAATAATAATCACAGTGGTTGTAGTGGGAGCAACAGGTCAGCACCTCAGGAGTAAATGTCAGTTGGCTTTTCATAGCCGAGCATTCAGAGTTAGAGACAGAGGCAGAACAGTTGAAATTGGAGCAGCAGCACGACCAGGTGGACTAGGGACAGCAAGAAGTCATCAGGCCAGGTAGTGCTGAGGCAAGGTCCCAGGGCTCAGGTCCTCAGGGAGGGGAGGGAGAGGGAGAGAGAGAATTAGAGGGAGCATACATAAATTCACACAGGACACCGGATAAAACAGGAGAAATACTCCAGATAACAGACTGACCCTAGCCCCCCGACACAAACTATTGCAGCATAAATACTGGAGGCTGAGACAGGAGGGGTCTTCTCATCATTTCATTCATACATCTTTCCCTTTCTCTAAAGGTTATAGGCCTGTATTCACATGTCACATACTTTAAGTTTATTTACAATGTGTGAGGACAAAATAGTATCTTCCTTTTCTATCAGCTGAAAAACATCTTGGCCATTTTCCCTCTATCTCTTTCTCTGTGTGTGTGTGTGCACACGTTCGCGCGCGCGTATGTGTATATGCCTGAGCATATATGCTTCCTTGTGTTAGTGTGTGTGTTAGAGCAAGACTGTGGCTTCATTTCGTTTCTCGTTTCTCTTGAGTGTGAAGCAGACTCAGTCCTTCCTCAGATCACATTCTTATGGGCTCATAAGAAACAGAATCAATTTCATATATTCATCTTTGGAGCCAAACACCGCCCACACCCACAAACACAGACAGCCAAGACAGGCATACTAAATGTGGTCAGTGATCGACAGAATGTGTAGCAGAATCTCTCTAGTATTACAACAGCTACATTCTGTCATCATTGTGGCTAACCCAGGTCATTGAACCTTTCTCAGACAGACAGAGAACAATACCAAATAAACCGTTTTCTAGAAAAGAAGGGAGGGCGTGAGGAGACCAAAGCATTGGAGGGAGGGCTTAAACAGTGATGCTCCATTGGATGGCCAGAGCCCATAGCCTTACAGAAAATTTGGTGTAGTATTTGTCACAGTAAGTGTTGGATTAATAAAAGCGGATTTTGGCAGATCTTACAAAGATTAATGATAGTGTCTGCTAGATGTTTGCCGTTTCCCTGTTAAAACACAGACATTTGACATGGTAGCGGAAGAGAGAGAGAGACAGAGAGAGGTACGTGCCTCCAGCCATTATAAGGGAGCTGCTTCTGATAAATCTCAGGTACTACCGGACTCTTGTCTGAAGGTCTGGATAAGCACGTATAAGACACAGAAACGTAAAAGAGCGTTCCAGAAGGAAAACATCCCCCAAGTTGGGTAAGACTTATCCAATAGGGTAAGGTTTAGTTCACACACACTATCCATCAAAGCAGGATGTGTGTGTGTGTGTGTGTGTGTGTGTGTGTGTGTGTGTTTGGCAGTGGGAAGACAAGCACCAAGCCAATACACCAGAGACTTGGCTTGTCTCCATGTTTTTCTGTCAAATGCTAATATGTCGACTACTAAAATGTGCCTATTTTCTGGCTCTTGGTTTATGTTTTGTGGTTACATTTACTGTTTAGTTTTTGTGGTCTCATTTGCTGTTTCACTTTTCTTTTTTTGTCATTTTTTTGTTGAGGGGGGGGGGTCACAGGTACATTATCCATTTTACTTTATACGTTTATAAAACATGTACCCATAGGCTGCCACTCAAAGCAACAGTAAGAAATACATAAAGAGTTTACAGTGTCTTCAGAAAGTATTCATACCCCTTCACTTATTCTATATATTTGGTTGTGTTGCAGCCTGAATTCAAAATGGGTTAAATATATTTTTTCTCTCACCCATCAACACACAATCCCCCATAATAACAGTGTGAAAATATATTTTTAGAAATGTTTGCAAATATATTGAAAATGAAACACAGAAATATCTCATTTACATAAGTATTCACACCCCTGAGTCAATAATGTTAGAATCACCTTTGGCAGCAATTACAGCTGTGAGTTTTTCTGGGTATGAGAGTGAGCGTTATTTATAATAAGTGTTAAAAAATTGGAACGCTCTGAAATTAAAATGGATGGCCCTCCCCTCAGCAAAATATATTTTACCTAAACACTCCCCGAACGCTTAGGGAAAAAAACAAGTGACCCTCCCCTATACCCAAAATAATAATTCAAACATAAGGTGGATAGCAGAGAACATGTCTACCATTTAACCTCATTTCTTTAACAGACCAGAGCATTATATATGCAGTTTTAGAAAGTGTTCTTTGTCCTGTAAGCATTATATGGCAGTGCAGGGAATTTGATAGTGCACAGGGCTGTGGGCCAGACGGTTGTGGGTTTGCAGACCACCGTGGAGAAGAGTAGGTGTGGAAAGATCTCCTTCATAGTAAAAGCATTGCATGAATCTATCATCGTATTTGCAGTCAGACAATGCGATTCTATGCCATTTTACATATTAGCAGAATCTTTTACCGAAATTACAGGCTAAGAATGGACAGAGATAAGCCTCTTATCATATTTCTACAATGCCAAATCCATTCCTCTCAAAATTCTTAGAAAAGGCTGTTGCGCAGCAACTCACTGCCTTCCTGAAGACAAACAATGTATACGAAATTCTTCAGTCTGGTTTTAGACCCCATCATAGCACTGAGACTGCACTTGTGAAGGTGGTAAATGACCTTTTAATGGCATCAGACCGAGACTCTGCATCTGTCCTCGTGCTCCTAGACCTTAGTGCTGCTTTTGATACCATCGATCACCACATTCTTTTGGAGAGATTGGAAACCCAAATTGGTCTACACGGACAAGGTCTGGCCTGGTTTAGATCTTATCTGTCGGAAAGATATCAGTTTGTCTCTGTGAATGGTTTGTCCTCTGACAAATCAACTGTAAATTTCGGTGTTCCTCAAGGTTCCGTTTTAGGACCACTATTGTTTTCACTATATATTTTACCTCTTGGGGATGTCATTCAAAAACATAATGTTAACTTTCACTGCTATGCGGATGACACACAGCTGAACATTTCAATGAAACATGGTGAAGCCCCAAAATTGCCCTCGCTAGAAGCATGTGTTTCAGACATAAGGAAGTGGATGGCTGCAAACGTTCTACTTTTAAACTCGGACAAAACAGAGATGCTTGTTCTAGGTCCCAAGAAACAAAGAGATATTCTGTTGAATCTGACAATTAATCTTAATGGTTGTACAGTCGTCTCAAATAAAACTGTGAAGGACCTCGGCGTTACTCTGGACCCTGATCTCTCTTTTGAAGAACATATCAAGACCATTTCAAGGACAGCTTTTTTCCATCTACGTAACATTGCAGAAATCAGAAACTTTCTGTCCAAAAATGATGCAAAATGTATCCATGCTTTTGTCACTTCTAGGTTAGACTACTGCAATGCTCTACTTTCCAGCTACCCGGATAAAGCACTAAATAAACTTCAGTTAGTGCTAAATACGGCTGCTTGAATCCTGACTAGAACCAAAAAATTTGATCATATTACTCCAGTGCTAGCCTCCCTACACTGGCTTCCTGTCAAGGCAAGGGCTGATTTCAAGGTTTTACTGCTAACCTACAAAGCATTACATGGGCTTGCTCCTACCTATCTCTCTGATTTGGTCCTGCCGTACATACCTACACGTACGCTACGGTCACAAGACGCAGGCCTCCTAATTGTTCCCAGAATTTCGAAGCAAACAGCTGGAGGCAGGGCTTTCTCCTATAGAGCTCCATTTTTATGGAATGGTCTGCCTACCCATGTAAGAGACGCAAACTCGGTCTCAACCTTTAAGTCTTTACTGAAGACTCATCTCTTCAGTGGGTCATATGATTGAGTGTAGTCTGGCCCAGGAGTGGGAAGGTGAACGGAAAGGCTCTGGAGCAACGAACCGCCCTTGGTGTGTCTGCCTGGCCGGTTCCCCTCTTTCCACTGGGATTCTCTTACAGGGGCTGAGTCACTGGCTTACTGGGGCTCTTTTATACCGTCCCTAGGAGGGGTGCGTCACTTGAGTGGCTTGAGTCACTGATGTGATCTTCCTGTCTGGGTTGGCGCCCCCCCCCTTGGGTTGTGCCGTGGCGGAGATCTTTTGTGGGCTATACTCTGCCTTGTCTCAGGATGGTAAGTTGGTGGTTGAAGATATCCCTCTAGTGGTGTGGGGGCTGTGCTTTGGCAAAGTGGGTGGGGTTATATCCTTCCTGTTTGGCCCTGTCCGGGGGTGTCCTCGGATGGGGCCACAGTGTGCAGCGACCCAAGAAAACCAGTCCGAAAAAGAGGGAAACGTAGCGGTCTTCTGGTCAGACTCAGGACAAGGGCACATCGCGCACCACTCCCCAGCATTCTTCTTGCCAATGTCCAGTCTCTTGACAACAAGGTTGATGAAATCCGAGCAAGGGTAGCATTCCAGAGGGACATCAGAGACTGCAACGTTCTCTGCTTCACGGAAACATGGCTTACTGGGAAGACGCTATCCGATGCGGTGCAGCCAACGGGTTTCTCCACGCATCGCGCCGGCAGAAACAAACATCTTTCTGGTAAGAAGAGTGGCGGGGGCGTATGCCTCATGACTAACGAGACATGGTGTGATGAAGGAAACATACAGGAACTCAAATCCTTCTGTTCACCTGATTTAGAATTCCTCACAATCAAATGTAGACCGCATTATCTTCCAAGAGAATTCTCTTCGATTATAATCACAGCCGTATATATCCCCCCCCAAGCAGACACATCGATGGCTCTGAACTAACTTTATTTAACTCTTTGCAAACTGGAAACCATTTATCCGGAGGCTGCATTCATTGTAGCTGGGGATTTTAACAAAGCTAATCTGAAAACAAGACTCCCTAAATTTTATCAGCATATCGATTGCGCAACCAGGGGTGGTAAAACCTTGGATCATTGTTACTCTAACTTCCGCGACGCATATAAGGCCCTGCCCCGCCCCCCTTTCGGAAAAGCTGACCACGACTCCATTTTGTTGATCCCTGCCTACAGGCAGAAACTTAAACAAGAGGCTCCCACGCTGAGGTCTGTCCAACGCTGGTCATACCAAGCTGACTCCACACTCCAAGACTGCTTCCATCACGTGGACTGGGACATGTTTCGTATTGCGTTAGATAAAAATATTGACGAATACGCTGATTCGGTGTGCGAGTTCATTAGAACGTGCGTTGAAGATGTCGTTCCCATAGCAACGATAAAAACATTCCCTAACCAGAAACCGTGGATTGATGGCAGCATTCGCGTGAAACTGAAAGCGCGAACCACTGCTTTTAATCAGGGCAAGGTGTCTGGCAACATGACCGAATACAAACAGTGCAGCTATTTCCTCCGCAAGGCTATTAAACAAGCTAAGCGTCAGTACAGAGACAAAGTAGAATCTCAATTGAACGGCTCAGACACAAGAGGCATGTGGCAGGGTCTACAGTCAATCACGGACTACAAGAAGAAACCCAGCCCAGTCACGGACCAGGATGTCTTGCTCCCAGGCAGACTAAATAACTTTTTTTGCCCGTTTTTGAGGACAATACAGTGCCACTGACACGGCCTGCAACGAAAACATGCGGTCTCTCCTTCACTGCAGCCGAGGTGAGTAAGACATTTAAACGTGTTAACCCTCGCAAGGCTGCAGGCCCAGATGGCATCCCCAGCCGCGCCCTCAGAGCATGCGCAGACCAGCTGGCCGGTGTGTTTACGGACATATTCAATCAATCCCTATACCAGTCTGCTGTTCCCATATGCTTCAAGAGGGCCACCATTGTTCCTGTTCCCAAGAAAGCTAAGGTAACTGAGCTAAACGACTACGTAGCCCTCACTTCCGTCATCATGAAGTGCTTTGAGAGACTAGTCAAGGACCATATCACCTCCACCCTACCTGACACCCTAGACCCACTCCAATTTGCTTACCGCCCAAATAGGTCCACAGACGATGCAATCTCAACCACACTGCACACTGCCCTAACCCACCTGGACAAGAGGAATACCTATGTGAGAATGCTGTTCATCGACTACAGCTCGGCATTCAACACCATAGTACCCTCCAAGCTCGTCATCAAGCTTGAGACCCTGGGTCTCGACCCCGCCCTGTGCAACTGGGTACTGGACTTCCTGACGGGCCGCCCCCAGGTGGTGAGGGTAGGCAACAACATCTCCTCCCCGCTGATCCTCAACACGGGGGCCCCACAAGGGTGCGTTCTGAGCCTTCTCCTGTACTCCCTGTTCACCCACGACTGCGTGGCCACGCACGCCTCCAACTCAATCATCAAGTTTGCGGACGACACAACAGTGGTAGGCTTGATTACCAACAACGACGAGACGGCCTACAGGGAGGAGGTGAGGGCCCTCGGAGTGTGGTGTCAGGAAAATAACCTCACACTCAACGTCAACAAAACTAAGGAGATGATTGTGGACTTCAGGAAACAGCAGAGGGAACACCCCCTATCCACATCGATGGAACAGTAGTGGAGAGGGTAGCAAGTTTTAAGTTCCTCGGCATACACATCACAGACAAACTGAATTGGTCCACTCACACTGACAGCGTCGTGAAGAAGGCGCAGCAGCGCCTCTTCAACCTCAGGAGGCTGAAGAAATTCGGCCTGTCACCAAAAGCACTCACAAACTTCTACAGATGCACAATCGAGAGCATCCTGGCGGGCTGTATCACCGCCTGGTACGGCAACTGCTCCGCCCTCAACCGTAAGGCTCTCCAGAGGGTAGTGAGGTCTGCACAACGCATCACCGGGGGCAAACTACCTGCCCTCCAGGACACCTACACCACCCGATGTTACAGGAAGGCCATAAAGATCATCAAGGACATCAACCACCGAACCACTGCCTGTTCACCCCGCTATCATCCAGAAGGCGAGGTCAGTACAGGTGCATCAAAGCTGGGACCGAGAGACTGAAAAACAGCTTCTATCTCTAGGCCATCAGACTGTTAAACAGCCACCACTAACATTGAGTGGCTGCTGCCAACACACTGTCATTGACACTGACCCAACTCCAGCCACTTTAATAATGGGAATTGATGGGAAATGATGTAAATATATCACTAGCCACTTTAAACAATGCTACCTTATATAATGTTACTTACCCTACATTATTCATCTCATATGCATACGTATATACTGTACTCTACATCATCGACTGCATCCTTATGTAATACATGTATCACTAGCCACTTTAACTATGCCACTTGTTTACTTTGTCTACATACTCATCTCATATGTATATACTGTACTCGATACCATCTACTGTATGCTGCTCTGTACCATCACTCATTCATATATCCTTATGTACATATTCTTTATCCCCTTACACTGTGTATAAGACAGTAGTTTAGAATTGTTAGTTAGATTACTTGTTGGTTATCACTGCATTGTCGGAACTAGAAGCACAAGCATTTCGCTACACTCGCATTAACATCTGCTAACCATGTGTATGTGACAAATAACATTTGATTTGATTTGATTTGTCTCCTGACCCCTCCTGTCTGAGCCTCCAGTATTTATGCTGCAGTAGTTTATGTGTCGGGGGGCTAGGGTCAGTTTGTTATATCTGGAGTACTTCTCCTGTCCTATTCGGTGTCCTGTGTGAATTTAAGTGTGCTCTTTCTAATTCTCTCTTTCTCTCTTTCTTTCTCTCTCTCAGAGGACCTGAGCCCTAGGACCATGCCTCAGGACTACCTGACATGATGACTCCTTGCTGTCCCCAGTCCACCTGGCCATGCTGCTGATCAGGTTCAACTGTTCTGCCTTATTATTTATGGACATTTATGAACATTTGAACATCTTGGCCATGTTCTGTTATAATCTCCACCCGGCACAGCCAGAAAAGGACTGGCCACCCCACATAGCCTGGTTCCTCTCTAGGTTTCTTCCTAGGTTTTGGCCTTTCTAGGGAGTTTTTCATAGCCACCGTGCTTCTACACCTGCATTGCTTGCTGTTTGGGGTTTTAGGCTGGGTTTCTGTACAGCACTTTGAGATATCAGCTGATGTACGAAGGGCTATATAAATACATTTGATTTGATTTGATGATCCCTTGCCTGGAGCCTCCAGTGATGATCCATGGCCCGGAGCCTCCAGTGATGATCCATAGCCCGGAGCCTCCAGTGATGATCCATGGCCCGGAGCCTCCAGTAATGATCCATGGCCAGGAGCCTCCAGTGATGATCCATGGCCCAGAGCCTCCAGTGATGATTCATGGCCCGGAGCCTCCAGAGACGGTCTGCAGTCCAGAATCTCCAGCGACGGTCTGCAGTCCAGAGCCTCCAACGACGGTCGGCAGTCCAGAGCCTCCAACGACGGTCGGCAGTCCAGAGCCTCCAGCGACGGTCTGCGGTCCAGAGCTTTCACGCCCTGACCTGTCACGCCCTGACCTTAGAGAGCCTTTTTATTTCTCTATTTGGTTAGATCGGGGTTAGATCGTGGGCATTCTAGTTTTTCTATTTCTTTGTTGGCCGGGTATGGTTCCCAATCAGAGGCAGCTGTCTATCGTTGACTCTGATTGGGGGTCATACTTAGGCAGCCTTTTTTCCACCTTTAGTTTGTGGGATCTTGTTTGTGTGTAGTTGCGATTGCACTGCATATAGCTTCTTGTTCACTTGTAATTTGTTATTTTTGTTTCGTGTTAATCTAATAAAATGATGTGCGCTTACCACGCTGCACCTTGGTCCAATCCATCTCTAAACGAACAAACGTAACAGAGACTTCGTTCAGAATCTGATTATGGTACTTTCAAAAGTTAGGCCTACCTTTCCACCCCAGACAGAGTAGGCCTACCGATGCAGAAAAATGAAAGCTTTAACTGATGTCTACTCTTCTTCTGTGGCTTAACCCAATGAGAGAAGGTGTTTCCCTAAAAGCTGCCTGGGTTTTAAAATATTCTATTGTACAGGGAATAGCTTAGTCAGTTAATAGTGACAGAATTAGACTACTTCCCAAGCAAAGTTTAAAAAAAATGTGTCTCCTCAGCTATAAGTGGATTTAGCTCAGCCTCTGAATGTCAAAGAAACAAAACAATAATATCCCCATATGCATCAGAGACTATCCCGGGTATTTTATAGCTTGTTTCTAGCATAAAGCATCACGGATCAAAGCTATTTTATACTGTGGATCATTTTATATAATCTGATCAGATTTATTTTTGTCATTTTCCTTAATAAAAAGTAGGACTATGCTCCCGGGTGGCGCAGTGGTTAAGGGCGCTGTACTGTGCCACCAGAGACTCTGGGTTTGCGCCCAGGCTCTGTCGTAACCGGCCACGACCGGGAGGTCCGTGGGGCAACGCACAATTGGCCTAGTGTCGCCCGGGTTAGGGAGGGTTTGGCCGGTAGGGAAATCCTTGTCTCATCGTGCATCAGCGACTCCTGTGGCGGGCTGGGCGCAGTGCGCGCTAACCAAGGTTGCCAGGTGCACGGTGTTTCCTCCGAGACATTGGTGCGGCTGGCTTCCGGGTTGGATGGCGCTGTGTTAAGAAGCAGTGCGGCTTGGTTGGGTTGTGTATCGGAGGACGCATGACTTTCAACCTTCGTCTCTCCCGAGCCCGTACGGGAGTTGTAGCGATGAGACAAGATAGTAGCTACTAAAACAATTGGATACCATGAAATTGGGGAGAAAAAAGGGAGAAAAAAAAAGTATACAAAAAAAAGTAGGACTATGGCATACCCTCTCATACACCCTCAATTCAAGTCTTGGTTTTAACTTCACAGCCCTTCACTGACACTACAGTATGGAAATAGCAGTCTATAGCCTAATTTTGTCTGTCAAACAGGTAGGCCTGCCTCTGATTTCTTAAATAGGGAGAAATAGGGTCCAACACAAAACCCTGTTGTTGTTAGTAAAGTCTAATTAAAATAAAGACGGTTTAATAATTAAATTAATTTGCCTACTTTCAGCACCATGAGCTGTCCATTTCCGATTGATTGAGCCGCGGCTGCTTCAGCACCACAAAGTTGGTTACTCGAATATGGCTTATTGTGAGGTCAATAACTCTGATGTATAAATAATAAGCAAAAAACATATTGTTTTTAATAAAATAAATTATAGTGGTAGCAAACAATCAAAGTTGACCTCTGGTCCTATACAACTCATCTTCGCTCTCTCCTTCTCAAACTGAACAGAACATAGGCTATAGGCTAGTTCGCACGCAAGATGAAGACGGTTGAAATTAACTATACCTACTCGAATTAGCCTACTTTCAGCACCATGAGCTGTCCATTTCCAATAGGAAATCAAGGATATCAAGACAGTTTAATAGGACTATTAAGGCCTTTCAATTCCAAGAGAGAATAGCTAGCATTGACATTATATTTAAAAAATAATGGTATTATTGAACATTTAATTTAATTGCTATCTTTAGTGTTGATAAGCTCATAAACTCAGCAAAAAAAAGAAATGTCCCTTTTTCAGGACCCTGTCTTTCAAAGAAAATTCATATAAATCCAAATAACTTCACAGATCTTCATTTTAAAGGGTTGAAACACTGTTTCCCATGCTTGTTCAATGAACCATCAACAATTAATGAACATGCACCTGTGGAACGGTCGTTAAGACACAGATATGAAAACTTAGGACACTAAAGAGGCCTTCTACTGACTGAAAAACACCAAAAGAATGATGATCTTCACCGGATGGCACTTCCAGGACTCCATGTTAGACAATAAATGTGTGTTTTGTTCGATAAAGTTCATCTTTATATCCAAAAACCTAATTTGAAATTGGTGCGTTATGTTCAGCAACATCCGGTGAAAGTGCAGAGAGCCACGTCAAATTACAGAAATACTCATAAACATTGATCTAAGATACAAGTGTTAAACACACAATTAAAGATAAACTTCTCCTTAATGCAACCGCTGTGTCAGATTTAAAAAGAGTTTTACGGTAAAAGCACACCATGCAATTATGTTAGGTCAGCGCCTAGCCACAGAAAAACATACAGCCATTTTTCAACCAAAGAGAGGTGTCACAAAACTCAGAAATAGCGTTATAAATATTCACTTACCTTTGATGATCTTCATCGGAATGCACTCCCAGGAATCCCAGTTCGACAATAAATGTTTGTTTTGTTCGATAAAGTCCATAATTTATGTCCAAATACCTCCTTTTTGTTCGCGCGTTTAGTTCACAAATCCAAATTCACAAGGCGCGGGCACTTTTTTCAGACGAAAAGTCAAAACAGTTACATTACAGTTTGTAGAAATATGTCAAACGATGTATATAATCAATCTTTAGGATGTTTTTTTAATCATAAATCTTCAATAATACTCCAACCAGACAATTCCTTTGTCTTTAGAAATGAAAAGGAACGGAGCTCGCTCTCACGGCTGAGCGCGTGACTTAGCTCATGGCATTCTGCCAGACCCCTCAGTCAAACAGCTCTTATTCGCTCCCCCTTCATAGTAGCTAGGCAATCACTTGAAAAACTACAAACCTCAGATTTCCCACTTCCTGGTTGGATTTTTTTCTCAGGTTTTTGCCTGCCATATGAGTTCTGTTATACTCACAGACATCATTCAAATAGTTTTAGAAACTTCAGAGTGTTTTCTATCCACATCTACTAATTATATGCATTTTCTAGCTTTTGGGCCTGAGTAGCAGGCAGTTTACTCTGGGCACCTTATTCATCCAAGCTACTCAATACTGCCCCCCAGTCCAAAAGCAGTTAAGAAACATATGTATATTTTTAGCACTTAAGGTACAGTATTAATAAATAAACTAAAACACCAAATAAGTAACCATTTACCCCTTCAGACCTTTAAAATGTAAGTTAGTAGACTTGATGAGTTAGGGTGGGAAATGAAATAAAAGTCTAGATATAACAGATATGCACGTCTAAACAGTCAAATAGGATGGCTGTAGGAGTAATAGCTCTTGATCCATTATCTTTATTATTATTAGCAATATGGTTTAAATTACCTTAAACATGGTGTACCCTCAATTAGGTGCTCTACACTATATATATATATAGTATCCTTTATTTAATTAGGCAAGTCAGTTAAGAACAAATTCTTATTTATAATGACGGTATACCCCGGCCGACACTGGCCCATTGTGCACGGCCGTTTGGGCAAATCAGATGTGATACAACCTGGATTTGAACCAGTGACTACAGTGACCGTTCTTGCACTGAGATGCTGTGTCTTAGACCGCGGTGGCTTAGACCGCTGCGCCACTCGGGAGTGTATATAAAAACATAAGAATAGAGGGTATGTGCAAAAAAGGCAGTCTATAATCTTGATTTTCAAAAATGAATCATGGCCTGTAGGCCAAGTCCTCCCTGGGAGACCGATTCAGTAGTGTAAACAGCCATCAACAGAATAAAATTACATATAAAATTAATTTTAGCCTATATGGGACTGGCCTCCTACACTGCCTTGAGAAATTATTCACACGCCTTATCTTTTTCACATTTTGTTGTGTTACAGCCTGAATTTAAAATGTATTAAATTTAAATTGTGTGTCGATGATCTACTCACAATACCCCATAATGTCACGCCCTAATCTGTTTCACCTGTCCTTGTGATGGTCTCCACCCCCTCCAGGTGTCGCTTATTTTCCCCAGTGTATTTATCCCTGTGTTTCCTGTCTCTCTGTGCCAGTTCGTCTTGTATGTTTCCAAGTCAACCAGCGGTTTCCCGTTCTCTTGTTTTTTGCATTCTCGTTTTTCTAGTCCTCCTGGTTTTGACCCTTGCCTGTTTCTGGACTTTGTACCCGCCTGACTGACCATTCTGCCTGTCTTGACCACGAGCCTGTCTGGCACTTCGTTCCTCCTGGACTCTGATCTGGTTTTGACCTTTTTGCCTGTCCATGACCATTCTCTTGCCTACCCCTTTGGATTAATAAACATTGTAAGACTACAACCATCTGCCTCCTGTGTCTGCATTTGGGTCTCGCCTTGTGCCTTGATACATAATGTCAAAGTGGAAATATGTTTTCAGAAATCTTTACAAATTAGCGGGGTGTCATGGGAGAACTTGGGAAGGTTGAAACCAGGCGGGCTGCAGCATTCTGGATAAGTTGCAGGGGTTTGATGGCACAAGCGGGGAGCCCAGCCAGCAGCGAGTTGCAGTAGACCAGACAGGAGATGACAAGTGCCTGGATTAGCAACTTGCTGTGTGAGGTAGGGCCGTACTCTACGGATGTTGTATAGCATGAACCTGCAGGAGCAGAGTCACTGCTTTGATGTTTGCAGAGAATGACAGGGTGTTGTCCAGGGTCACGACAAGGTTCTTTGCACTCTGGAAGGGAGATGGAGATGTCTTTAAGTGGGTAGGCCTCCCTCGGGAGGAAGAGCAGCTCCATCTTGTTGAGCTTGATGTGGTGGGCCAACATCCAAGCTGAGATATCTGCCAGGCACTCAGAGATGCATGTTGCCACCTGGGTGTCAGAAGGGAGGAAGGAGAAAATTAGTTGTCATCCTCATTGCAATGATAGGAGAGACCATGTGAGGATATGACGGAGCCGGGTGACTTGGTGTATAATTAGAAGAGCAGAGGGCCTAAAACTGAGCCCTGTGGGACACCAGTAGTGAAAGTATGTAGTGCAGACACAGATCCTATTTATGTCACCTGGTAGGAGCGACCTGCCAGGTAGGATGCAATCCAATAGTGTGCAGAGCCTGAGACGCCCAGCCTTGAGAGGCTGGACAGGAGGATCTGATGGTTCATGATGTCAAAGGCAGTGGATAGATCTAGGAGGATGAGGAAAGAGAGTCAGCTTTTGGCATCTCCGTGACACAGAGATGAGCAGTCACAGTTAAGTGACCCGTCTTGAAGCATGACTGGTTAGGGTCAAGAAAATCGATAACGAGAGAGTTGATCGTAAACAGCACGCTCAAGTGTTTTGGAAAGAAAATAAATGATAGTTTTTGATATTGTATGTTGGTTTCTTGAGGAGGGGAGCAACTCGAGTCATTTTGAAGTAAGAGGGGATGCAGCCAGTGGTCAGGGATGAGTTGATGAGGGAAGTGAGAAGGTCTCCAGAGATGGTCTGGAGAAGGAAGAAGGGGATGGGGTCGAGCGGGCACGTTGTCGGGTGGCCTGATCTTACTAGTGGCAGGAATTCATCTGGAGAGAGAGGAGAGAAAGAGGTCAAGGCATAGGGTAGTTCTGTGTAAGAGGGACCAGTGAACACAATAGGTTTACTGAATGAGAAGCGGATGTCGTCATCCTTCTTTTAAAAGTGGTTAACAAAGTTGTTAGCAGGTAAGGAGGAGAGAGGTAGGGGGTGGAGGATTAACCTTTTCAGACTTACCATGACACAGGTGTGAACATTCTACAGTGGTCCCTGTAGCATACGATCAAACCGGTGTGATTAGAACGCTTATTTAGAACGGTCAGTTTTGAATGACGCAACAATCAGCATTTGAGCCACACTGTTTTTTCAGAAACATTTTGCACAAACGCAGTCCTTACAAAGTTATGTCCAGAATGTGAGCAGTTTATTTTTGGATGCAATGTTCAGACATTCACAGAAGTATCTACAGCATAACACAATCATCCAAACCGGAAAATGGAGGCTTCATTTGTCCTAGCGCTAACTGAGGAAAGAATGACATGAAGACAGGATTTGTCCAGGACATTATAGTTTACACAGGGTCCACCACTGACATCCAACATTATGAGGGGTTTGGAGTGTCCAGGTCCACAGTGATGACCATGTTGGCTCCTCATCTCAGCAAGGGACACACTTTGTATGTGAACAATTGTTACAGCAGTTCCACACTCTTCCAGCATCTGCTCTCCAACAGCACAGGTGCCTGTGGCACAGTCAGGTCGAACAGGAAGGGGATGCCGGCATCTGATCAACGCTGCCCTCAATGACCATATAGTTCACAGCCAACTAACAGGTGAGATGAATACTGAAGGTATTTTTTGTAATTGGACATACAGTTCACTTGTAAATCACATACAGAAACTATTAACGTAATAAGGCACTTACTTTGATAGAAACACAACCTGGATTTGAACCAGGGTGTCTGTAGTGACACCTCTAGCACTGAGATGCTGTGCCTTAGACCGCTGCGCCACTTGGGAGCCGTAAGGCCAGTGTAGCTTCAAAATACAACACAATCTAATACTTCTCTGACGCAATTAGCATTGTTTTACATAACCAATAGAATAATGTAGCTAGCTACATAAGCATGATTGAATATAACACCATAAAGGTTATGGAATGAGTAACGTTACCTTGCGTGTCTGCGGTTATAAGGAATATAGACAAATATACTATGCTCCATACATATTGAACTACAGTAGAAACAACATAACACGACATACAGAACCTATGATAACATAATAAGGCACTTACTTTGATAGAAACAAACACATTTCCAAAGTTATTATTGGTAACGAATACAACAATGACTGCAATGCGGCAACAGACGGAAAATGTGAACACGTGTGCAGATCCTGTTCTGACGGGACATGCACAAATGTCTGCAGACTTGAACTGCACAAACAATTGCGAAGTGCTTGAGGAATTTTGTCCTGGTCAGAAATGTAAAAAAAAAATGTAAAAGTAAAAATGATTATTTTTATGTGAATGAATGAGGAGGCGGAACACACCTCAATTCAAACTGTTCTTAGAAAATAAAAACTTGTTGGAAAATAATTTGAAATTGACAAGTTGAACAGCCTATAAATAAAAAAAAGTCTGCGTGCCTTGGTTTGAGGGCAGCGCGAATTAAATGCGTAACAATCACATTCTGGAATGGAGAGAATGTTCTCACAACACATGCATAAAAAAATCGCTGGCTTTAGCAGTGGATACATAGGAAGCGAAGGTAGAGAGGAGAGAGTAAAAGGATGATAGGTCCTCTGGAAGTTTATATTTTCTAAATTTTTGCTCAGCTGCCTGCAGCCCTGTTCTGTAAGTTCACAATTAGTCACTCAGCCGTGGAGCAGGAGGGGTGGGCCAAGCCGGCCAGGAAGAAAGGGAACAGTGCGAGTCATAGGATGCGGAAAGGAAGGAGAGTACGGTAGAAGAGGCAGAATCAGGAGACAGACGGGAGAAGGATTTAGCAGAAAGGAGAGATAGGATAGAAGAGGAGAGAGTAGTGGGGGAGAGAGCAAAGATTGCGATGGCACATGACCATCTGTTAGGGGCTGAGTGGCTAGGATTGAAGGAAAGGGAGACAGAAAGGTAAAGAATGTAGCGATCAGTGACCTGGAGGGGGGTTGCAGTAAGATTAGTAGGCGAACAGCCTCTAGTAAAGATGAGATCAAGCGTATTGCCTGCCTTGTGAGTTGAAGGGGATTGGGAAAGGGTGAGGTCAAAAGGCAGATGTCTGGAGGTTGAAGTCGCCAAGTACGAAGTGGGGTGAGCCATCATCGGGAAATTAGCTTATCAAGGTGTCAAACTCACCTGGTGGGTGATGAATGACAACAATGTTAAGCTTGAGTGGACAAGTGACCGTATGGAATTCAAATGAGAAAATGGACAGGTGAGAGAGAGGGAAAAGAGAAAATCTCAAGTTAGGAGAAATGAGTAGACCTGTGCCACAACCATTATGACCAGATGCTCTTGGACTATAGTAGAAAACATAGTCAGATGAAGAGAGCAGTTGGAGAAGCAGTGTTCTCTTGGGTGATCCATGTCTCCGTCAGGGCCAAAAGGTCAAGGGACTGAAGGGCAGCATAGGCTGAGATTAATTCAACGTTCTTGACCGCAGATTGCCAGTTCCAAACGCTGCCAAAGGCCCAGAATTCCAAATGGTTGTGCGCACAGTGTACACTAAATTAGAAGGGTTGCAGCCAAGGAGTGGGGAGCATCTGTAAAGCCTACAGGGAGAGGAGCGAACAGGTATAGAAAATACACACAGTTTCCAAAGCTACAAAAGAGAATAAATTAGATAATCAGAAAATAACTAGGTAAAATACTCAAGTGAGAGAGTGGTGTGGAGCCTTCCTCTCTTTCCTTCCTCAAAGAATGTCCTCAGTCTTTGTTTCCGCGATGGTCTTAGCTTTGCTGATGAGACCGCCACTGAGATGACCACCGCTTTTGCTGCCACAGAGAAACTAGGGGAGACTGAAGTACTAATTTCTAATTGCCCAGGAGAGGTGAAACCACTCCCCTTCCAATACAGCCACTGATTACCAAAACAAGACACAAACTGCCCTGCCCCTTAATCATGGTTGATGTGTCAACAACTATTTGCAAGTTATGAGCCGTTAGGGGTTCACACACCAAGTAGGCTACTGGGAAGAAAGGCAGCCCTTAAAGTAGACTATACAATAACAGATAAAGACCTACATTATACTTATCTCTCCTGGAGATATGAGTAGTCATCTAGCTATAGACTGAAGCATGGTGCCATTAAAAATTACACTTTGGATGGTGTATTAATACACCGAGTCACTACAAAGATCCAGGTGCCCTTCCTAACTCAGTTGATTTCACCATGAGGCAAATGCTGACTTTCAAACAGTTAAAGAGTTTAATGGCTGTGATAGGAGATAACTGAAGGTGCATCAACAACATTGCAGTTACTCCACAATACTAAAATCTGTGTTAAAAAATAGTTTAAAGAAGGAAGCTTGCACAGAATAAAAATATTCCAAAACATGCATCCTGTTTGCAATAAGAAACTTAATACGGCAAAGAAATGTAATTTTTGTCCTGACTACAAAGTGTTATGTTTGGGGTAAATCCAACACAACACATCACTGAGTACCACGCTTCATATTTTCAAGCATAATGGTGGCTGCATCATGTTATCGGTATGCTTGTCATCGGCAAAGATTAGGGAGTTTTTTAGGATAAAAATAAACGGAATAGAGCTAAGCAAAAAACATCAACAATTCAATCAATTTGAATCCCACTTTGTAACACAACAAAATGTGGAAAAAGTCAAGTGGTGTGAATACTTTCTAAAGGCACTGTATCCTAAACATTAGTACTATAAAAAATAGTAGGGGAATAGCTTTCAATTTACATTAGCATATTTAGCTTTAGGAATGTAATACACTGTATCCCTCCCGAGGAGGATGAGCTGGCCAATCAGCAGTCTATATTTTTAATGGCCGGTATACACCCACACCATTATTTTGTTGGGGCACACCCACACCATTCTAACTTAATTACAATTTTTGGAAGGAGAACTATATCACTCATATGGTAATTAATTTTAGGTCATATTTCATAGAAAAAAAACTGCTGCAGCACCCCCTGAAAACCAGAATATTTACAAAAATAAATAATAATATTAGATTTTTTTTTTTTTTCACAATAGTAGTGCACTGGGCCTTTAATAGTCCTGTATTAACATATACAGGACTCTGTATTAACACATATGTTAATACAGGACTATTAAAGGGTATATATATATATATATATATATATATATATCCTGTATTAAGGACTATTAAAGGATATATATGTAAATACAGGACTATTAAAGGACTATATATATATATAGCCAACTGCAGCGTGGGCAAAAAAAAAATCCAATCCCGCAGTACCTCCACCCCAAACTACTTCCAGCACCTATGTACTGGCTAGCTACAAGTAGATAGCTTAACTAACAAACTAGTTACGTTGGTTGCAGCGCATGGCCAGAATGACACATAGATTAATCTCTAAAGGGACACCCCATTTCTGTTTTAAAATTTAGAAAGGGGGGGAGTTTGATCATTTTCGTGCCAAAGTCGACCGTTAAAGCTAATTTCCTGCAATTCTACACATTTTGCCATTGCTTTTATTGAACAAAATATTGGGGGGGTGGGACATGTCCCTGCATCCCCCGTGGAAATTTCACCTATGACACACACACGTGAATGTGCACGCACACACACACACACACACACACACACTGCTGCAGTCCAGGGGGAGCCAGACACGAGGGAAAAGATCCAAAGAAAACTATATTTTTAAGGTGTGTTGTTTTAATGGTTGACGTACTGTGTCTGGGCACTGACAGGCAAGTCGAAATTGAACAAGATCTCCAGAGACATCAGGAAATATGTTACTAATTTCAAACTGAAATCTGTGTGTAACTCAAATCGCACAAGAGTCGCAAAAGACAGATATCAAGATATTAAGTTCAGATTTGGCCCTGTAATTTTTTGTGTGAAAATGAACCATCTTCATACTATGAATGTCTCAAATAAATGTTACTACTGTATTAGGTACTTTATGAGATAAAGTATTAGGTTTCTCATTGACTATCAGTTGCAATGATTTGTGTGTGCATCTGGATGACTTTTAGGAAAGTTCTTCATGTGCTAATATCCGTAAGCTACGAACAGATTTTTAATATGGATATTAATATGTAATATTCTAGGCTTACATCCTTTCATCTATATTAGTGTCTCTGTCAAGCAATAGGGGGATTGGGACATTTTCATCTCTTCATCTTCTCATCTGTGTGTTTTTCCTCTCCCTGTTTTTGTGTATAAGTCACCCAGCAGATGTTATTTTGCAACGAGGAGGACCCTTCCATCTGGCCCATCATAGAGAATTGTAACAGTTGTGGAAATACAGAGACGCACACAGTGACAGAGCACTGGCATCAGGAGGAATCAGAAGTATTGTTATAGTAAAGCCTGTGATAAATCACTGATCTGGCATAGATGTGGTACATTTACACACACACGAGCTCGTGCACATCGTATGTCTGTGCCAGTGTGTGTGTCGATGAAATCTTCAAGGAGAAGGACACTCAAGGAAGAATCATATTTGTGTGTGTGTGCATGCTCTCTGTCTGGAGTGATTTTATATTTATTCAGGCCTCAGCCCCAGGCTCTCAGTATAAGTGGATAGATCTACAAAATGACTTAGAATTGACTATGCCCAGTCTGTTCATTCCTATTAAAAAGAGTAGCCAGTTACTTTAATGGCCTCCTCTCAAATTCATCTGCTGCAGGACCCAAACATGCGTCACTGTCTAATGAAAACCTTGTAACTCCATATTTTCATCGTTGCAGTAACTCCCCTCAATTTTCTGAGTCTAGAACCAAGAAACTGTATTCTCATACAGTGGGGAGAACAAGTATTTGATACACTGTCGATTTTGCAGGTTTTCCTACTTACAAAGCATGTAGAGGTCTGTAATTTTTTATCATAGGTACACTTCAACTGTGAGAGACGGAATCTAAAACAAAAATCCAGAAAATCACATTGTATGATTTTTAAGTAATTCATTTTCATTTTATTGCATGACATAAGTATTTGCTCACCTACCAACCAGTAAGAATTCCGGCTCTCACAGACCTGTTAGTTTTTCTTTATGAAGCCCTCCTGTTCTCCACTCATTACCTGTATTAACTGCACCTGTTTGAACTCGTTACCTGTATAAAAGACACGTGTCCACACACTCAACCAAACTCACTCCAACCTCTCCACAATGGCCAAAACCAGAGAGCTGTATAAGGGCATCAGGGATAAAATTGTAGACCTGCACAAGGCTGGGATGGGCTACAAGACAATAGGCAAGCAGCTTGGTGAGAAGGCAACAACTGTTGGCACAATTATTAGAAAATGGAAGAAGTTCAAGATTATGTGTTTGGAGGAAGAAGAAGGATGAGTACAACCCCATGAACACCATCCCAACCATGAAGCATGGAGGTGGAAACACCATTCTTTGGTGATGCTTGTCTGCATAGGGGACAGTAGGGCTGCACCGTATTGAGGGGAGGATGGATGGGGCCATGTATCGCGAGATCTTGGCCAACAACCTCCTTCCCTCACTAAGAGCATTGAAGATGGGTCGTGGCTGGTCTTCCAGCATGACAACGACCCGAAACACACAGCCAGGGCAACTAAGGAGTGGCTCCGTAAGAAGCATCTCAAGGTCCTGGAGTGGCATAGCCAGTCTCCAGACCTGAACGCAATAGAAAATCTTTGGAGGGAGCTGAAAGTCCGTATTGCCCAGCGACAGCCCCGAAACCTGAAGGATCTGGAGAAGGTCTGTATGGAGGAGTGGGCCAAAATCCCTGCTGCAGTGTGTGCAAACCTGGTCAAGAACTACAGGAAACATATGATCTCTGTAATTGCAAACAAAGGTTTCTGTACCAAATATTAAGTTCTGCTTTTCTGATGTATCAAATACTTATGTCATGCAATAAAATGCAAAATAATTACTTTAAAATCATACAATGTGATTTTCTGGATTTTTGTTTTAGATTGAGTCTCTCACAGTTGAAGTGTACCTATGATAAAACTTACAGACCTCTACATGCTTTGTAAGTAGGAAAACCTGCAAAATCGGCAGTGTATCAAATACTTGTTCTCCCCACTGTACAGCTTCTGAAATTTCTAAATTGTATGTTTGTTAAGGGTAAAACATGGAAGTTTTTCCATTTCCTGAAAATACGTTTTTATAAGAAAGCGATGATTTGTGCTCAGGCACTTGGTTCGCCTGCCAAAATATTTATCATCAGGCACAAACACGCCAGATTATGAATGATTTATTACTAAAAACCAAAGGCAGTTATTTGGAATGGATGCTGGGAATGTTCTATAACTTAGTTGTATAGAGAAGAGAAAAATTTGTAATTTTCCATTGTTTTTAAAATGGCCTAAAAATCAACCAGATTATATTTAGCCAATGACTGGAACAAAATAATCTGCAAAAGCAACAATATCCACAGATGGTTTTAACTAAAAATGAGACACCCTCCCTCAGTTTTCCTTATCAATGTAGCACATACACAGGCAGAGCTGTTTCTCACAGTTTCACCCCGCCGTTGTTTGATTTAGTCTCTGACCTTTGACATTGGCTGGGTCGTGTTGGATGGACTACTGGTGCTGGTGTGGTGTGTGCTGGTGTGGTGTGTGTGTGCGTGCGCATGCATGCATGGGAATGTGTGAGTGTTTTTGCGTGTGTACATGATTAAAGATTCCTGTACACATTGATTATTAAGAGACAAGAGACTGGCTCTACAACATTAGGATCCCTTAGTCTCTCTGATTTACTGTGTTTGGATAAACAAGAATACATAATGTTCCAACTCTATCTTATTCACTTATTTTCCCCCTCAGTCCTGTGACTTTGAGAGAAATAGACCTGAGTAGCTGGAGTGCAGTATTAGTCGTCTAGCTAAATGGCCTTCTTAATGCAATGGCACACAGAATTTTACTTTTGGTTGCAATGACACTGCAATGATTGGACCATAAGAGGAGACACAGGAGTAAGTTTAAGAATTAGGATTCCCTGCGCATACCAATGTAACCAATGATGACAGCCACAACTCCATTAGCCAATCAGAATACAACGCTGAGGTGAGTGTCAAGCCGGATGATAGAAAAAAGAAGAGTTTGTAGTGCATCATTAATAAATTGACCTCTGGGGTCAAAACCTGCATCATACAGTAGGTGATAGATCGACCTCATAGAGTGTATCAGCACATCTATGGAGCAGATAGCACTACTATAAGCCATCTGTGATGTGTGTGTGATGACCTAGTTTGCTGAGACATAACAGCCATGATAATAGCAACCCACCCTTGATAATCAAAGGTCAACAACCACTAGACCCCTAATAAAGTAATTCATGATCGTTACAAGTTGGCCAAAAAGACGAAGCTGTAATCAGTGTCGTGACTCAGTCCATTGTGACTCCAACCCCCATGAGACCAGTCATGAACTCTGTATGTTAAAGGAGGGAGTTTGAATACAGAAAAGCACTTGGGTAATCAGGTACATGGGAGTCTTTCTGTGATATATGGGCTATATACTGTACATCGCTGTAGGATATGTCTGAAGAAACATTTCCTGCGCTTCAAGTTGAGATGCTGTATGTAATGAATAGCGCTATAAAAGTTGAAGAAATGATTATTATGATTAATGTTGTCCTGATATCTAAAAAACGAAGTGCATCAGGAGACCGTTGAATCATGTATGACTGATTTCATTACTGATGGATAGTTTTTCCCCCGCTGTTGTTTCAGTGTTATTTTTTACTTATTCTCTGAATTTCTCATTTGAAGTCAGCCCGAAAGCATTTCTGCATCGGCCTATCCTGCGTGCCAACACAGGAACTGAAAGTCCCAGCAGCTCAGTTCTATTTCAGAGCATTTCAACGTTTCTTCTGTTGAGCACCCTCAGCAGCATTTTCAGGGGAAATGGAGAGCCTGTGACGCGCGCGTCTTCTGTTTTTGGGTGTTAACAAGGCGACACTCCATCTTAACTCCTCCACAATTACTGGATTGGTTGAATAGTGCAGAAGAGAACATCCCCAGACAGTTTTTTGTCTCTCGTCAGAAACAGAACGCTGCTCAAATGTTTCTTTTACGCCTGCTACAGAAGCCTGTTTCACCCAGTGTTCTGAGGTGTTAACTGTTTCGAAGCATTTAAGTTGCAGCCTCTTAATAATCATCACATTTGGTCAGTTCTGAATGGGAACCTCACAATACATTCACAATAGGTGACCCTCATTTTGACATCATTAAAGTACCCTCATTATTGACTCTTCTCACTGTCCATATGACATTAAATGAGGCACTCTAATCGCCGTCTTTGGGACATTACAATGAGGTATTCTCATCACAATGAGGAATTTTAATTCCTGTTTTGATGACATCACAATGAGGTATTCTCATTACTGTCTTTGTGACATCACAATTAGGTAAACCCTCTTATTCTGGTCTTTGTACCATCACAATAGGTTACCAATTATCACTGTCAAACCATTGACAACTACATTCCGTTTTCAAGGGATTGTTAAATAAATGTTATGACTATTTGGTTTTAATAGCATCACCTGTTGAAGAGCAACAGTCAGATCTACACATTTCCGATTATTCTACATTTAGCCCTATCATCAGAGCCCTATCAGTATACAGTAAATAATGTGAGGGTAGCCTAACCATTTGTCATTTATCTAGCTAGCTAGCTAGCTAAACAAACAACGTGTCATAAGATTGCCTAATCAGAGATTAGGCTTTTGGAATGAGCTTGACATCAGCATGTCCTCGTCTTGGTAAAGTTGTCAATTGGACTACGGTCATCATCACCACTATAGATGGCAAGCAAATTAAACAATATTTGGATATATCCATCTACTGTAGTAGTAGCAGTGCATGAGTAAAATCAATGAGGAAGCCAAACCAAGCCAGTAAGAAATCCATATTACAATCTATGTTGTGATAATTGCGTTGTTTGCTCTATAACCCATTTGTTCATTTGCCAGCGTGGTATACAATAAGTCTGTGACAACAAACAGTCACACAGTGACGGAATAAATTCAACTACACATACGTTTCATCACAAAACCAGAGAGCAACATCTGTCCAGTTAAGTCAACAAAGCAAATATTGCATGTAACAAAGTTACAGTGCATTCAGAAAGTATTCAGACCCCTTGACTTTCTCCACATTTTGTTACGTTACAGCCTTATTCTAAAATGGATCACATTTTTGTTTATTTATCATCAATCTACACACAATACCCCATAATGACAAAGAAAAACAGTTTTTTTTTACATTTTTGCTAAATAATTGTTTTTAATAATAATTGAAATATCACATTTACATAAGTACTTTGTTGAAGCACCTTTGGTAGCAATTACAGCCTCGAGTCTTCTTGGGTATGTTCTCTACAAGATTGACACACCTGTATTTGGGGAGTTTTTCCCATTCCTCTGGCTTTCGTCTGGCCACTCTACCATAAAGGCCTGATTGGTGGAGTGCCGCAGAAAAGTTGTCCTTCTGGAAGTTTCTCCTATCTCCACAGAGGAACTCTGGAGCTCTGTCAGAGTGACCATCGGGTTCTTGGTCACCTCCCTGACCAAGACCCTTCTCCCCCAATTGCTTAGTTCGGCCAGGCGGCCAGCTCTAGGAAGAGTCTTGATGGTTCCAAACTTCTTCCATTTCAGAATTATGGAGGCCACTGTGTTATTGGGGACCTTCAATGCTGCAGAAATGTTTCAGTACCCTTCCTCAGATCTGTGCCAAGACACAATCCTGTCTCAGAGCCCTATGGACAATTCCTTCAACCTCACAGTCTTTGGCTTTGTCATACAGAAAGATTTTCGGTTTTATTGTCATAGGCTATCTAGCTAAAATGCTTGCTAGCATAACTTCTTTGCAAGGTCAACAATGAACCAGCTAAGTTAGCTAGCAGGTTAACGTAAGCCTAAAAGTACTAGACTACATCTAGGCTACATATTGAACTTCAATCGTGTCAGGCCAGTGGCACAATATATTAATTCACGGTTAGGTCAGAATGGCCATCATAATCATTGGCATGTACAGAGAATTAAGACAAAACCACAAGTCCAAATTACCATCTCCATCCATGGCTTACGAAAGGGATGATTTAGCAAGCTAGCTACTGCAGGACATCAACACAAGCTGACCAGAAACTAAAAGGAAGTTTTGGTTAGGATGTTTTGATTGGTGTGAAGCCAAATCCAAACTGGCGTTTTGCTACACCAGGACAATCCACTGTTTTTTTAATCAAGGGAGGCCACAACGGATGTGAAATTAACCTCTCATACTTGTCAGGTATAGTTCACCTTTATTTTATATCACTCTTTATATTGAGGCTACCCTCATGTATCTGAAATTACAAGATCGTTGATGTTTACTGATCATGAAAAGCAGGCAGTTACTTCCTGTATAACTCTGATGATAGAGCTAAATGTGCACAATAGTTTTGCATGAAATAAGCAGACAATTGTAGTTCTGACTATGCCCTTCAAGAGCAGATAATATTACAACCAAATAGTTAACATTTATTTAGCAATCCCTTGAAAACGGCACGCAGATGTCAATTATTTTAGTGGAGCTGGGAGTCTCCTTCCCCCCCAGCATGGAAATCGAATGCTCTGCACCTTATTGTGCCGTTTTATTGATAACGACCTAGACTGTCATTATCTTCACTGTGACATCACAATGTGGCAAACTTATCACCTCATTATTGCACCATCACCAAATGGACAGCTACCTGATTAGTAACACTATCACAGTGCTATGTAGGCCACCTACAGTATTACTCTATCTAGGTCAGTCCTGTGTTGTGCAACATAAGAAACATTTCTGGCATTTTTTTTTTAAGTGTTCACCTGAGAAGGAAGTGAACTGGTTCAGTCAGCAGGGGAGACAGGGTGACCTAACAGAGTGATGATCAATACAGTGGTAGTAAATACCCCTGCAGCAACCACAGTAGACCGTGATCAAAAGCTTATAAAGGAGCAAATCAGCTTTCCCAGACGACTGGGAAATGCCCTTATCATGGCCAGCACTATATTTAGCAGCCACTCTCCCTCTTAGCAGGGGATAACATTGCCCTGGTTCCCTACCGTTGGTGATCATACACACTAATACCCCCAAAGGGACCAGACATAGTGAGAGAGGGAAGCGAGAGTCACCTCATGCAACAGGTGTGAGGAAAAACTACCTTTGTCCTTTCCTCCTCTGAGAAATGACAGAAAGACAAGGGGAAAGTGAGACAGAAGAGAGCCAGGAGAGCCAGTTTTTCACCAGGGCGAGTGATTTCTGGAGGCCTGTCCTGGTTACATTAGTATGACGCAGGCCTGGAGCAAATCCATTCAGTCCTCTTCTCTACGTTGCTCTGCTGGGAGTGCCACACTCAAGTTCATTACATTTACATCATTTAACAGATTTATCCAGAGTGACTTACAGGAGCCTTGCACAGACAGATTTTTCACCTAGCCGGCTTGGGATTCAAACCAGCGACCTTTCGGTTACTGGTAGATACACACCTGGCTTTTGTTTGACATATACTCCCAGTGATGGTGGGTGACGTCTGACAATGACGTCTGTGAAAGGGAAATCCTACACGGTCTGCTTGATGTGATACGAGCATATTGGGCAGTCTCCCTATTGGAACATTGGCCAAAGCTGAGCCACATGGATTCGTGTCACACTACTCATTTTTTGCACGTTTCGTCATAATATTGTTTTGAACTTGACTGATGGTTCCACTCAATACATTCTCAATGGGTGCTGATGAAGATTTCATCTTAAGTGTAACATAGTGGGGCTTGGAAACACGATACAATTTCAAAAGGAGGAAAATAATTAATATGAAAACCTTTTGTCATCATTGGGATGTCACCAGATTTACTTTAGAGAGAACATTCAAAAAATATTATGATGAAACGTGCAACCCATGAATAGTGACATTACTCGCCGTAGATTAAGTCATTATCCCCCTTTCAGAATGACTGGGCATTAGTGCTTTTGGGCACCACTATGGCGGGCCTCTTTTTAGAATGTTGAAAAACAATGGCATGACGCGCCTGAGTGACGTGTGCACCGTTGATAAAGAGTAGTAAAAATGACTGTATTTAATAATAAAAAATACAGAGCTATAATGTGATCTAGAGGTGCTCACTGTCCATTTGAACTTGCAAACAAAAACACACAGAGGCATATATGTTGAGTTTGACAAATTGGGGTGGCTGGTAGCCTAGTGGTTAGAGCATTGGGCCAGTAACCAAAAAGTTGCTAGATTGAATCCCTGAGCTGACAAGATAAAAAATATGTTGTTCTGCCCCTGAACAAGGCAGTTAACCCCACTGTTCCTAGGCTATCATCTTAAATAAGAATTTGTTCTTAATTGACTTAATCATTGTGGTCTATTTCTATATGTGTATTGCTAATGCAAATCACTATGACCCTGCCTCTTTGTCTAAGCTTTTATTACATTCAATCACAGGGGGGGGGGGGGGGGGGGGGGCACCAAACAAACTTCTCCAGACGCTTCAATTGTATGCTAAGCAATTACTCAGAGAAAGATATTTTGTTTAACAAGCAATACTGTTTCTCAAAAAGGTAGGGGTCAAAATTATTGACACACCTGTTTTCAATACCTCACCGTGGGAGGATAATGGCACTGAGCCTTTTTCTAAAATGTTTTGAGTTGGAGAAAACATTGGGAGGGATCTTAGACCATTCCTCCATACAGAATCCTTCCAGGTCCTTGATATCCTTTGTCTGCGCTTATGGCTCTTCAATTCAAATCACAGGTTTTCAAGTGGTTTCAAGTCCGGAGACAGAGATGGCCATTGCTAAATTGTGATTTAGTGGCCCATTAACCATTTTTTTATGGATTTGGATGTGTGCTTGTTTATTGTCTTGCTGGAAGATCCACTTGCAGCCAAGTTTTAGGCAACCCATTTTTTGGGGCTAAAATGTCCTGGTACTGGGTAAAGTTAATGATGCCATTGGCCATAAGTGCCCCAGGACCAGTGGAATCAAAATAGTGCCATAACGTCAAAGATTCACCACCATTTTTTACAGTAGGTATGAAGTTATTTTCTGCATTCACCATTTCGACACCAATCACACCACTGGTGTGCGTGGCCAAACAGCTCTATTTTCATGTCTTCTGACCAAAGCACTGGTTCCAATCCAAGTGTCAATGCCGTTTAGCAAACTCAAGGCGTATACATTTGTTGGATGAAATGAAAATAGAGCCCTGGCCATGCACACTAGTGGTGGGTTTGGCATCGAAATGAGAATTAATGAGCAGAAAAGAACCATATACAGAAAGAGCATGGGTGATGACGGACGTACAGTTAAGTATTTAAATGCTGTATATAATTTGGTAAATCCACTTCAATCAGTGTAGATCAAGGGGAGGAGACAGGTTAAAGAAAGCCTTTTCGTAAATTGAGACTTCAATTGTGTATGTGTGGCATTCATAGGGTGAATGGGCAAGACAAATAGATTTTGGTGCCTTTGAACGGGGTATAGTAGTAGGTGCCAGGTGCACCGGTTTGTGTCAAGAGCTGCAACGCTGCTGGGTTTTTCCACGCTCAACAGTTTCCCTAGTATATCAAGAACGGTCCACCACCCAAAGGACATCCAGCCAACCTGACACAACTGTAGGAAGCATTGGAGTCGACATGGGCCAAAACCTCTGTGGAATGCTTTTAACACCTTGTAGAGTCCATGCCCTGGCGAATTGAGGCTGTTTTGAGGGATAAAGGGGGCAGAACTCAATATTAGGAAGGTGTTCCTAATGTTTAGTATACTCAGTGTATTCATAACTGACTACAGGAGTGCATAACTTATTTTCCTTCCTATTTAATTATAAAAGTATTTAATCTCAGACACTTGCTTTAAACATTATTTCCAACTCTTTGACAAACCCCATATTGGATGGCAATCAAAATAGACATTTACACAACAATAAGACTAAGACTTTCTTACATGCCGACAACACCAGCCACGTGTCCCAGACATATTGGATTAAAATACCAAAATACCAATTAATTATATTATACATTAAACATTCATGGACATTTAGCTAGCTAGCGGTTGCTAGTTAGTTTGTCCTGGGAGATGAACATTAGGTTATTACCCAGAGTCATACAAAATCTACTCCGATGATTAATCCACAGATATAAAGGGATACCTAGTTAGTCATCTATAATTAATCTCTCCTCGTTTGCCTTTCAAGCATCCAAGTGGGTCTGTATCTTCCAGATATCCAATAAGAGGGAACTTGAAGCTCGTGGAGTATCTCAGATAGAACCAAGTACTATTTTAGCAGGCTATGCAGACACTCGTTCGTTCGGGGGCTGTGTGGGTGAAATGATTGAATAACATATGCGTACATTTATTTTGCAACGCTCACGCACGCATGTTCGGTGTGGTTTGCGTGTTAGTTAGAAAATAATGTTTTTAAAACAAAAAAGAAAGGAAAAAAGGTAACATGAGCAACACCATTAACCTTGTGTGTATGAGTCATCATTAGGTTTGCAAAATTCTGGTAACTTTCAATAAATTCCCTGTTTATCCAGAACTCTTGGTTGGAGGATTCGAGATTTCCAGCTTATTCCTTCCTGATTCCGGGAATTCTCCAATCAGGATTTGGGGAAAACCAGAGATTTGATTGAAATAACACTCTCCCACACATGCAAACACACACGCACACTTGCATTAACACTCTCTGTACAGCCTCTTGGAACGAGGCAATCAAGAAACTATGGCATGAGCCGAACATGTACAAAAAATAGAGATTGATACAAAAATAAGATATCCAAGAACAGGTTTAATAGAATGATGTGAGGTGTCTGCATTGATAGGGTTAGTTTAACCCAATATTTTCACCTGCTCAAAGTTTGCACCCAACATCTTTATAAGGGGAATACAAGATCATTTAAAAAAATACCTTTATTGAGATGTTAACTTAGATATTCTTCTCTTAATCTTTACTTTGTTCTTTATTTTATGTTTAATTACTTAAAAAATTACAGGTGCAAACTTTGCACAGGTAAAAATGCTCACGCTCCCCCTTTCTCACGTCACATGGAAACCTCTCCCAAATAAAACATTAGAAATGTCACAAAGAAGAAAATGGCAAAGGACAATTTCCACCTTGTGAAAAAACACATTTCCCATACACACTCTAAAAGATATTTCCGAAATACACTTTCAGGACGCTCTCTATACTGGTAAAAACACCTACAGTACGCTCTGTTGACATACTCTCCTTGTAAACTCCTTCTCTCACTTACTTTCTTTTGCACTCTAACCCATCTCCCTCTCGTCATCCAATTATACTTTCTTGAGTTGGGAGATATGAAACACACCAAGTCAAAGGTCCCAACCGTGTCCCTCTACTTCAATAACAATTCCAGATTGTGTCCCTTTCTGGTCCAAAATACATTCATTTACACAGGTAACACACTATCACCCTTAAAAAGGCCCATGGTCCTTTGTCTAAAATGAACAGGCCTGGGTTTATTGACAAAATATAACAACCTATTTCTTCCTTTTAGACATGTAGGCACTTAAAGCAAAATATTCACATACATATTGCATATTTTCCCCCATGATCAGCCAAATGGTGGGTATCGACAAGATAGATCTTTGGTTTGTAAACTATGTCCAGTTCTTCTTTTGCATTGTCTGCGGTCAGACTCTCACACTTCTTGTTTTCACTGGTCAGAGAAATGTCAACGCTCTGTCTTATTAGCCAACCAATCGCCTCTTTTAACCCTCCTCTCCTCCACAGCTGGCTTTCTGCCCTGTATGAAAGCCTTCTCTCCAGGGTCTGACCACATCCAAGTGGCCTTTTCTCTCCCATCCATCCTGCTCGAAACCAAAGCAAAACTACACCTATCTTTATCTCTCTATCAGAATACAGAGAGGGACCATGATCATGCTGTGATCTATCCATTCGTTAGGATGAGAATCCTGTCGTTCCATGAGTGACTGTGTGTCCACACACACTCAGTTGCAGGGCATCCATGCAGTGTACATGGGGTGGTGTGGAGGTGGATGGTGTGGAAGGGGATACTGTGACGGAGGGTGTTGTTGAGGTGGGTACTGCTGAGGTGGGTAATGCTGAGGTGGGTAATGCTGAGGGGGTAATGCTGAGGGGGGTAATGCGGGTAAACGTGCTGCACCTGGGCCACGTAGTAGTTGCTGAAGTTGCCGTCTGCGACGTAAGGGGCCGGCTGGTAGTAGCAGGTGACGTTGGCCGTGTTGGGGATAACATTCTGCTCGGCAAGGACCCGAAGGGCCAGGGAGGAGATGAGGCCCAGTGTCTGTCTCCTCTCGTGGCCCATCAGGCACACTGTGCTCTCCCGCACTACTCCATGCAGAGTGGCCAGATAGTCGTATTTCCTGTCCTCGAGACCCACAAAGTGGTTCTGGAGGTAGGATTCCAGCTTCCTCCTCTGCTCGCCCACCTCTGGGAAGTCTATGAAGAACCTGGAGCACATGTAGCGCTGCAGAAGTTTCATTTCGGGTCCGGAAGCCGCACAGAAACCCCGGACCAGCAGATGGCAGTATTTCAGTAGACCACCACCGCGAATCTCCTCAGGGCTCCGCGTGCAGATGAGGCGTTTGCGTAGATGGTCGAGGGCGGCGGAGAAATCACCATAGACGCTCTCTCCCAGGATGGTGGGGTGGAAGGTGGCTGCCATGGGGTGCTCGGAGCACTCGTAGAAGAGGAGAAGGGAATCCAGGCGAATCTGGAAGGAGTCCACGCTGAACTCAAACTGGCGACGCAGAGAGTCCACAAACTTTAACTCCACATTCTTGCCTCTGTTGTTGGAGAGGGAGATGAGGCTCCAGCGGTCTGAGTCATTACACACCTTCACCATCTTCTGCACATAGGCCTCCTGAAAACACAACAACAAAGTCATAAGAACACATATCTATGGTAAATTGTAATAATAAATGAAAGATTAGATACATTAAATCCATTAATTATATTTTTATTTTATGAATTGGTTGGTTCAAGACCTGAAAGCTGATTGGCTGAAAACAATTGTAAATCAGACTATATACCTTACAAAACATTTATTTTTACTCTTCTAATTATATTGGTAAACAGTTTATAATAGCAATAAGGCTCCTTGAGGATTGTTGGAAAAAGTCCAATATACTGCTGCTAAGGGCTGTATCCAGGCACTTAGCAGTGGTATATTGGCCAGACACCACAACCCCTCGGGCCTTATTGCTTAAGTATAGTATTAACAGCATATCTATTAGTGATGAGGGGCGGAAATCATTGATATAGTTACATATCGGGATATTATTTTTGACGATATATCGTAGGGGGAGTGTGAGTGCTTCTCAAATGTATTGTTTTATGTATTCTCCACACTCTCGTCCCTACAAGAACGTCCTCGGAGAATGCACTCAGAATATGAGTGTGGAGCACGGTAGTATGCATATTGAGAAACACCCTATAGGTTGTGCATTGAACAGAGGTAATCTTCTCCCTCATTTGGTCTGCTGGACAGCTCTAGTGTCGGGTCATGCGTAAGTAGGTATCTGGGTAAATGAGCGGATCCCGTTCCAATTGGATTAGTTTGAATCCTCTTTGTAGTGGAAACCACAGTTTCTACTATCTGCAGCCTTATCACCATGCAGCTTAGAATCCAGGGCAGAAATCTGAATGCATCACAAGCATACTGCAAAAAATGTATGTTAATACGATGTGGATTGGCATAACTGTAATTTATAGGCTGCTGTAACATGCATAACTTATTGCATGCAGTAAGCTCATTGAGGGGAAATTAAGATGTAAGACGAATGTACTGCATTCTCATACTGGAGTATAACTTTCACTGGTTGCATTGTAACGCCAGCCATGTGATACGTTCTGCCCCAGAACAAGGCAGTTAACCCACTGTTCCTAGGTAGTCATTGAAAATAAGAATTTGTTGTAAATTACTTGCCTAGTTTAAAAAAAGTAAAATAAAATACAAAAAATACGCAGCATTCAATGTTCATACAAACATTTGCGCATCTAAACTGTTACGTAATACACTGTATTAACCAGCAGTATGAATCTGAAATTATCATGTCAAATGATAATAAAAGTTGAATTACCTTTAAGGTCACTGGTGTGATCTTCTCCTTGTTCACTCCCTCGGGTAAGAAGTCTAGTAGAGCGTCAAGAACTATATCCTTCACCGTCTGAAACTCTAGTTCGCCCTTCATGTCGGCACAGAATATCAGGTCCAGATCCTTCCATCCCAAACCGCTGTCCTCGTGGAGAACATGGCTGGCCGCGGAACCGTTCAGGCGGACCTCCCGGACATGTATGCGTTTCTCCTCCATGCGACACCGGACCACTTTGACTATGTCCCGCGGTTTAATCTCCAGGGTAGGGAAGTTCCAGCGGCCGTGGATGGGGATGGACCCAGCCAGGATGGCGTCCAGGCGCTGCACTTGTTCCCAGTTCAGCACGCTGAGGTCGCTGCTCTCCCCGTCGACCAAACAGCCCTCCACTGGAGTCGGTCGTCTCGAGTCGACTTTCTCGCCCATACTGATAAAAGGTAGATATGAAAATGTAAACGACAAAATTGTTCACTCCCTCCGTCTCTTGCTTTGCTGTGAAATAAGGCAGCCGTGTTGCCGCAGGAGTAGCTTGCCAGAGTGCTTTGGCCACATCAACTGGCTGTATTTACCTTTATCGCCGTCCTTTAGATAACGTTGTTCATCATAACAAGCCGTGTCGTCTCCAATTTACGCACAGCAGACGTAGTTCCACTTCTCAGTTGCTTGTAGTGAAGTCGGGGTATATGTTCAGCTCGTTGCGCTGCGTAAAGCTAGCTGTCCAATCTCTTCCCTTTCCCCAAGTTCACCGGGATATTATTCGATTGTTGGGCGGGTCTCAATGGCTTGTACAGCCATGGGCCTAGCTCACTGTCCCGTATTCGTTAGGTCACTGTGCGCTTTCTCTTCCGTCTGGGTCGCCATCGCCTAAAGTTGCGCCTGTCAATTAGCATTGATACAGAATAGCGTCTTTCACTTTCTTAAATTGTATCCCCACCCCTAACATAAATCGCCTCTTCTGTTAGAATCAAAAACATTTCAGCACCTCCAAAAGTTTATTTTCCTCCCACTTTTATACGCAGCAGGTTTCGCGTCTTTTCGAATATCTCTGCTGCTCTTTTACGCATCAGATTTAACCTACGAAAGACGTATTCCTATACACCTTCACATACCATGACATAAAATGGTGTATTGCTTCTACTTGCGCGTTACATGTTTCCCGTGTTTCGCTTGATGGCAGTGCGTCGCACCACTGAGAGGTTCTGACGTCGAAAATGTTTTCCCCTGCGAAGGAACAGCGGGGGTGGTTAGTTTGAGTGGCAGCTCGTTCCACCAATCGCTGTAATCGGTGCTTCAGGGTACATCGCTCGCAACGCGCAATTATTTTTTAAACATTTTGTTCACCTTTATTTAACCAGGTAGGCCAGTTGAGAAAAAGTTCTCATTTACAACTGCGACCTGGCCAAGGTAACGCAAAGCAGTGCGACAAAAACAACACAGAGTTACACATGGGATAAACAAACGTACAGTCAATAACACAATAGAAAAATATATGTACAGTGTGTGCAAATGTAGTAAGCGAATAAAGTTGTCCCATATGCTGATCTGAGGTCAGTTTCACCCACCCCATAGATTAACGTTATATTGGCAGAATGAACGCTGATTTTAGATCTGTCACATTCTACCAGAAGTCTTGCAAACTGACAAAGGCTGTTTTTAAAGACGCAACACCCTTTGCACAGGGATTTTGATAAGCTTTTCAGTTATTTTACACCCTGAAGATTCACTATTAAAAGCCACATGCATGTGTTGTTTGACAAACTCCAATGTGTACATCATACCCTTCACATGTGTCACAGAGAGTACCTTTAATGATGTGTAATATTGTGTCGGATATGTAGATCATGTTGTTTACACAAATATTAATGTTAACTATCAGTCATATTCATCTCTTGATATAAACTGGGCTATGCACGATCCTTCCCTATATCGCCCTCTAGGGGTGGCAAAATCTCTCTCGAAGTGTAAGCGTCACATGTCAAATCTTTAAAAAGTCATTATTCCCAATTCCCAATTTTACAGTACTTTTCACTCAGAATCCATCAGATAGAGCTTCATTGGCATATCTGCGTCACTGTTGACTAGCCCATAAACCATCTTACTGCAGATTACCCTGTATGTACAGTAACACAGTTGCGCGCACACACACATATACATGCATACACACAGTCCCACACACGCATGTATGTACTGTATGTACACACACACACACACACACACAGCTCATACTGTTCCTAGTAGGCCTGTGTTTTTCCCATGACTGATAAACCTAAGTTGCTCTTTTACAGTGTTACATGTATAACTTCCTGGCAGAAACCAGGAAGGAAAGACCACCCTGGCAAATGACCTGGCCCTGTGCATGCTCCGCATTGTAAAACCACTCTTTTAGTGACACAGAGGGCATGGCCATTTTGGGTCTATAAACAGAGACCTGGAAGAGAAACCTTTGCACAGTCACGCTATGAAACCATACACTCTTCCCCAGGGCTAACCTGTTGGAAAAGACAGAGGCGTGTGAGGGAAGAGGTGGCGAAAGACAACACTCTGACATGTCACACCTCTGAAAAGGGAGTCCCTATCCAGGAACAGAATGGAAAATAGTTCCATTAACTACATTTGGATATCATAATTACACAGTGGTTTTTAGATGAATCGTTTCACAATAGTATCTGGAATATAGTCCATGCAGAAAGAATGACTGCAATTTCAACCCACCATTTCTGTGTGCCTACTTTCCCAGACTTGCAAACTTGCCAATGAAATGACTCAAGAAATTCAGCACAGTATAGCCTACCTTCACCTCCACCCAAACAATTTAACCCCAGAATCATAATGGATTAAGGAAGATGGTGGTCAACATCTGGGGGAAGGGGTAAGACATAGGACTTACATAATGTTACACAATCCTGGACCATCTACTCAAGTCTCGGGGACGTTCTGTGTGTCTAAGTCGTAGAGGTAGTAGGGTTAGAGGTCAGAATGCAGCTACGTGCTTCCGGTTGAGATTATACATAGTTACGTTCACACAGGAGGGGAAAGAGAGGGCAGTTGAGTGAACTGATTGGTTTATAGAGGCTGATTTTACCAAGAATAACAAAAGGATCTTTGAAGACTTATTGTAACAAGAGATAATTATGAATCCTCTAGTTACCTAGCCTTTTTCACCATGTGTTAGCTTCTATTTGTCCCACAAGGAAGCTTGCAATAGAATATAATAAAATGCAGTGCAATAAATTAATTACACATTATACAATACAGTAAAACTGTATTTCTTCAAGGTTGCAGAGCATGCACATTAGGCTACATAGTAAGTACACACACAGCTATAGTGCAGAAATATGATGTACCTGTATAAAAAGGATATCAGCTATAGCGTATAGGTGAGAAATAGAGGATCCATTTAACAGTCTCCAATCAGCTATTGACTCAATGTCAGGCTTAGGAGACCCTCCCCATGATACAGCCATTTAGATGAACAGGTGAAGACTGCAGATCCTCCCCTCCCCTCCGGAAATTCATTATAAGATTACCATGAGCCTGTGAGAGCCGAATGTACATCCCCACCCTTCCTCCCTCCCACTGTCCCTCAGAGCAGGCCCAGAAAAGATGCATTGACCTACTGTGCTTAATTGATACTCATAGATAGAAAGTACATAGAACTCACTGGACATTACAGTTTGGAGAGGTAACTTCAGTTGTATTGCAATCACACACGTCTGTGAAATATAGATTCTAACAAGGATATATAGCTGGTAAAAAGCACATGGTTTGTGGAATAGAAGTGCTAGCACAGGTGGAGTAGTGTCCTTTCTAGACAATGTACTTTGGAATTGTTGGCCCATGATACAATAGGTGTAAAATTACAGACATATTTTCATTCTACAGGTTGCATTTCTATATGGCCACTCTCACCCCTCCCTGTGGCACTGACCTTAATGAGCTACCGCTCCAGAACTGACCTTCTGGAGCACACTTAGTAAGCCTTAGCTAAACGGCTCCATTGCTAATGAGATTCGCTGACTCTGCCTGCCTGCTAAACCAAGATGGACAGCTCCCATCCCTAAAGGGTACTATGTAACAGTGTGACTGTGTGTCTTGATAAATTAGTAACTTGTTAATTAGGCTATTTAAGGCATTGCTGTTCACAAGGCAACATCACTTTAAATGATTTCCTTTCGATGAAGACATTAATAAGCGAGTTAAGAAGGACATAGTCAACAAAACTATTTGTTCAGCACTTTTGAAATGTACAGCGACATAATTCATAACATGGCCCGTTCTTACAGTAGTCTCCCTGTACACCAATTCAGAACCGTACGATAAATAAAGGGGACATATAGGCAGAAAATGAAAGCTCTTACAATATTCGATGATGACATTTCTCTAAAACAGGCCCATGTGCACCACCAAGTCAGAACAGTTGGCTAAGTTATGTGGGGGAAAGGGACCAAATGATTAGGGTGAGGCACATGTGCTACTAACAGCTTACTACACAACATACACTTAGTATTACTTTCTTAGCTACAGTATATAAACTCAGCAAAAAAAGAAACGTCCTCTCATTGTCAACTGTGTTTATTTTCAGCAAACTTAACATGTGTAAATATTTGTATGAACATAACAAGATTCAACAACTGAGACATAAACTGAACAAATTCCACAGACATGTGACGAACAGAAATGGAATAATGTGTCCCTGAACAAAGGGGGGGTCAAAATCAAAAGTAACTGTCAGTATCTGGTGTGGCCACCAGCTGCATTAAGTACTGCAATGCATCTCCTCCTCATGGGCTGCACCAGATTTGCCAGTTATTTCTGTGAGATGTTACACCACTCTTCTGCAAAGGCACCTGCAAGTTCCCAGACATTCCTGGGGGGGAATGGCCCTAGCCCTCACCCTCCGATCCAACAGGTCCCAGACGTGCTCAATAAGATTGAGATCCGAGCTCTTCGCTGGCCATGGCAGAACACTGACATTCATGTCTTGCAGGAAATCAAGCACAGAACGAGCATTATGGCTGGTGGCATTGTCATGCTGGAGGGTCATGTCAGGATGAGCCTGCAGGAAGGGTACCACATGAGGGAGGAGGATGTCTTCCCTGTAACGCACAGCGTTGAGATTGCCTGCAATGACAACAAGCTCAGTCCCATGATGCTGTGACACACCGCCCCAGACCATGACGGACCCTCCACCTCCAAATCGATCCCGCTCCAGAGTAAGGCCTCGGTTCAACCCTTCATCGATAAACGCGAATCCGACCATCACCCCTGGTGAGACAAAACCATGACTCGTCAGTGAAGAGCACTTTTGGCTAGTCCTGTCTGGTCAAGCGACGGTGGGTTTTTGCCCATTGGCGACGTTGTTGCCGGTGATGTCTGGTGAGGACCTGCCTTATAACAGGCCTACAAGCCCTCAGTCCAGCCTCTCTCAGCCTAGTGTGGACAGTCTGAGCACTGATGGAGGGGATTGTGCGTTCCTAGTGTAACTCGGGCAGTTGTTGCCATCCTGTACCTGTCCCTCAGTTGTTATGTTCAGATGTACCGATCCTGTGCAGGTGTTGTTACTGCAAGGACAATCAGCTGTCCGTCCCGTCTCCCTGTAGCGCTGTCTTAGGTGTCTCACATTACGGAAATGGCTATTTATTGCCCTGCCCACATCTGCAGTCCTCAGGCCTCCTTGCAGCATGCCTAGGCACGTTCACACAGATGAGCAGGGACTCTGGGCAACTTTCCTTTGGTGTTTTTCAGAGTCAGTAGAAAGGCCTCTTTAGTGTCCTAAGTTTTCATAACTGTGACCTTAATTGCCTACTGTCTGGAAGCTGTATATCTTAATGACCGTTCCACAGGCGCATGTTCATTAATTGTTGATAGTTAATTGAATAAGCCCTGTTTAAATCCTTTACAATGAAGATCTGTGAAGTTACTTAGACTTTTTTTTTTTTTTACTGAGTTTATCTCTCCCTGGCATATTACATCATTTTTGGACTCACCTTGTGCAGTGCTCACTTGTTGAATTTGGGATTTCCAACTTGTTGTATAATGTCCAATGGCCGATGAACACCGATACATTGTATCTATAATTTCTCTTTATTATTTATCTTCATATGACAAGGATTAAAAAGGATTTGCCAGTTGATTGTCGACTTG
Source organism: Oncorhynchus nerka (assembly GCF_034236695.1). NCBI lineage: Eukaryota > Metazoa > Chordata > Actinopteri > Salmoniformes > Salmonidae > Oncorhynchus > Oncorhynchus nerka. The sequence goes on along the minus strand of NC_088419.1, from coordinate 31,189,807 downwards.
ATTCATAATGACTGCTAGCTAAGATTTCGAATGTATGATGTTGACATAATCAGTCCAATCAAAGCTACTGTAGATATGTGATTTGATGTAATTTTATCTGTGGCCAATTACCTTGAGCCTTCTTGGATGGGCATTTCTAATTTAACAATGGCAGCACCCAAGGGGCTTGCATTTTCTAGCTCTACCCTTAGACTTAGCGGTGATGTTGTATCCCCATGAGTGACAGAACACTGAGCCAATCACGGTCTGCTGGCTTGCACCACCACCACAGAAAGCACTGAGCTGGGCTGAAACACCTGCATTTTGGAGTGCCTTACTCAAGAAAACAAAAAAGAGACCATATTTGTATGCAGCTTTATTAACTCAATGATATCTATATATTTGTTTCACTTTGTTTGCATACTGATATGTGACATGTATTAATGCAAAAATAACATGCTAAAAATGTGGGTCTCAAAACAGGTTGGGCCCCACCTGCCCTGAATGACAGGTCGCCACTGGGCATTTGTTAATGCTTAATTTGTCAAAATGGGTAATAGAAACACTTCAACCACTACCTTTGATTTGACATTGTAGTTTTATGTGAACATTTTTGGTGTGTCATTATGTCCAGGTGTTTTTATCAACACAAGATGGTTAAATGGAAACGGAGCCTAGCAGACAATTGTCACATCTATTTTCTATGCAAACATTCTAAATGTCGACAGAAAAAAATCACTGATCAAGTTAATGGAAACATAGCTATTGCATTGCATGTCGGATTGAAACCCATGTCCATTCTACTTATGTCCAATCTATTTCCATGGCTGATTGTCTTTAATCAGGCTGTTTCCCCCTCATGTTGAGTGACCTTTCCGGAAGACTGACATTGATTGCCACGGCGACATAAACAGGAAGTGAGTCAGTTAGCTGAGAGAACTCTGACTCAGTTCCTGTTTGATTCCATGTAACGAAATGTGATCTCCACATTAATATTATTATCAATTATTTCACAAAGGCACACACAGCAACACCCCATACTTTCCTGCTGCTTATCTACCCACAATACATCTTCTTATGATACAGCACAGTCTTTCACCCCGTCACACACAAGCTGCTGTGAGATTCTCTACCCTGCTCCCTAAAGTGTACACTTGGGTAGAAAGGTAGGGAACCAGAACTGTCTTGTCTCTCCCTTTCACTCACTGTCTAACAAGTCATACAACTATAAGGTACCATTCTGCCATCTGCTGGACTAAACAGCACCAGGTCCATCAACGAGAGACTTTCTATCAATGGAAATGCCTCCAAGAAGTCTCCCTCTTAGCTGTCACTAGGTGGCAGTCTTTACAGTTATTCACTGCAAACCCAGCAAATGCAGGAGGGGTCAGAATGCTTGAGTCCTTTTGTGTCCTCTCCAGTCAAACTGTAAGGTCTCAAATGGTAAGTAGGTTCTCTTCTGATGGTTGTCAAATCAAAGCATTTTTATATAAACAAAAGTTCAAACACAAATGAGAATAACGTCAACTAGTGTTTGTCATTATGGTGACTGAGACACTTATATGCAAATAACTTCTCTAATTGCATAAAAAAGTAATTTATCCCATATCTGGTAGTAATTGATTGATTTCAGATATGTTTTAGTCTATAAGTAGTAGAAACAACAAACTGCTCTCCACACCTGTTTCAGTAAAAGGCTGAGTGATGGGCTGGAGAAATGTAACCACTAGGTGGCATTCTTCACACAGTTACAACGGCCCCAGCTCTCATTCACTGCACCCAGGCAAAGAAATGATGGGACAGAATGCTCGAGTCCTTTTGTCCTCTCCAGTCAAACAGTAAGGATGTCTCAAGTGGTAAGCAGGTTCTCTTCTGCTGGTTGTCAAACACAGCGTTGTGATTTAAACAAAAGTTCAAACACAAATGAAAATCAGATGCACATTACTTTTTATGCAACTAGAGGAGTTATTTCTCCCATATCTGGTAGTAATTGATTGATTTCAGATATATTTTAGTCTATAAGCAGTAGAAACAACAAACTGCTCTCCACACCTGTTTCAGTAAAAAGCTGAGCGATGGGTCTGGAGAAATGTAACCACCCTCAAATTCATAGAGCTATGGATACAAGTTCTGACCATCCATGATATTAAAATTATTGTTTTGAGGCTACATAATGTTTGTTTACATGTACATTATTTACAAACACTGAAGTAAATTTTTGGGTTCTGAGGGTTTATGTCATCCATCTTTCTGTAGCCTGGAGTACTGAATAGAATACAACTTTATTGTGACATTTGTAAAGCAATTCTGGTTCTACATTTGGGGTCTACAGGTTACTGGATTTGATACAACCTGTCAACCCCTCATTCACCTCCTACAGGGATTTCTCCCTGGTAACACCAACACTACAAATCAAATCAATTTATATAGCCCTTCTTACATCAGCTGATATCTCAAAGTTCTGTACAGAAACCCAGCCTAAAACCCCAAACAGCAAGCAATGCAGGTGTAGAAGCACTACAGAAACATACTGTGGGGTTAAATCAACATACAGTATCTGGGGTTTCCCACAGTATATGATCATTCAGGGGCTGTTGGACCACTATCCAATCTTAATATCACGCTCATAAGTAAGATAGTTACGTGTGTATTACAGACCATTATATAACGCTGTAGTGTGTACTGTGTTATGTCCATGGGCTATTATCTGGTTCAATGACCATACAGGAAGTTTAAAAAAATAACTCCGCTAAGGGCCCTATTAAATTCAAATAAATATTTATAAGAGACATTAGGAAATGCAAATGTTGTCTTCTTGCATGGGAAGAATTCGATTTTGACTCATCCGGAAACATTTGATTGAAAAGGGCCCGAAGGTTATTATTTTATCTCTTCAAATAGCCATGTTTTCAATCAAATATCCTTCTGTAAACACTCTAATCCTCTCTCTGCTTATCCTGAGGTTATTTACGTTCCATGCTGTATCAATCACTGTTCTGATGGTTTTAGGCTGGAGAGAAAATGCAGACAGTGACCATACTTACTAACTCATGTGGGCATTATACAGTCAGTGAGTCTGAGCCAGCTGGTTTGGAGTCAGGATCTATAGTTGGTGAGACCATGAGCGCACAGTCTCTGTCGCATGCACTGAAGGGTGAGTCACAGTCAGGCTTGAAGTGGTCATAACTACTATATTTTAATGTCACATGCACAAGTACAGTGAAATGCCTTAGTTGCAAGCTCCAAACCCAATAATGCAGTAATCAATATAGCACTAAAAATAGCATAAGGTAGAAAAAACACAGGAGAAATAAAAATAAATAAAAACATGAGTAAGTAAGAAGCTATATACAGTCAGTTACAATACCATATTTACATTGTGCAGGGATACTGGAGTGATAGAAATACAGTGCCATCAGAAAGTATTCATACCAATTAACATTCCACATTTTTCTGTGTTACAGACTGAAGGAAAAAGGAAACCGCACACTGCTCTTGAAAATATCACCGATATTTAATAAGCTTACGTATCGGCCACACGGCCTTCGTCAGAGCTTTTGTGATTTTTTTTTTTTTCACCCTTATGTAGACCTGGCCCCACCCACATCCGTTCTACACATCGAAGACTGTTGGAGGCAAAGGAAAAACAAATAAGTGCTACAAAATAACAATATGCATTTAATAAATTTTACAAAAGTGTATAAATAAGGAGTATTAAACACGTCTGTAAAATCTCAATGAGGACATAGTAAGTTTTCATTAGTCACTGGGTACATCGTACGAAAAACGTCAGAATAATCTACAAGATTTCTCCTGTGTGTCATGTCATGTTCAAATTCACAACATAACATACATAGGCATTTCATAAATAAGTCCTTTAAGAAATCATGTCTGGAGGGTGAAAATCCCAAAACATTATCTTTTACTCAGAGTATTATTAATATCTCCTCCCCTGTCTGATATCTTAACTTTCTCTATGCCACAAAATCTAAAAAGGTAGAAATGTCATGCTTTAAATCATTAAAATGTACTGCGACTGGATCATCCCTGTGGCAGAAATATATATATTGTTATTGCACTGTGCGCATCCTCTGCATTTATAGCTACCATTTGGCGTAAAAGAGCCTGGCTGATTTTCTTTTGTGGCTGGCAGTTGGCATGAACCAATTTATCGCGTAAATTGCGACCTCTCCTATACACAATAAGTAGTGGATTTGTAAATTCAGCCGGCAAAACTGGGTCCGATGATAAAATATGCCAGTGTTTCTTGACCACACCTCCCACTGTTCGCGAATTCAAAGCATATGTGGTTGTGAACATTACGGAGTGTTCCTTAACTTCAGCGGGTCTTTTTTTGTAACAGTTGATCTCGTGTTTTTCCCAATGCCAAATTAAGAGCTTCATCCACACATAGTGGCGAATAGCCTCTTCTTAGAAACCTAATGCGCATCTCCACTGCTTTTTCTAGATAATCCTCTGTGGAGTGGCATATACGGCGCAGTCTGAAAAATTGACTTCTTGGAAGTCCTCTTTTTTTTAATGGCCCAGGATGGAAGCTGGCCCTCTGTAATAGAGTATTTCTGTCCGTTTCTTTTCAATACAGAGTTGTAAACAGTGTTCCATTTGATTTCTCAATCCACATATCGAGGTAATGAACACGTTGAGTGTCACACATTCAATCGTGAATTTGAGATTGGGGTCAATGTCATTGAGTCGTGCCATAAAATCTGACAGCTCTTTTTCAGTTCCTTCCCATATGCAGAAAATGTCGTCAATATATCCATACCACTTCAGGACTTTATTCAAAAATGGATTTTCGTTTTCATTATAAACGAAACGTTCTTCAAAAATACCCACATAAAGGTTAGCATAGCTAGGAGCGAATAAGGAGCCCATCGATGTTCCATTCGTTTGGAGGTAGTATTCATCATCAAACCTGAAATAGTTGTACGTCAAAACATATTCTGCCAGCTCTAGAATGAAGTTTGTTGGTGGATATTCATTAGTATCTCTGTCTACCAAATAGTGTGCTAGTGCTGCCATGTCTTCACTATTATTATACAATGTAGAAAATAGTACAAATAAAGAAAAACCCTTGAATGAGTATGTGTCCAAACTTTTGACTGGTATTGTAGCTATAGTGGTTTGCAAAAGTATTTATCCCCCTTGGCGTTTTTCATATTTTGTTGCATTATAACCAGTAATTTAAATATATTTTTATTTGGATTTCATGTAATTGACATACACAAAATTGTCCAAATTGGTGAAGTGAAAGGAATAAAATGACTTGTTTAAAAAAAGTCCAAAAAATTTCAAACGGAAAAGTGGTGCGTGCATTTGTATTCACCTCCTTTGCTATGAAGCCCCTAAATAAGATCTGGTGCAACCAATTACCTTCAGAAGTCATATAATTAGTTAAATAAAGTCCACCTGTGTGCAATCTAAGTGTCACATGATCTGTCACATAATCTCAGTATATATACACCTATAGAACAGGTGTGTGTATATGAAAGGCCCCGGAGTCTTCAACACCACTAAGCAAGGGGCACCACCAAGCAAGCGGCACCATGAAGACCAAGGAGCTCTCCAAACAGATCAGGGACAAAGTTGTGGAGAAGTACAGATAAGGTTTGGGTTCTAAAAAAAATCTGAAACTTTGAACATCCCACGGAGCACCATTATTAAAAAATGGAAAGAATATGGCACCACAACAAACCTGCCTAGAGCGGGCCGCCCACCAAAACTCATGGACCAGGCAAGGAGGGCATTAATAAGAGAGGTAACAAAGAGACCAAAGATAACCCTGAAGGAGCTACAATGCTCCACAGCGGAGATTGGAGGATCTGTCCATAGGACCACTTTAAGCCGTACACTCCACAGAGCTGGGCTTTACAGAAGAGTGGCCAAAAAAAAAACATTGCTTAAAGAAAAAAATAAGCAAACATATTCAGTGTTTGCCAAAAGGCATGTGGGAGACTCCCCAAACTGTTCAGATGGTTAAAAAGCTCAATTTTTGTCTCATCAAGGAAAACACTTTGTTTGATGCAAACCCGTCACCCCGAGAACTTCATCCCCACAGTGAAGCCTGGTGGTGGCAGCATCATGCTGTGGGGGTGTTTTTCATCGCCAGGGACTGGGAAACTGATCAGAATTTAAGGAATGATGGATGGCGCTAAATACAGGGAAATTCTTGAGGGAAACTTGTTTCAGTCTTCCAGAGATTGGGGCAGAGGTTCACCTTCCAGCAGGACAATGACCATAAGCATACTGCTAAAGCAACATGTGCGTGGTTTAAGGGGAAACATTTAAATGTCTTGGAATGGCCTAGTCAAAGTCCAGACATCAATCCAATTGAGAATCTGTGGTATGACTTAAAGATTGCTGTACACCAGTGGAACCCATCCAACTTGAAGGAGCTGGAGCAGTTTTGCCTTGAAGAATGGGGAAAAAAATCCCAGTGGCTAGATGTGCCAAGCTTATAGAGACATAACCCAAAGAGAATTGCAGCTGTATTTGTTGAAAAAGGTGGCTCTACAAAGTATTGCCTTTGGGGGGTGAATAGTTATGCACGCTCAAGTTTTTTTTAGTTTTGTCTTATTTCTTGTTTGTTTCACAATAAAAAAATATTTGGCATCTTCAAAGTGGTAGGCATGTTGTGTAAATCAAATGATACAAACCCCCTAAAAACAAGGCAACAAAATAGGAAAAATGCCAAGGGGGTGAATACTTTCACAAGCCACTTTATACAGCCTGATAATACCAGTAATGGTGTTGACCTAAATCAACATGTTTGTGCAACAGTATCTTCTAAATCAGGTATTCCCAAACTGGTGTATGCGTTGGGGTACGTGCAATGCCGTCGGGGGTACGCCAAATAAAAAATGTATTCACGTTTAAAAAACAATGTTTCTTCACATTTTCAAACAGTCCATTTATATTTTCCAACGGGGCTATACATTTGGGTGAGTTTTTTTCCCTCGACCTGAGTAGCCTCGTTTCACTGGCAAAAATACAATTAAACCATCTAGTTTTCAGTAAAATAACAACACAATATCAAATACAGGTAACCTAGTCAAATAATTAATATCCAATCACATTAACCGTTACTCTCTCAAGGGAATTCCACTAACGGTCTGTAATGTAGCCAAACGTAGCTGCTTCTCATTCTGTTTGCTCAAAAAATTTGAAATGGTTAAAAAAAATGGCCCACGTCCATAGAGACACATACCAGCTCTACTGGTAGTACTGCTACTACCAGCAGTACTACACCTGCACCTGTCAACGAGACAAGTTGTTCTGCTTCCACGAGCACATCCAATGTTAGCATCAGTAATTCTACATTTGTTGTTTGTCTAGCTATCATGGACACTGACAATTGTGAACATGATGCAGTCGAAGAGATACTGCCTCCTTACCCGGGAAAGCACCGAACAACCAGGGGCATTGGACCATCGAAGAGGCGCAAATATGATGAGAACTACATTGATTTGGGGTTCACTTATATTGGGAGTAGTGTCTTTCCTCAGCCACAGTGTGTTATATGTGCAAAAGTATTCTAACAACTCGATGAAACCTTCACTCACAGAAATTTAGAAACAAAACATGCCAATTTGAAAATTAAGTCACAGGAGATTTTTGAGTGAGAATTAAGACAACTTTCGAGTAGTAGACATGTATAAAAGCAACAGATATCATTGATAAGGGGCTAGAAATGTCTTATATGGTGAGCTACCGAGTGGCGAGGACAGGCAAACCCCATACTATTGTGGAGGACACAATTCTTCCTGCTGCCGCGGATATGGCGGTGACATTAATGGGGGAAAAGGCCCTGATAGAAGAATTTGGATGTTTAAGATAATGACTAAATTATTCCACTCTGAAACTGTATACAGTGGGGCAAAAAAGTATTTAGTCAGCCACCAATTGTGCAAGTTCTCCCACTTAAAAAGATGAGAGGCCTGTAATTTTCATAATAGGTACACTTCAGCTATGACAGACAAAATTAGAAGAAAAAAAATCCAGAGAATCACATTGTAGGATTTAACGAATTTATTTGCAAATTATGGTGGAAAATAAGTATTTGGTCAATAACAAACGTTTATCTCAATACATTGTTATATACCCTTTGTTGGCAAGACAGAGGTCAAACGTTTTCTGTAAGTCTTCACAAGGTTTTCACACACTGTTGCTGGTATTTTGGTCCATTCCTCCATGCAGATCTCCTCTAGAGCAGTGATGTTTTGGGGCTGTTGCTGGGCAACACGGACTTTCAACTCCCTCCAAAGATTTTCTATGTGCTTGAGATCTGGAGACTGGCTAGGCCACTCCAGGACCTTGAAATGCTTCTTACGAAGCCACTCCTTCGTTGCCCGGGCAGTGTGTTTGGGATCATTGTCATGCTGAAAGACCCAGCCACGTTTCATCTTCAATGCCCATGCTGATGGAAGGAGGTTTTCACTCAAAATCTCACGATACATGGCCCCATTCATTCTTTCCTTTACACGGATCATTCGTCCTGGTCCCTTTGCAGAAAAACAGCCCCAACTCATGTTTCCACCCCCATGCTTCACAGTAGGTATGGTGTTCTTTGGATGCAACTCAGCATTCTTTGTCCTCCAAACACAACGAGTTATTACCAAAAAGTTATATTTTGGTTTCATCTGACCATATGACATTCTCCCAATCTTCTTCTGGATCATCCAAATGCTCTCTAGCAAACTTCAGACAGGCCTGGACATGTACTGGCTTAAGCAGGGGGACACGTCTGGCACTGCAGGATTTGAGTCCCTGGCGGTGTAATGTGTTACTGATGGTAGGCTTTGTTACTTTGGTCCCAGCTCTCTGCAGGTCATTCACTAGGTCCCCCCGTGTGGTTCTGGGATTTTTGCTCACCGTTCTTGTGATCATTTTGACCCCACGGGGTGAGATCTTGCGTGGAGCCCCAGATCGAGGGAGATTATCAGTGGTCTTGTATGTCTTCCATTTCCTAATAATTGCTCCCACAGTTGATTTCTTCAAACCAAGCTGCTTACCTATTGCAGATTCAGTCTTCCCAGCCTGGTGCAGGTCTACAATTTTGTTTCTGGTGTCCTTCGACAGCTCTTTGGTCTTGGCCATAGTGGAGTTTGGAGTGTGACTGTTTGAGGTTGTGGACAGGTGTCTTTTATACTGATAACAAGTTCAAACAGGTGCCATTAATACAGGTAACGAGTGGACGACAGAGGAGCCTCTTAAAGAAGAAGTTACAGGTCTGTGAGAGCCAGATATCGTGCTTGTTTGTAGGTGACCAAATACTTATTTTCCACCATAATTTGCAAATAAATTCATAAAAAATCCTACAATGTGATTTTCTGGATTTTTTTCCTCATTTTGTCTGTCATAGTTGAAGTGTACCTGTGATGAAAATTACAGGCCTCTCTCATCTTTTTAAGTGGGAGAACTTGCACAATTGGTGTCTGACTAAATACTTTTTTGCCCCACTGTATATGCGTTATAGCTGGATAAATCAACAGATGTGGTGGGCCTGGCACAGCTCCTGGTATATGTCCATTACGTTTATGGGGGGGTCAATTAAGGAAGACATCCTCTTCTGCAAACCACTGGAAACCAGGACAACATGAGAGGATATTTTTAAAGTACTTGACAGCTTTGTGACATCAAATGGACTTTGGTGGTCAAGATGTGTTGGTATCTGTACTGATGGTGCAAAAGCCATGACAGGGAAACATAGTGGAGTGGTAACGCAAGCAGTTCTCCCGACGACACTTGGGTACACTTCAGCATCCACGGAGAGGCTTTCACTGCCAAGGGAATGCCTGACCGCTTGAAAGACGTTTTGGACACAACAGTGAAAATGGTTAACTTTGTTAAAGCAAGGCCCCTGAACTATTGTGTATTTTCTACACATCTAACGATATGGGCAGAGACCATGTCACACTTCTACAACATACAGAAGTGCGCTGGTTATCACAAAGTATTGACACGTTTTTTTTATTTTTTATTGAGAGGCGAGCTTAAAGTTTTCTTTACTGACCATAATTTTCAGTTGTCTGACCGCTTGCATGATGACGAGTTTCTCACACGACCGGCCTATCTGGGTGATGTTTTTTCTCGGCTGAATTATCTGAATCTAGGATTACAGGGACTCTCCGCAACTACACTGCTCAAACAAATAAAGGGAACACTTAAACAACACAATGTAACTCCAAGTCAATCACACTTCTGTGAAATCAAGCTGTCCACTTAGGAAGCAATACTGATTGACAATAAATGTCACATGCTGTTGTGCAAATGGAATAGACAACAGGTGGAAATTATAGGCAATTAGCAAGACACCCCCAATAAAGGAGTGGTTCTGCAGGTGGGGACCACAGACCACTTATCAGTTCCTGGCTGATGTGTTGGTCACTTTTGAATGCTGGCGGTGCTTTCACTCTAGTGGTAGCATGAGACGGAGTCTACAACCCACACAAGTGGCTCAAGTAGTGCAGCTCATCCAGGATGGCACATCAATGCGAGCTGTGGCAAGAAGGTTTGCTGTGTCTGTCAGCGTAGTGTCCAGAGCATGGAGGCGCTACCAGGAGACAGGCCAGTACATCAGGAGACGTGGAGGAGGCCAACAACCCAGCAGCAGGACCGCTACCTCCTCCTTTGTGCAAGGAGGAGCACTGCCAGAGCCCTGCAAAATTAGCTCCAGCAGGCCACAAATGTGCATGTCTGCTCAAACGGTCAGAAACAGACTCTATGAGGGTGGTATGAGGGCCCGACGTCCACAGGTGGGGGTTGTGCTTACAGGCCAACACCGTGCAGGACATTTGGCATTTGCCAGAGAACACAAAGATTGGCAAATTCATGGTGCCCTGTGCTCTTCACAGATGAAAGCAGGTTCACACTGAGCACGTGACAGACGTGACAGAGTCTGGAGATGCCGTGGAGAACGTTCTGCTGCCTGCAACATCCTCCGGCAAGACCGGTTTGGCGGTGGGTCAGTCATGGTGTGGGGTGGCATTTCTTTGGGGGGCCGCACAGCCCTCAATGTGCTCGCCAGAGGTAGCCTGACTGCCATTAGGTACCGAGATGAGATCCTCAGACCCCTTGTGAGACCATATGCTGGTGCGGTTGGCCCTGGGTTCCTCCTAATGCAAGACAATGCTAGACCTCATGTGGCTGGAGTGTGTCAGCAGTTCCTGCAAGAGGAAGGCATTGATGCTATGGACTGGCCCGCCCGTTCCCCAGACCTGAATCCAACTGAGCACATCTGGGACATCATGTCTCGCTCCATCCACCAACACCACGTTGCACCACAGACTGTCCAGGAGTTGGCGGATGCTTTAGTCCAGGTCTGGGAGGAGATCCCTCAAGAGACCACCCGCCACCTCATCAGGAGCATGCCCAGGCGTTGTAGGGAGGTCATACAGGCACGTGGAGGCCACACACACTACTGAGCCTCATTTTGACTTGTTTTAAGGACATTACATCAAAGTTGGATCAGCCTGTAGTGTGGTTTTCCACTTTAATTTTGAGTGTGACTCCAAATCCAGACCGCCATGGGTTGATAAATTTGATTTCTATTGATAATTTTTGTGTGATTTTGTTGTCAGCACATTCAACTATGTAATGAAAAAAGTATTCAATAAGAATATTTCATTCATTCAGATCTAGGATGTGTTACAGTGCCTTGCGAAAGTATTCGGCCCACTTGAACTTTGCGACCTTTTGCAACATTTCAGGCTTCAAACATAAAGATATAAAACTATTTTTTTGTGAAGAATCATCAACAAGTGGGACACAATCATGAAGTGGAACGACATTTATTGGATATTTCAAACTTTTTTAACAAATCAAAAACTGAAAAATTGGGCGTGCAAAATTATTCAGCCCCTTTACTTTCAGTGCAGCAAACACTCTCCAGAAGTTCAGTGAGGATCTCTGAATGAATCAATGTTGACCTAAATGACTAATGATGATAAATACAATCCACCTGTGTGTAATCAAGTCTCCGTATAAATGCACCTGCACTATGATAGTCTCAGAGGTCCGTTAAAAGCGCAGAGAGCATCATGAAGAACAAGGAACACACCAGGCAGGTCCGAGATACTGTTGTGAAGAAGTTTAAAGCCGGATTTGGATACAAAAAGATTTCCCAAGCTTTAAGTTCAAGGGGGCCGAATACTTTCGCAAGGCACTGTATCTTAGTGTTCCCTTAATTTTTTTGAGCAGTGTATATTCAACGTGTGGGACAAGATTGAGGCTATGATTAAGAAGTTGGAGCTCTTCTCTGTCTGCATTAACAAGGACAACACACGGGTCTTTCCATCATTGTATGATTTTTTTTGTGTGCAAATGAACTCAAGCTTACGGACAATGTCAAATGTGATATAGCAAAGCACCTGAGTGAGTTGGCTGCGCAATTATGCAGGTACTGTCCCGAAACTGATGACACAAATAACTGGATTCGTTATCCCTTTCATGGCCTGTCTACAGTCCACTTACCGTATATCACTAGCCACTTTAAACAATGCTACCTAATATAATGTTTACATACCCTACATTATTCATCTCACATGTATATGTATATACTGTACTCTATATCATCTACTGCATCTTTATGTAATACATGTATCACTAGCCACTTTAACTATGCCACTTTGTTTACATACTCATCTCATATGTATATACTGCACTCCGCTCGGCTCCGGGCAGCCGAGCGGAAATGGAGGAAAACTCGCCTCCCTGCGGACCTGACATCCTTTCACTCCCTCCTCTCTACATTTTCCTCCTCTCTCTCTGCTGCTAAAGCCACTTTCTACCACTCTAAATTCCAAGCATCTGCCTCTAACCCTAGGAAGCTCTTTGCAACCTTCTCCTCCCTCCTGAATCCTCCTCCCCTCCCCCTCCTCCCTCTCTGCAGATGACTTCGTCAACCATTTTGAAAAGAAGGTCGACGACATCCGATCCTCGTTTGCTAAGTCAAACGACACCGCTGGTTCTGCTCACACTGCCCTACCCTGTGCTCTGACCTCTTTCTCCCCTCTCTCTCCAGATGAAATCTCGCGTCTTGTGACGGCCGGCCGCCCTACAACCTGCCCGCTTGACCCTATCCCCTCCTCTCTTCTCCAGACCATTTCCGGAGACCTCCTCCCTTACCTCACCTCGCTCATCAACTCATCCCTGACCGCTGGCTACGTCCCTTCCGTCTTCAAGAGAGCGAGAGTTGCACCCCCTTCTGAAAAACCTACACTCGATCCCTCCGATGTCAACAACTACAGACCAGTATCCCTTCTTTCTTTTCTCTCCAAAACTCTTGAACGTGCCGTCCTTGGCCAGCTCTCCCGCTATCTCTCTCAGAATGACCTTCTTGATCCAAATCAGTCAGGTTTCAAGACTAGTCATTCAACTGAGACTGCTCTTCTCTGTATCACGGAGGCGCTCCGCACTGCTAAAGCTAACTCTCTCCTCTGCTCTCATCCTTCTAGACCTATCGGCTGCCTTCGATACTGTGAACCATCAGATCCTCCTCTCCACCCTCTCCGAGTTGGGCATCTCCGGCGCGGCCCACGCTTGGATTGCGTCCTACCTGACAGGTCGCTCCTACCAGGTGGCGTGGCGAGAATCCGTCTCCACACCACGTGCTCTCACCACTGGTGTCCCCCAGGGCTCTGTTCTAGGCCCTCTCCTATTCTCGCTATACACCAAGTCACTTGGCTCTGTCATAACCTCACATGGTCTCTCCTATCATTGCTATGCAGACGACACACAATTAATCTTCTCCTTTCCCCCTTCTGATGACCAGGTGGCGAATCGCATCTCTGCATGTCTGGCAGACATATCCGTGTGGATGACGGATCACCACCTCAAGCTGAACCTCGGCAAGACGGAGCTGCTCTTCCTCCCGGGAAGGACTGCCCGTTCCATGATCTCGCCATCACGGTTGACAACTCCATTGTGTCCTCCTCCCAGAGCGCTAAGAACCTTGGCGTGATCCTGGACAACACCCTGTCGTTCTCAACTAACATCAAGGCGGTGGCCCGTTCCTGTAGGTTCATGCTCTACAACATCCGCAGAGTACGACCCTGCCTCACACAGGAAGCGGCGCAGGTCCTAATCCAGGCACTTGTCATCTCCCGTCTGGATTACTGCAACTCGCTGTTGGCTGGGCTCCCTGCCTGTGCCATTAAACCCCTACAACTCATCCAGAACGCCGCAGCCCGTCTGGTGTTCAACCTTCCCAAGTTCTCTCACGTCACCCCGCTCCTCCGCTCCCTCCACTGGCTTCCAGTTGAAGCTCGCATCCGCTACAAGACCATGGTGCTTGCCTACGGAGCTGTGAGGGGAACGGCACCTCAGTACCTCCAGGCTCTGATCAGGCCCTACACCCAAACAAGGGCACTGCGTTCATCCACCTCTGGCCTGCTCGCCTCCCTACCACTGAGGAAGTACAGTTCCCGCTCAGCCCAGTCAAAACTGTTCGCTGCTCTGGCCCCCAATGGTGGAACAAACTCCCTCACGACGCCAGGACAGCGGAGTCAATCACCACCTTCCGGAGACACCTGAAACCCCACCTCTATAAGGAATACCTAGGATAGGATAAAGTACTCCCTCTCACCCCCCCTCCCCCTGAAAAGATTTAGATGCACTACTGTTCCACTGGAGGTCATAAGGTGAATGCACCAATTTGTAAGTCGCTCTGGATAAGAGCGTCTGCTAAATGACTTAAATGTAATGTAAAATGTATCTTGCCTATGCCGCTCTGTACCATCACTCACTCATATCTTTATGTACATATTCTTATCCCCTTACACTTGTGTCTATAAGGTGGTAGTTTTGGAATTGTTAGCGAGATTACTTGTTGGTTATTACTGCATTGTCGGAACTAGAAGCACAAGCATTTCGCTACACTCGCATTAACATCTGCTAACCATGTGTATGTGACAAATAAAATTTGATTTGAACAAGAGACTCATCAAAATTGCAGCAAGCGGTTCTGTGAAAATTCAATTTAAATCAGAAGCCACTGCCAGATTTCTGGATTGCGCTGTGCTCAGAGTATCCTGCCTTGGCAAATCGCACTGATGCCCTTTGCAACCACGTACCTATGTGAGAGTGGACTCTGAGTTATTCACAATTTTATATGTAAGATTGTTAAATAAAGAGCAAAATGATTGATTATTATTATATTATTATTTGTGCCCTGGTCCTATAAGAGCACTTTGTCACTTCCCACGAGCTGGGTTGTGACAAACTCATTCTTATGTTTAATAAATGTATTGTATATAGTGTGTGTGGCAAGTTTACAATGATGCCAAAAAACAACATTTGAGAGTGCGCTGACCCTGGTGCTAGAGGGGGTACTCAGCTGGAAGTTGAACGTTTGAAGGGGTACAGGACTATAAAAAGTTTGGGAACCACTGTTCTAAATCAAAGAGGAATACGTGAAGCAAGAATATGTTAGCTACATGAAGTAGCTAAGATTGAACATTCAATGTAGCCAAATACTACAGGGTCCCCTAGGAAACACTTTGGTTCCTACCCTGTCACAATAACTCCTCCCTGGCGTTTTCATTCGTAGTCATTTCGAACAACACTGTATTCACCATTATATTCTAACTATAGAATTAGAATAATCATTCTATTTCCATGACTCCCAACAGTTCACCAAAGTGTTTTTCTTTAAATCACAAGTCAAATAGAATTGAACAATATAAAACAATGGGAATGGAGAAATACCCATTGAAATCATGTAGACTGGATGTGTTGCCACCCTAGGGTCATGCACTACTCATAAAGAACATGTTGAACTTTTATTACTCAAAAACATAAAATACTGTCAAATACCGTCAATTTATTTTTCTTCTTCCCCCCCCTCTTAAATAAATAAATAAATACTGTGATATATTTTGGCCATATCGCCCAGCCCTTGCCGATGACAAGCATACCCATAACATGATACTGACACCACCATGCTTGAAAATCTGAAAAGTGGTACTCGGTGATGTGTTGGATTTGCCCCAAACATAACACTTTGTATTCAGGACATAGTTAATTTCTTTGACACATAGGCCAGTGACACGAAATCTAAATTTAATCCATTTTCAATTCAGCTGTAACAACAAATCTGGAAAAAGTAAAGGGGTGTGAATACTTTCTTTAGGCACTGTAGATATGTATAGTGGAAAGGTGACAAGGCATCAGAATATATGATAAACAGGGTAGAAACAGCATCCGTTATAATTGTATGTGAGTGTGTGTGTGTCTAGAGTCAGTATACTGTTAATGTGAGTGAATGTTACAGTATGTGTGTGTTGGAGTGTCAGTGCACGTGAGTGTGTGGAAGCTGTGAGTGTGCATCGAGACCATGCAAAATAAAAATTAAATACAAGGGTTAACTCAGACTATGATATATAATGATGTCTATAGGAATTACCTAGTTACATTTCAAATACTCTTTTCAATGTCG
This sequence comes from Oncorhynchus nerka, assembly GCF_034236695.1. Classification (NCBI taxonomy): domain Eukaryota; kingdom Metazoa; phylum Chordata; class Actinopteri; order Salmoniformes; family Salmonidae; genus Oncorhynchus; species Oncorhynchus nerka. The sequence continues at coordinate 31,173,372 of NC_088419.1, read as the reverse complement.
TACTATGAGATGCGCCTGAGTGTGTCCATAAGCTCAAAGCATCCAATCAAACAGAGTCTGTTGGAGACAGACAGGTCGAGTGGCGAATGGGGTGAGCCCCTCTCCTCCACAAGGGGAGCCACTCTCCCGCCAAACTGGTAATTCTCACCTCTCATCCTTACATAGGAGAATATGTTCACTAAACTCTACTCAGCTTGACTAGTTGACTAGATTCCTGGTTTCCTACTGAACTGATCACGCGAACCGCAGCATTAGCTGCGAAACATAGAACTTCAGCTTCTGTCAATAGTTTGGTACCGACAGAAAGATTTTTGCTTTGAATAGAATTCATGGCTCCACATGGCTAGCTATCGAGGTTGGGTTTGCCCTCACCGTTAAGCTTCGTCTGACCAGGTTAGCACAAGCCTTCGACCAACACGATGCTAGCTACAATGCGCCTTAGCAAGGGTAGCTGATAGTGACACGTTAGCAAGCTATCTTCACGGTTGTAGCTAGCTTTAGCTGTAAGGCTTCTACTAGTTAGCTTATGCCTAACTAAAGTATACATATTTTTGTTCAGTATAAAAACAAATGCAACATGTAAAGTGTTGGTCCCATGTTTCATGATCTGAAATAAAAGATCCCAGAAATGTTCCATACGCACAAAAACTCTCTCTCTCACATGTTGTGCACAAATTTGTTTACATCCCTGTTAGTCATTATTTCTTCTTTGCCAAGATAATCCTGACAGGTGTGGCATATCAATAAGCTGATTAAACAGCATGATCATCACACAGGTGCACCTTGTGCTGGTGTCAATAAAAGGTCCCTCAAATGCGCAGTTCTGTCAACAAAACACAATGACACAGATGTCAAGTTTTGAGGAAGTGTGCAATTGGCATGAGACTGCAGGAATGTCCACCAGAGCTGTTGCCAGAGAATTGAATGTTCATTTCTCTACCATAAGCCATCTCAACGTCATTTTAGAGAATTTGGCAGTATGTCCAACCAGCCTCACAACCGCAGACCACGTGTTACCACGCCAAACTAGGACCTCCACACCCGGCTTCTTCAACTACGGGATCGCCTGAGACCAGCCAACTGGAAAGCTGATGAAACTGAGCAGTATTTTGATCTGTAATAAAGCCCTTTTGTGGGGAAAAACTAATTCTGATTGGCTGGTCTGGTTCCCCAGTGGGTGGGCCTGCCTCCCACGTATGGCTGTGCCCCTGCTCAGGCATGAGAAATCCATAGATTATGGCCTTATTTATTTATTTCAATTGACAGATTTCCTCATATAAACTAACTCAGTAAAATCTTTGAAATGGTTGTATGTTGCGTTTAGATTTTTATTCAGTATAGTTATCATCATAGCTCTATTCTCCACCATGGTAACGGCTGCCACATCCCTAGATGAGCCTCGCGCCCAAACCACCACGTTGTTGTGATTGCGGCACCGCGGTTGCGGGGAAGGATTTTCACACTGTGCATCAATTGTCTGGGAAGAGAACATGCTCAGGAAGCAGTCGATAACCCAGAGTAGTGTAAGCATTGTAAATTGCTCTCTAGAGCAGGTTTGAAAAGGAGGCTAAAACTCTCCACTATTACTACCCCCTCCCTCCCTTCTCAGCCACCGGCCGAGGCTCAAGTCCCCACAGCCAAGCCCAGTTGATTCCCTACTCTCGCTCACTGACTACATAGTGTCATGGGCAGTCGAGCTAGGGATGACGAAGACAACAACGTGATTAATATCGTGGGTCTCGTCGGCTTTGTGACTGACATGGAGGGTGAAGGCCCCGTTTCCCCCCACCCCCATCTTAAGTCCCGAGGTCCCCCTGCCCCCAAGACTGAGGAGCAGATGATATCCCCTTGGAGTACGGGCTCCTCAACATTTGCACGTGAACCGCGGGCAGACTTGATATTGTGTGGCAAACTCTTTTGGAGAGCCAGGACCCCGAAAGGGACCTATATGATGGGAAAGGACTCCGATCTTGCATAGCCCCTGCCAAGCAACTTCTTCTTGCGGGCCCAGACGGTCCCTAAGAGGCTAGGAGCTCATGGGATAAGCCCCCTTACCAGCAATATCCTGGCTTACTGAGTATGGACAAGCACAATATGGAAGAATCTGGGTGCTGCAACCCTCTCATGGTGGAGCCGTCACTGGCGGACCACCTCCACCCCACATGCAGTGCTGCTAGCACTACTGGCACTTCTCTCCCTGGAAAGACAAAGTGCTTTTCTGCCTCCATTTTTCATAAGACGTACAAAGCCTTGGCTTTATCAATCAGAGCACCAAACGTGTTGGATTACCAGTTACTGGAGGATGTGGGGAAGCAACTGAATCAACTGGACCCTGAATCAGGATGGTTGGGATGAGATCTGTATGATTACGGATCTAAACCTCCAGGCCTCCCATAATGCCATCCGTCTGTGGTCGCACCATGAGCCTGGCGGTGGTGGATGAAAGGGCACTTTGGCTAAGCTTGTCCAGGTTAACAGACAAAGAGAAAGTGGAGCTCCTGGATTTCCCTGTGACACCCAGAGTTGTTCAGCCCTGCTGTTGCCACCATGAGGCAGAAGTGTGATGTGTAAGGAAGAAGTCGAAGCCCGTTGGTCACTGCAACTCGCCCTAGCCTCACAGCAGGGAGGAGGCAACAAGCTGACTCTGGGGGGCCCAAGACCCCCCGCGACTCAGCAGACTACACTCTTAGAAAAAAGGGTTCTGCGGCTGTCCCCATAGGAGAACCCTTTTTGGTTCCAGGTAGAACCCTTTTTGGAACCCTCTGTGGAAAGAATTCTACATGGAATCCAAAAGGGGTCTACCAGGAACCAAAAGGGTGCTACCTGAAACCAAAAGGGCTTCTTCAAAGGGTTCTCCTATGGGGACAGCCAAAGAACAATTTTTGGTTCTAGATAGCACCTGCTAAGAAGCAAACCTGTAGTTAAACAGTCCTTTGCTGTGGCTGAAGTCATCCCTCCCCCTCTCGGCCTGACACAACAATGGGGAGGCACATCTGCATTGAGGGGGGGGGGGATAATATTCCCTGTGTAGCAGTGCTTTTTCTGGTCTTCGCTCACATGGCAAAATGAGGGATGTGCACTCTTAACCCCAAGTGCCATCCCCTCTCCAGCTATCCCCTTGGCACCTTCTCAGGTTTTGAGCCAGGACGAAACTCAACATGTTCGCTCTCCCTCTGCTCTTGTGACTTATGGAGATGGATGACAGATTGCCATTTGTCATAACCAGGGCTCCCACTCTAGGTGGGTAAGGCAGGGAAGAGAACTGACACAATTCCTGTTTTCATATAATAAACTGGAAAATAGGTTTCTCGGGTTCACTTCAGATATCTTCTCTGGATATTTTGGGGGAAATTTTATGACAACTTAGCTCTGTCAATTGAAAAATAGAAAACAGTCAATACAGAATTCCATTATTCATACTTTGCTGGGAAGCCACAAACAGCCATCTCAGGTCTACCACACTCTGGCATTTTTTCCTGCACTTGGTTCACACAGTCGGGCACTTGTAAGCTGCTGAGGACATTTTTGCTCGTCAGCCCTTTCCTCCAGGGTAGGACTAAAACAGACCAGACACATGGGATTAGGACATCTGGGTTACCAGCCCATTTCCTTCTTCCTTTCAGCTACACCTATTGGTGCCTTATTTCATTCCTTTGGCCACTCTCATGCAAAATCCCTGCTCAGTGACACGGTATAGCCATACCCATTGCAATATGCTAGGGACACAGTCCAAGGGGATCAGGCATGTTTTGAAATAAATATTATGCCCATATGCATTATGAGGATATCTCAGCAACGGGACACACTCTCTGCCCTGTGCCACCCGGTGACGTTATCACGCCCTGGGGTGTGCATGACACGCAAGTACTAGCACTTCAAACCTGTTCCTGAGAGCTCGCCCTCCGCATCTATCCAGACTGATTCAAAAGACACTGTTTGAAAGCAACAAACCTGAGGATTTTGGAGAACCCCGTCTCTTTACGGTGGTTACACACCACTATGGGTGGAAGCACCGGCACACCCTCTCAAGAGTAATGCCTTAAGCTTTCCCCTCTCCTAGACCTGACACCCTCCACTCTAACTGAGTGAGGTAACGGTCTTATCCCTCATCTTCGAGCCTCTCTATGACCAAGGTTTTTACTGACTGGATGTGAGGGCACATTGTTTGGGGCACACTCTCATGTTCGCAACCTCAGAGGTGATGCTGTTGATGCATAGTCCTCTCACTGTCAACTGCGTTTAGTTCCGGCAAACTTCACATGTGCAAATATTTGTATGAACATAACAAGATTCAACAACTGAGACATAAACTGAACAAGTTCCACAGACATGTGACTAACAGAAATTGAATAATGTTTCCCTGAACAAAGGGGGGATCAAAATCAAAAGTCAGTCAGTATCTGGTGTGGCCACCAGCTGCATTAAGTACTGCAGTGCATCCCCTCCTCATGGACTGCACCAGATTTGCCAGTTCTTGCTGTGAGATGTTACCCCACTCTTCCACCAAGGCACCTGCAAGTTCCTGGACATTTCTGGGGGGAATGGCCCTAGCCCTCACCCTCCGATCCAACAGGTCCCAGACGTGCTCAATGGGATTGAGATCCGGGCTCTTCTCTGGCCATGGCAGAACACTGACATTCCGGTCTTCCAGGAAATCACACACAGAACGAGCAGAATGGCTGGTAGCATTGTCATGCTGGAGGGTCATGTCAGGATGAGCCTGCAGGAAGGGTACCACATGTGGGAGGAGGATGTCTTCCCTGTAACGCACAGCGTTGAGATTGCCTGCAATGACAACAAGCTCAGTCCGATGATGCTGTGACACACCGCCCCAGACCATGACGGACCCTCCACCTTCAAATCGATCCCGCTCCAGATCCAGAGTACAGGCCTCGGCGTAAGGCTCTATCCTTTGATGATAGATGTGAATCCCACCATCACCCCTGTTGAGACAAAACCGTGACTCGTCAGTGAAGAGCACTTTTTGCCAGTCCTGTCTGGTCCAGCGACGGTGGGTTTGTGCCCATAGGCGACGTTGTTGCCGGTGACGTCTGGTGAGGACCTGCCTTACAACAGGCCTACAAGCCTTCAGTCCAGCCTCTCTCAGTCTATTGCGGACAGTCTGAGCACTGATGGAGGGATTGTGCGTTCCTGGTATAACTCGGGCAGTGGTTGTTGCCATCCTGTACCGGTCCTGCTGGTGTGAGGTCTGGATGTACCGATCCTCTGCAGGTGTTGTTACACGTGGTCTGCCACTGCGAGGACGATCAGCTGTCTGTCCTGTCTCCCTGTAGCGCTGTCTTAGGCGTCTCACATTACGGACATTGCAATTTATTGCCCTGGCCACATCTGCAGTCCTCATGCCTCCTTGCAGCATGCCTAAGGCACGTTCACGCAGATGAGAAGGGACCCTGGGCATCTTTCTTTTGGTGTTTTTCAGAGTCAGTAGAAAGGCCCCTTTAGTGTGCTAAGTTTTCATAACTATGACCTTAATTGTCTACCACCTGTTAGCTATTAGTGTCTTAGCGACCATTCCACAGGTGTATGTTCATTAATTGATCATGGTTCATTGAACAAACATGCAAAACAGTGTTTAAACCCTTTACAATGAAGATCTGTGAAGTTATTTTGATTTTTAGAAATTATCTTTGAAAGACAGGGTCCTGAAAAGGGGATGTTTCTTTTTTTTCCCTGAGTTAATGTACAAGAGCTAGCAATATCTATACCACAATGCAGTTTTGAGCATACTAGGCATTCTATATTATACTACAACATCAGTCTAACTGAATATGGATGTTGTGTTGGCTGAATGTTCCAGGCAGGTTCTAGAGTGTTCTTCAGCTGGTGAACCTCGTCTTGTTGGGTAATGGAAGCTGGTGTTGCAGACTTTGACGCTGTGGCGATGTTGGCAGGAATGTTGGGTTTGGGAAGCTGTGTCTCTGGCTCCTTGTAGACAACATTCTAAGTTGTTTTGCACTCCAGAGACAGGTGGACAAGCCTCTCCCTGAAGTGGTGGGTTCTGGGCTCATACACTTTCTTCATCACCCACTGCGTCGACCTCTTAAAGAAGATGTGTTTGTACTGCAAGTCTCCTGGAAAGACATGAATACTGATGAGGATGTGTAAAACAAACACTGATCATGAGGATGTGTAACCATACAAGAAACCATGTTAATCTGTAAACGGCAGAAGAAATTTGGCATGCCACCCCGGGTCCTCTCTAAATACTACCGCTGCACCATCGAGAGCCCTGACCGGTTGCATCACGGCCTGGTACGGGAATTGCTCTGTCCACGACAGCAAGGCCCTCCAGCGGGTGGTGAAGACGGCCCAATACATCACTGGGACCATGCTTCCACCCATCCAGGACATCTACTCGAAATGGTGCTTGAGGAAGTCTCGCAGCATTATCAAGGACCCCACACACACCAGACACAAGCTGTTCTCTCCCTTACCGTCAGGCAGATGGTATCGGAGAATGAGGTCTAATAGAAATTCTCTGAGCCTGTTGGTATCTACAAGACTGCTGAACACTTGAACTTGACTGACCACCTGCTTTGATTCTCTGCACCTTAGCACACATCACAACTACTGCTACCAAACTCTTATTATACTGCTGAATTTATACACTTGTCCCTCACACACCCCCCTTCTCCAATACACATGTAAATATTGTACTATACACTGTGCCTTCCTGTATAATACTTATGGTAAAATGTTTATTATATTCAACTGCCATTTACTTTGTTTGTATTCTTATTTTTATTTTTTACAATATCTCATTATTGTTGCATTAAGGAACCTGCAAGTAAACATTTTGTTGGATGATGTAGACCATGTGTATCCCGTACATACGACCAATAACACTTGAACCAAAAAAGGATACAGTAGGCAGGTACAGTATGTGTTCTGTTACACTCAGAGTCAATAATGGGGCATTGAGATGGACTGTTAGCAAAGATGTGAAACGTTTGATGGGGGCTTGACTTGTAGACAGTCCAGGTGTGTATCGTTGTATACGAGTGCCTACAGTTGTGCTGTTGAGTAGACAAGCACTGCCAACAATACAGTACATATGTTGGAAGAGTACACTAACAGCCTCTCTCCCCCATGCCAAAGCATATGTAGGACACTCAGTATTAGTGATTAGCCAACATTTTACAAAAGTGTCCCGCATCAATACACACGGAAACAAGGTATTATATACACCCACCCCCCTCACATCAATAGAATAACCTTCACACACACACGCCATCCCCTCTTTACTAATTCCTCATTTTCTCCAATCTAGACTTCAAGCCTTGTATGAACAATCAGCTAAGCCTCCACTACAGAGAAAACGACAGTAGAAGTTGTAGCCTGATTGTAAACACACCAGCTATGACAACAAGACACTGACCACGTATAAGCCTAGCTACAGTATATGTATTTACTCATCATGTAGCAAAGGTAACTTACACTAGTTCCTGGTGCTGAGCTTGATGTTGATGCCGCTGCAGATGATGATGGGATCGAACACAGTCACATTAGCCTCTACGGTACTGTTAGTTAGTCAATTAGTTAGCTAGCTATCTACGATCCGGTGGGCAGTAGCTAACGTAATGTAGCTAATGTTAGCTTGCAAAGTTACAAATCACTTTGCCAGATAGCAGTTAGATAATTACATTAATTTGGGATGTCTAGCCAGCGTATTACGAAAGCTAGCTAATTAAATTTTGGTTTAGATAAACAAACGCAGTTAGCTACGCTATCTCAGCTCGACTTCTTTTCTGCTGTGCTGATGTTGGCTAATCGGGTACCTTTCCTCTTTGAAGTGAAGGGGAAATTCAATGGAATAGCATCACTTTAAAACGTTCGAAATCCCGGCAACCTCATCAGCTGAGACTTCATGTCCATGTCGAAATCCTCCGGCTGAAAGTGCTGGCTACAAACACAGACATTTTGATTTTTCTCCGCGGGAGTGTTCAACTGGATCCACCGCCAATGAAATCGCTAGGAATTCTGGATATTGTTGTTTGCTTACAACCAGGAAATGTAGTTGACCCGTTTCTACCAATGAGATGCAGAAACGCTTATATTTGCGTGTAGTGAGGAAATTCTCGATTTCTATGACATATAATACGTTAATAACATATTAATGGACATACACAGTGTAATAGAGCAACGGTGACATTTCCCTTTAACGATATCTAGCATGCATTGTTGCTGTATAGAGCGCAACATGGTAAATGTAGGAAACTTGGCTTAACAATTTGCTGTTTTATTTGCCTCAAGGGAGAGTGGTGTGGTCAGCGGGATGTTCTGGACCAAACACAAATGACTAAACTCCAATTAATGACCAAACGCCAAAGGATCCACTTAAACTCCCACAAAATTAACACAGCCAGTAAGATGTGCATATAGTCAGCCACAGTCCTCCATCTACAGAGAGAGAATATCACAGTTTTTCAATCATTGAAATGATGTAGAATATGGAGAAATGACTTGAAGTGCTCTAGTATGTACAAGGTCAAGGCTGGAAATGAGTGACAGCGTGGTTTTGTTTCATTTTTTAAGATCCCCATTAACTTCTACACATGCAGCAGCTACTCTTCCATGCACCGGCAAGGTGGTTGTCATGGCAAAGGGCTTGCCTATCCTGTGACATTCCTTGAGTAACCATCGTACCCTATTGCCTTAGGGTGTTACTTTATGATTGATGAGTTATATTGGTTGAATATGTCAGGGGAGAGTTATGGAAGGCTTTATTTTCATAGATTGATTTATAACCACAGTGATGCAAAGGTGAAAGTGTTTACTTTGAATCCAGTGCCAAAGTTTGTGTGTGACTGTGTGTGTTTGAGGTGATTGTGTGTATGCATATCTCGGTTTGTGTGTAAGGGGTCAGGTGTGTGTGTGTGTGTGTGTGCATGTGGGTTTCATGTCTGTAGGCATGTGAATGCATGTATGAATGTGATTGTCCTTGACAGAGCATGTAATATGAATAGTAGTCTATATCCCTATGTGTATACAAGTGTGTGGGTGTATCTTGACATTTCCATGTTTTCCTTAAACTGAGTGAAAGCTGATATTTTCCACAGTGCTCACTGACAGTGCTCTGTGTTGACTGCAGTCAGACCTGCTCCAAGCAGCACACATCTGTAACCTGTTAACAGGTCTCCCATGTTCAGGAGAGTAGACTGCCAGAGAGGAGGAGGAGGAATAAACTCCCTGTCTGGCAGGCATGTTCAGTTGACACAAAAGTACACAAACCCACACAGCTGAGTCTCAGCTATGTCTCTCTCCCCTCCCTGCTCTCCAGAGATAAGTCCACTGCCACCCCCGGTATGGATGTTCAGTCAGTGGTAGTATGGCTATTCTAATGCAGTGTTTCCCAACTCCAGGTCACAAGTACCCCCAACAGGACACATTTGTTTTGTCGCCTCGAGGACTGGAGTTGGGAAACACTGTTCTAATGTATGTAAACTCCCCTATTTAAAATGTTATATTAGTGTGGAAGATCTAGACTAGGTCCCTTTCTTCCTCTGCTTTCTGCTTGCTTGGTTTATGTGTACAGTGTGATTTAGGGAGATGCTTGTCTACTGATGAGTGTGTAGAAGACAAAGGAGAGGGGGAAAAGAGAGAGAGAGCGCTCTCTGGGTTGTGTCATTTCGCCTTTCTTCACTTGGCTTATCCACATCTGCCTTAAACCAGGTCTAGTCTTGTGGAGGAGGGGTAGAAGAAGAGAAGGATAGGATGGGAGAAGAAGGAGAAGGAAAAGTAACAGGATGGGGGAGTATGACGAGGTGGAGAGGAGATCCTAAAGTAGGTGGAAGAGGAGATTCGGAGGAGAATAAGGTGAACAACTAGAGGAAAAAAGGTGCTTGGTAAAATAGAAGATAATGGAATCAAATGATCAGCGCTCTGAGTCATTATCCCATCGATCAGATCCAACAGTCCAAGATCATCCAAAACTTATATTTTTCTCTCTTCCCTCTGTGTCTCTCTCTCTCCTTTGCTAACTTTGCTCTTATTCTTTTACTTTGTTTTCTCTATTTTATTGGAAGCTCCAGTGTGAAATAACAAACTAACGAATTAAAGCAAATACACCATATATATATATATTTTTTTAAAGTATATGGACACCCCTTCAAATGAGTGGATTTGGCTATTTCAGCCACACCCGTTGCTGACAGATGTATAAAATTGAGCACACAGCCATGCAATCTACATAGACTAACATTGGCAGTAGAATTGCCTTACTGAAGAGCTCAGTGACTTTCAACGTGGCACCATCATAAAATTCCAACAACAACAGCTCTACCGCAAAGTGGTAGACAACACTAGCTCACAGAATGGGACCGCCGAGTGCTGAAGCGCATAGCTTTTGTCCTCAGTTGCAACACTCACTACCGAGTTCCAAACTGCCTCTGAAAGCAACGTCAGCACAAGAACTGTTTGTTGGGACATTCATGAAATGGGTTTCCATGGCTGAGTACATTTATTTATATTTTTTATTTAACCTTTATTTAACAAGGAAAGTCAGTTAAGAACAAATTCTTATTTACAATGAAGGCCTACCAAAAGGCAAAAGGCCCCCTGCGTGGACGGGAGCCTGGGATGAATAAAATAAAAACAATATAAATTTAGGACAAAACACACAACAAGAGAGACAACACTACATAAAGAGAGACCTAAGACAACTACATAGCCAGGCAGCAACACATGACAACACGGCATGGTAGCAACACAACATAGCAACAACATGGTAGCAACACAACATGGTAGCAGCACAAAACATGGTACAAACATTATTGGACACAGTCAACAGCACAAAGGTCAAGAAGGTAGAGACAACAATATATCACACAAAGCAGCCACAACTGTCAGTAAGAGTGTCCATGATTGAGTCTTTGAATGAAGAGATTGAGATAAAACTGTCCAGTTTGAGTGTTTGTTGCAGCTTGTTCTATTTCCCTTCCTTAGAACTAAGGGGCCTAGTCCAATCTATGAAAAGCAGCCCCAGTCCATTATTGGACTGGGGCTGCTTTTCATAGATTGGACTAGGCCCCTTAGTTCTAAGGAAGGGAAATCTTAAAGCTACACCAGGGAACTTAGTGGAGGAGGAATAATGGACTGGGGCTGCTTTTCATAGATTGGACTAGGCCCCTTAGTTCTAAGGAAGGGAAATCTTAAAGCTACACCATACAATGATATTCTAGACGATTCTGTCCTTCCAACTTTATAGCAACAGTATAGAGAAGGCCCTTTCCTGTTTCAGCATGACAAGACCCACATGCACAAAGCGAAGTCCAAACAGAAATGGTTTATCGAGATCAGTGTGGAAGAACTTGACAGGCCTGCACAGAGCCCTGACCTTAACCCCATCAAACACCTTTGGGATGAATTGGAATGCCGACCTAATCTCCAAACATCAGTGCCTGACCTCACTAATGCACTAGTGGCTGAATGGGAGCAATTCCTCGCAGCAATCTTCCAATATCTAGTGGAAAGTCTTCCCAGAAGAGTGGAGGCTGTTGTAGCAGCAAATGGAGGGACCAACTCCATATTAATGCCCATGACTTTGGAATGAGATGTTCGACAATCAGGTGTCCACATACTTTTGGTCATGCAGTGTACCTCAAATGGGTGTGGGAAGTTAAGAACCCATTCCTGACACACATGTTGTCTTAAAGCATTTCTCATGAACACCGGTACGTGTGTGTGTGAGCGATGAGACAGAGAGAAAGCGAGCGCAAGAGAGAAACTTGAAAGCTCATCTCCACAGTTTGAAACAGCCAAGACGTCGTCAACAGTTTTTGTTAATTATTTGGACTTTAGTTTACGAGCACAATATTAGTGTTTACGGAATTGTTTTCACTGAGGACTTCATATTCTTCTTCTCCAAGACACTAATAAATATTTAGAGACTTCATGGCCTTTGTGTTAGTTGCTGTCTTACAAATATGTTGTATGTTTATAATCATATGGTTTCCTGTTCAGGGAAGATAGGCTTAGTTCCCTCTTACCTCACAGACACAACACAAAGGATGTTAGTGGTCCAACACAAAGGACTGAATGAGAGCATTATCAACATTAAGTCAGACAGATTGACTCTGTGTTTGTGGGGTGTTGAGCCATGGGTGCATGGAACCATTCAGGGTTTGGATTACTCATTGTACGTGAACTAATATGGGGTGGAACAGGGTGCTGTGGTTTGTTATGGGTGTACCCACCAATCATGTGCTGCGACTTGTATGCTCTAGTCGGCCGGCCCTCGCTACATATTCGTCGCCAGACCCACTGGCTCCAGGTCATCTACAAGTCCATGCTAGGTAAAGCTCCGCCTTATCTCAGTTCACTGGTCACGATGGCAACACCCATCCGTAGCACGCGCTCCAGCAGGTGTATCTCACTGATCATCCCTAAAGCCAACACCTCATTTGGCCGCCTTTCGTTCCAGTACTCTGCTGCCTGTGACTGGAACGAACTGCAAAAATCGCTGAAGTTGGAGACTTTTATCTCCCTCACCAACTTCAAACATCAGCTATCCGAGCAGCTAACCGATCGCTGCAGCTGTACATAGTCTATTGGTAAATAGCCCACCCATTTTCACCTACCTCATTCCCATACTGTTTTTATACTGTTTTTTTTATTTATTTACTTTTCTGCTCTTTTGCACACCAATATCTCTACCTGTACATGACCATCTGATCATTTATCACTCCAGTGTTAATCTGCAAAATTGTATTATTCGCCTACCTCCTCATGCCTTTTGCACACATTGTATATAGACTGCCCATTTTTTTTTCTACTGTGTTATTGACTTGTTAATTGTTTACTCCATGTGTAACTCTGTGTTGTCTGTTCACACTGCTATGCTTTATCTTGGCCAGGTCGCAGTTGCAAATGAGAACTTGTTCTCAACTAGCCTACCTGGTTAAATAAAGGTGAAATAAAAAAAATAAAAAAATGTGTACACAGGTCATTCAGAAACTGAGACCAGAGCTTAAGAAACTGTTTGCGCTCACTGCTCCAGTCCTCTACAGTTGAGGGGAGTCTCCTTATTTCCTACCCAGCTGACATAGGCCCTAAATATCACCAAGCATCAGCCAGTAATACAAACCCTGATTCAGGTTCCCCCTTTCTCACATAACGATGCACTATGAAAAACCAATCAGTGCAATGAACAGCTGGTGAACATCAGAGAGAATATTTCAGCCCTCTGGTTCATAGAGAGAAAAGTAGTTTATTTCAATATTAATTAGATTCATACAGAGGGGAAATATGGATATAATATGTTCTATGCCAGCCCAATGATGACAGAATTGCATAATAGTCACAAAGCTGGTCCTGGTAAATGCATGTTATTTGGACTTGTAGATTGTGATCAACAGTGCGACTGGACTTCATGAATGTATTTTCTAAAGATCTTAGGCCAGTGACATGGGTTAGGGCTGGATTGGTACTGTAGTGTCACAAGAATAATCTGTTGGTCATTTGTGAATTAGCTGACCACTGTACTATGTGAGGCCACTTTTTTTTCTCTCTCTCTGATGAATTGACATACTGTAATCTAAAAGAGTAACCATGACTTCACATCATTAAAGAATATGACAGTGACGTTGGACATTTACAGTTTACTGCATTTGATAAAAAGGGATATAAAAATGAGAACGGAAATGTAAACCGGGATTAAATGATCGATAGAGTGGAGGGGAATGTGATGACTTCATGTTAAAGGAACTCCAAGCAGATTTGGGGGATAAATGACAGGTTCCATTTTGGCATAAATGTTTTTACAGAAAGAAATGATGGATTTCCCTTCAGGTTTGGACAGAGAGAGAGAATGTAAAAGAGATCCTGCAACTCCAGTTGTTTATGTGTTTACCAAATTGGCAGAGATGCTGTAGTTTGGTGAACACATAAACAGAGAGCGAAAGGAGGAGTACGGGGAGGAGAGGCAAAAAAGGAGGAAAACAGAAGAGAGTTGAATGATTTACCCAGGTCCTGATATTTCACTATGTGGGGTCAACTGTGCCAACTCTCTCCCACTGTCTGAGATTACACTGTTTTCCACTGCACTGTTTTCCTCTCTCTTTGTCTCTCTGTGGTATACTTGATGATTGTGTTTGCCTTACAGAGAATCCCTCTTTACTACACCTTGTGCATAGGAAAGTCAGAAGAGAAAGAACTAGTAAACACTGGTAATTAAGCAGCACACACTTCTTTTCTGTGTTCTACCACTAATTACTTGATGTGATAACTCATCTGACTTGGATAGGTGAAATCATTATGGTAGAAAACCGGATTTAACCCATCTCTGATTCAAAGGATGCATATCTTAAAGTGATGTTCCAGAACTTTAGTATAATTTCAGACAGTAGTTTTGAAAGTGGTGCTCACAAGCTATAAATGGGTCCCTGTTTTTTTGTGTACTACATCATATGTCCTGTTTGTTTGTTGCAATTCGCATGATATGCTAATTATCCAATTTGTGGGGCCTCCCAAGTGGTGCAGCGGTCTAAGGCACTGCAGCGCAGTGCTAAAGGCGTCACTACATATCTGGGTTCGATCCCAGGCTATATCACAAATCTCCGTGATCGGGAGTCCTATAGGGCCGTGCACAATTGGCCCAGCGTTGTCCGAATTAGGGGAGGGTTTGGCCGGGGGGAGCTTTAACTTGGCTCCTCACGCTCTAGAAACTCCTTGTGGCGGGCCGGGCGCCTGCAGGCTCGGTCGTCAGTTGAACAGTGCTTCCGGGTTAAGCAGGCGGGTGTTAAGAAGCACGGGTCATGTTTCGGAGGACTCATGACTCGACCATCGTCTCCCGAGCATGTTGGGGAGCTACAGCGATGAGACAAGATCGAAATTGGGGAGAAAAAGGGGGATAATATAATTTGTACAATATGTTACAAATTTGTTGTGCTTAATATCCCAGACTGCATCTTTCAGCGTGAGATCAAGACTCCATATGACATGGTGGTCGGTGTGTATCTCATGGTTTACAGGCCAGAGAGATTGAGGACAGTAAATACAACAACACTCCAAACGAGTGAGCATTATCATAATAACAAATGCGTAAACAGGCAATATGGTCCACACACACACTTACACACACACACACAGAATGTAGAGATGGAATCCCAAAAACATCTGGAGTTGATATAGAATAAAACTATTACGATATGTGATGACACATGACATTAACACACAAGAGGCTGTGTTTATACAAATGCTGCCAGAACTGTTGAATAGTACTATAATCTGCAGAAAACAACATGGCAGGTAGTAATATTTTAGTGTAGTTGGACACACTAAATGGGTGGTCATTATACATTTTGACTGTTCAGTTAGGTTTTGTGGCAATGCTTGAACAAGATCCGTCTCATTGGCTTTGGTAAAGGTATATGCTGTCTCTGACTCTCTCCCTCCCTCTCTCTCTCTCTGTGTATGTCACGTATCTTTGTATATCTCCTCTGAGGGGGTTTAATTCTGAAAAAGAGTTGTGGGTTGTCAGTGTGGTTCTGATTAATTAAAAAACAACATATAATCAATGCTAACACACAGAGTATCAGCTCCTTGCAAGATGCCGCATAGTTGTTATTCCAAGTTTTAGAGGGCAGGCACCTGTTAGGATTTCACAACTAGCTACGTTTGAGCTTTTCAACTAGACTCCAGAGCAGTAACAACTGGTTGTACATAATATTGTACGATGTTGACCTGAGATGTCTATTTACACAGTCAGAACCACCAGACTCCTGCTTTTACTATATTAGCTTATGGAGTAACACTTCAAACAAAAAAAACATTCTATTTTCTATACTCAATGTGTACACAATCAAGAAAATGGCTGTTGGATGAAGTCCAATTTCTGTCTGGCCCTTGACTCGTTTCCAATAGTTTAAGAGGTGATGATGCACAACATTTATTATTGGAAATAGGAATTCACAAGAAATTCACTGCAGCTCCGGAGTAGTATTTCAGAGGAAAATGACATGTGTGTGTATGTACTCAACAGACCCATGCTCTGTGCTATTGTTCTCTCATCTCTACAACACATACACATCAAATCTACCAAAACAAAGTCTCTCTCTCTCATAACCCTGTGCTCTCTCTCTAGACACACATGCCACTATTAAGACAACTGATACAATAAGGGCCACAATGAAAAATACTGTGTGTGTATGGGAGGTTGCGTGTTTTCTCCCCAGATGTTCCTAGGCTATGCCTGTGTTCTCTATGGCTCAATCTCAGTCAATATGCCTGGGTTTTCAATGGCTCAATCTCATTCCTACAAGGATGACTTCCCCTCTATTTGTAGTGTGTAATACAGCCAATATGCTTGGAATCAATTTTATGTATTTTATTCATTTACTATTATATATTGTCCTTCAGCAAAGGTTATTTTGACCCAATGCAGACGGAAGTTAAGCATGTCTAAACCCTTATACTTTGTCTCTCTCAGTGTGTGTGCATGTACGTGTGTGTGTGTGTGTGTGTGTGTGAGCAAGTCCGTTTCTGCTAACATTTGTTTTTGTAAGTCAGGAAGTGTAAGCCTGTGAACAAATAGAGATTTCTCTCCCCACTCCTTTATTCTGGTAAATAAATAGATATGAGTTTGGAGTGAGTTGTGTTTTCCCTGGACAGTAAGGGGAAAACTAGGATCCTACATAATATCAGTAAGCACTTGTCTATTGTAGCAACCACATTGATTTACTCACTGATCCGTTTAACAATTTACTAATCATTCAGTTTATTTTCCTTTCTGATCATTACTGTACCAATACACACCAACCCAGCTGTTTCATATACTGTACCAATACACACCAACCCAGCTGTTTCATATACTGTACCAATACACACCAACCCAGCTGTTTCATATAATTTACCAATACACACTAACCCAGCTGTTTCATATACTGTACCAATACACACCAACCCAGCTGTTTCATATACTTTACCAATACACACTAACCCAGCTGTTTCATATAATTTACCAATACACACTAACCCAGCTGTTTCATATACTTTACCAATACACACTAACCCAGCTGTTTCATATACTGTACCAATACACACCAACCCAGCTGTTTCATATACTGTACCAATACACACTAACCCAGCTGTTTCATATACTGCACCAATACACACCAACCCAGCTGTTTCATATACTTTACCAATACACACTAACCCAGCTGTTTCATATACTGTACCAACACACACTAACCCAGCTGTTTCATATACTGTACCAATACACACCAACCCAGCTGTTTCATATACTGCACCAATACACACCAACCCAGCTGTTTCATATACTGCACCAATACACACTAACACAGAACTTTCAAAGACATTTAACACAGAACCAACATAGGCAAGGTAGTCAGTATATTTTAAGAACCATTTCATTGTTATTTGCATACATTTTTGTGTTGATTACTGATAAATATTTTGTTATTCTGAAATAGCACCACATGTTTTGATTTCACCACTTACTGTATGTCCAAAGTGGTAATGTTATTTGACATGGATGTTGAGTCAATCATGGTTTTAGCAATCATTATTACTTTGATGATGGAGGGAAGACCTAGTTGATTGTGCAAGCACAGTGAGGAGAATGTACTACCGTGGGTGAAACATGACAAAGATGGAATTAGTATGAATGGGTTCAGACAATGAAGTAGCAAGGTTTTAAGAATAAACATATACTGTAGGTTTCCCCTTAAACAAGGGTACACACAGTAGATGTCTTCTTACTGTACATCTTACATGAAGGGTTGTATTGAACTCATCAAGACGGTTTTATGATGTTAGACCCTTGTATGGTGGGGTTAGTGGAGTTGGACAGGGTGTGTGTGGTGGGATCCAGGCTGATAATGAGATTGAATTTGTTTTTATTCATTTTGGTGGATAGGTCTGGTCCCTAGGAGGCTAGTGATAACAGCACTATATTTCCTGTGTCTATGAGATGAGTCATCAACAGGACCTGTTATGCTCCTCTTCTCACTCTTTCACACTTATTTGTTGTGCTGCTGACCCTCTTCTCATCTCTCTGGTTCTCTCAGTGCTTAAGTAGTCTGATTTCTGATGTAGCCTTGAGCTGTTGATGACCGGCTGGCAAATGCTAACACGGACATTTTTAGATTTAATAGTCTATATCTGGTCTTGCTTAACTTTCCACAGCTCAACACAAGCATACATAAACATGTGAACATCACTCACCTCTCTAAATAGGGAGGACTATTCACACTTTGAGACTATACACACATCTGGGATTAACTGACATACGTTATAGAGGTGAGGTGTGTGTGGGGGGAGGGGGGGAAGGTGTTTACTTTCCAAATGATGTTGCTCAAGTCATAGGGTGTGCAATATACTTAACAGGACAGGTTGGAGGGTACAATTATACCATCATATTAAATGCCAACTGGAATCCTATGGGCTCTAGGTAATTGACATGGGCACATGTAAAACATGCTCACACATTCATTTTATACGTCTATTTTATTGCGTTACTCTTATAGGAATATTTCTGTTTTATGATGTGTTACGTCATTTGTAACCTCAACTCACCCCAGGGGAAATTAAAACATGATTTATTCTCAGGGTTTGAAATGATAGTGTGTGGTGGAAGGATATTTGGCCTGTGAAGATGTTGCCTTGAGAGAAGGTCCAGGACAGAGGGTCTTGTGAGATATTACCTTGGGAGAAGGTCCAGGACGGAAGGTCCTGTGAGATGTTGCCTCGGGAGAAATACCGAGATTGAAGGTCCTGTAAGATTTTTGCCTTGGGAGAAGGTCCAGGATGGGAGTTCATGTTTATGTATTCAGACCCTTTGCTATGAGACTCGAAATTGAGCTCCGCTGCATTCTGTTTCCATTGATCGTCCTTGAAATGTTTCTACAACTTGATTGGAGTCCACCTGTGGTAAATTCAATTGATTGGACATGATTTGGAAAGGCACACACTTGTCTATATAAGGTCCCAAGTTGACAGTGCATGTCAGAGCAAAAACCAAGTCATTAGTTCAAAGGAATTGTCCGTAGAGCTCCGAGACAGGATTGTGTCGAGGGACAGATCTGGGGAAGGGAACCAAAACATTTCTGCAGCATTGAAGGTCCCCAAGAACACAGTGGCCTCCATCATTATTACATGGAAAAAGTTTGGAACCACAAAGACTCTTCCTAGAGCTGGCCGCCCGGCCAAACTGAGCAATCAGGGGAGAAGGGCCTTGGTCAGGGAAGTCACCAAGAACCCGATGGTCACTCTAACAGAGCTCCAGTGTTCCTCTGTGGAGATTGGAGAACCTTCCAGAAGTACAACCATCTCTGCAGCACTCCACCAATCAGGCCTTTATGGTAGAGTGGACAGACGAAAGCCACTCCTCAGTAAAAGGCACACGACAGCTCGCTTGGACTTTATCAAAAGGTACCTAAAGACTCTCAGACCATGAGAAACAAGATTCTCTGATCTGCTGAAACTAAGATTGAACTCTTTGGCTTGAATGCCAAGCGTCACGTCTGCAGGAAGCCTGGCACCATACCTACGGTGAAGAATGGTGGTGGCAAGATCCTTTTTTGTCATCTCCAGTCAAACAGTAAGGTCTCAAATGGTAAGTAGGTTCTCTTCTGCTGGTTGTCAAACAAAGCATTTCAATTAAACAAAAGTTCAAACACAAATGAGAATCAGAATGTCAACTAGTGTTTGTCATCATGGTGACTGAGACATAAGCAAATAACTGCTCTAGTTGCATAAAAAAATGGTCATTTCTCCCATATCTGGTAGAATTATTATTAATTATTATTAATTATTTCAGATATGTTTTAGTCTAAGCAGTAGAAACAACAAACTGCTCTCAACATCCCTGTTTCAGTAGAAAGCTGAGTGATGGGGCTGGAGAAATGTAACCACTCAAATTCATAGACAGAGCTATGGATGCAAGGTCTGACCATCCATGATATTAAAATGATAGTTTTAACCATGTTTTGAGGCTATATAGTGTTTGTTTACATTGACTTTGTTTACAAACACTGAAGTAAAACAAGCGTACATTTTGGGTTCTGAGGGTTTATATCATCAATCTTTCTGTAGCCTGGAGTACTGAATAGAATACAACTTTGTCACGTTTGTAAAGCAGTTCTGTTGTTATGGTTCTACATTTGGTGTCTACAGGCTACTGGATTTGATACAACCTGTCAACCCCTCATTCACCTCCTACATGGATTTCTCCCTGGTAACACCAACACTACAAAAACATACTGTGGGGTTAAATCAACATACAGTATCTGGGGTTTCCCACAGTATATGATCCTTCAGGGGCATCGCTGTTGGACCACTATCCAATCTTAATATCACGCTCATAAGTAAGATAGTTACGTGTGTATTACAGACCATTATATAACGCTGTAGTGTGTACTGTGTTATGTCCATGGGCTATTATCTGGTTCAATGACCATACAGGAAGTTTAAAAAAACTCCGCTAAGGGCCCTATTAAATTAAAATAAATATTTATAAGAGACATTAGGAAATGCAAATGTTGTCTTCTTGCATGGGAAGAATTCGATTTTGACTCATCCGGAAACATTTGATTGAAAAGGGCCCGAAGGTTTTTATTTTTTCTCTCCAAATAGCCATGATTTCAATCAAATATCCTTCTGTAAACATACTCTAATCCTCTCTCTGCTTATCCTGAGGTTATTTACGTTCCGTTCTGTATCAATTACTGTTCTGATGGTTTTTGGGGGGAGAGAAAATGCTGACCGTGACCATACTTACTAACTCACGTGGGCATTATACAGTCAGTGAGTCTGAGCCAGCTGGTTTGGAGTCAGGCTCTATAGTCGATGAGACCACGAATGCACTGTCTCTGTCGCATGCACTGAAGGGTGAGTCACAGTCAGGCTTGAAGTGGTCATAACTACTATGTTTTAATGTCACACGCAAGTACAGTGAAATGCCTTAGGTGCAAGCTCCAAACCCAATAATGCAGTAATCAATATAGCACTAAAAATAGCATAAGGTAGAAAAAACACAGGAGAAATAAATACAAAAATAAATAAAAACATGAGTAAGTAAGAAGCTATATACAGTCAGTTACAATACCATATTTACAATATGCAGGGATACTGGCGTGATAGAAGTACAGTGCCATCAGAAAGTATCCATACCAATTAACATTCCACATTTTGCTGTGTTACAGACTGAATTCAAAATGGATTCAATTTCTTTTTCTCTACACACAATAAGTGAAAACATGTTTTTAGAAACTTTTGCAAATGTATTGAAAATGAAATACAGAAATATCCCATTTACACAAGTATTCACACCCCCAAGTCAATACATGTTAGAATCACCTTTGGCAGTGATTACACGTCTCTAAGAGCTTTGCACACCTGGATTGTACAATACTTGCACATTCTTTTTTTATTTTATTCTTCAAGCTCTGTCAAGTTGGTTGTTGATCATTGCTAGACAGCCATTTTCAAATCTTGCCATATTTTCAAGCGGATTTAAGTCAAAACTGTAACTAGGCCACTCAGGATCATTCAACGTGGTCTTGGTAAGCAACTCCAGTGTATATTTGGCATTGTGTTTTAGGTTATAGTCTTACTGAAAGGTGAATTTGTCTCCCAATGTCTATTGGAAAGCAGACTGGACCAGGTTTTCTAGGATTTTGCCTGTGCTTAAGTCTATTCCGTTTCAGTTTATCCTACAACACTCCTTACTCCTTGCTAGGGCTGGGCGGAATACTGTATTTAACGATATACCGGTATTGATGCACGGACCGGTTTGGGTTTCTACTTTACCTTCTATACCGGTATTTAAATGTTTTGTTAAATGTGATACGCCGTGTGTAACGTCCATTTTTATAGTTTACTACGCTACTTGAGTCATCTCTATACGCTCTCTCTCCATGCCGCTTAACACAGACATAGCCCCACCCCCTGTCAAGTAGCGTGTTTTGTTGTTCCTCGACCACTAGACACTTGCGTTTAGTCTGCATGGTCAATGTAGAACATGCAACAACGGTGATGACAATGATGCTGTTTTCACTTTGCTTCTTAATATAAATCCACTAGCATTTTAGAATTACACAATTAGTTTGTGTTTCTTACATCTGCAAACAGCGAGTTTGTCTTTACTTAACAAGTTGGGCCTTAATCCTGTTAGCCGCTAATCGCTAATAAAATGTACTCAGTCAGAGCAAACAATTACAGTACCAGTCAAAAGCTTGGATATGCCTACTCATTCATGTTTTTATTTTATTTTTATTTGTACTATTTTCTACATTGTAGAATAAAAGTGAAGAGATCAAAAGTATGAAATAACACATATGGAAACATGTAGTATCCAAAATAGTGTTAAAGAAATCTAAATAGATTTTTCAAAGTAGGCACCATTTGCCTTGATGACAGCTTTACACACTCTTGGCATTCGCTCAACCAGCTTCATAAGGAATGCATTTCCAACAGTCTTGAAGGAGTTCCCACATATGTTGAGCACTTGTTGGCTGCTTTTCCTTCACTCTTCAGTCCAACTCATCCCAAACCATCTCAATTGGGTTGAGGTTGGGTGATTGTGGAGGCCATGTCATCTGATGCAACACTTCATCACTCTCCTTCTTGGTAAAAGTAGCCCTTACACAGCCTGGAGGTGTGTTGGGTCATTGTTCCGTTGAAAAACAAATGATAGTCCCACTACGCGCAGACCAGATGGAATGGCGTATCGCTGCAGAATGCTGTGGTAGCCATGCTGGTTAAGTGTGCCTTAAATTCTAAATAAATCACTGACAGTGTCACCAGCAAAGCACCCACACACCTCTTCCTCCATGCTTCACAGTGGGAACCACGCATGCGGAGATCATCCGTTCACCTGCACTGCGTCTCACAAAGACGTCAGACCAAAGGACAGATTTCCACCGGTCTAATATCAATTGCTCGTGTTTCTTGGCGCAAGCAAGTCTCTTCTTATTGGTGTCCTTTAGTAGTGTTTTCCTGCAGCAATTCGAACATGAAGGCCTGAATCACACAGTCTCCTCTACACAGTTGATGTTAAGATGTGTCTGTTACTTGAACTCTGTGAAGCATTTATTTGGGCTGCAATCTGAGGAGCAGTTAATTGCTGATTTCTGAGGCTGGTAACTCTAATGAACTTATCCTCTGCAGCAGAGGTAAGAAAGAGGTCTTCCTTTCCTGTGGTGGTCCTCATGAGAGGCAGTTTCATCATAGCGCTTGATGGTTTTTGCGACTGCACTCAAAGAAACTTTCAAAGTTCTTGACATTTTCGGTATTGACTGACCTTCATGTTAAAGTAATGATGGAATGTCATTTCTCTTTGCTTATTTGAGCTGTTCTTGCCATAAAATGGACTTGGTCTTTTATCAAATAGGGCTATCTTCTGTATACCAACCTTACATTGTCACAACACAACTGATTGGCTCAAACGCATTAAGAAGGAAACAAATTCAACAAAATAACTTTTAATAAGGCACACCTGCTAATTGAAATGCATTTCAGGTGACTACCTCATGAAGCTGGTTTAGAAAATGTTAAGAGTGTGCAAAGCTGTCATCAAGGCAAAGGGTGGCTACTTTGAAGAATCTAAAATATATTTTGATTTGTTTAACACTTTTTCAGTTCCTAAATGATTCCATATGTGTTATTTCATAGTTTTGATGTCTTCACCATTGTTCTACAAAGTAGACAATAGGAAAAATAATGAAAAAACCTTGAATGAGTAGGTGTGTCCAAACTTTTGACTCGTACTGTAGTTACAGTGCCTTGCAAAAGTATTAATCCCCATTGGCGTTTTTCTATTTTGTTGCATTACAACTGTGCCGCCATCCTGTTAGAAGGTAACAGATTATTTTATTACAATGGTTAAAATGTATTTTCATTGTGTTCCATGGCGTTATTCGTCCCCTAGTGGAGCTTTCTGGTACTTAAGACTACACAAACAGGAAGTAGAGAATTCGTTCTGAACGCATAGAAGCAGCTAAAAACAACGATACGGTGCAGGTCTTTCAGTGTAGTTATTTCTTGTCACGCTTCAGCCTTGGAAAATATTTGTTTGTAAGTTCGATTCAAGCATTTAGCTAGTGATGATAATCTTGTTATTGATACAGAGTTGCTTACATATCAATGTTGGTTGGTTGCATTTACTCACACAAATTGCAATGCCTTTCATGTATGTCGTTAGCTGTATTACTTTGCTCGTGCGTCATGCAAACGAATTGTAAAATATACAATACTGTAGTTGTTACTGTTTCTAGTGTAATATGCTTTGTTATTCTACATAGATGGTTGTACATTATTAGAGTAATGAAAGGAGTTAGCCAATTACCATATGAGTAACAATTAGCTATATGGTTTGGCATCATGCCAGATGCATGGTACCTTAGCACGTGCTTTGTATTTATGCAACTTCAAATGTTTAATGTACAGCTACAGTATGTCGGTGTGAATTGAATACTAAAGTATATTCTTTTCTGTATTTTGCAGTTTCACAACATAAACGTTTTCAATATATTCATTCAAGAAAAGTCACACCTTGGGAGTTTTATTGAAGACTTAGTTGTTAGCTATCTGTCTAGTTTTGCATGAGAACGCAACTCAAGGGCAGAATAGTGAAAAAACATCATCACGGCGGGCTCAAGCACAAGAATAACTGCACATGGTGGTTATGTTTCTACGTTCATCAGCCAACAAAGCCTCGTATCCTAGGGAAGACCAGCAGTCTACGATGCAACAACCAGAGCCAGGTGTTCAACAGAGAGAGATGGAAGAGCCTCTTCAGCACATTGGGACCAAGTCTCAATCTACAAGATCAAGGTCATCAAAACAGTCAAGCAGATCCTCAACGGCGAGTTCTGCAGCCATCAAAGCACGTGCCAAGGCGGACGCAGCACATGCTCAAGTCTCCTATGCTGAGAAGGAAGCTTCTGTGACATGCTAGGCCCTACTTTGCTGAACTTCCATTTGAAGTAGAGAAACAAGAGCTTAGTGTTGACCAAGCTACATGCCATAATCCAGAAAGTAGCAAACGGAGCAAGAGAAGAGACTCTCCCGTTCAAAAGAAATGAACAGCAGCATGGTGGAAATGGAAAACAAGCCCACTTCCAGTCACACACACAAAGCTTTCCTGAGTCACAAGTGTCACCAGACCTCATCAAGTACCTCCTACGCCGTGAGATGGTGAGTTCCGGACTCCTGAAGTTTGATGATCGCCCTGAAACTTCTCGAACTGGAGTGTGCTAGAGTAGAAGGGTACCTTCCAGGCCTCGCTTAGCTGGACACATCTCGGGGGGTAAACCCTATTGTAGAGATACTTCCATTCAGTTTACAAGAAAAATGGATAGCACAGGGATCCAAATATAAGGAGGACTATCGGGTAAAATTCCCACCATTCTCGTTCTTCTCGAGATTCATCAGGAACCATGCGAAAACTAGAAACGACCCCAGTTTCACCCTCTACACTTCAACTAACCAGGTGTCTATGAAAAGTGAGAAACCTGCCAGGTACAGCAGCAAGACACCTGTGACTGTATACAAAACAGATGTGTCATCTGAGCCCTCAGACCATCAAGCCAAACCCAGTAAGACAAAGGTTGAAAACCCTGACCATCACTGCCCAATACACAAGCCTCATCCTCTTAAAAGGTGTTGTGGGTTTAGATACAAAACTCTAGATGAGCGCAAATTATATCTCAAAGAGAATGGCATTTGTTTCCGATGTTGTGGGTCAACTCAGCACTGAGCTAAATACTGTAAGGTGTCAATCAAGTGCTCTGAGTGTGACAGCGACAGACATCTTGCTGCTCTGCATCCAGGCCCAGCCCCTTCAATTCAAATACAGACACTGCTACCTCAGAGAAAGAGCATGGCGGGGAGCAAGGTGACAATGCTCTTCTATCTGTCACCTCAAAGTGTACAGAGATCTGTGGTGAGGCAGTCAAATCCAAGATCATGTTCAAAAATATGCCTAGTCAAAGCTTATCCAGCTGGGATAAGAGAGAAAGCTGTCAAAATGCATGTAGTGCTTGATGAACAGAGTAACAAATCTCTGGCCAAGACAGAGTTTTTCAACATCAATGAGAACTTTGCTCCATACACCATGAAGACGTGTTCTGGGGTAACAGAGACTTCAGACAGGAGAGCCGTCAACTTCATGGTGGAGTCTATAGATGGACACATGCAGCTCACTCTCCCTACTCTGATAGACTGTGATATGATGCCAGACGATATGATGGAGATTCCCTCCCCGACATTGTGTATCATCATCCCCATCTGCAACCAGTTATGGACAAAATTCCAGCTGTGGGCCCAGACGCTCCCATCCTCCTGCTCTTAGGACGAGACATCTTAAGGGTACACAAGGTACGAGAGCAAATCAATGGGCCCCATGACACTCCTCATGCACAGCGACTCGACCTCGGGTGGGTCATCGTGGGTGAGGTCTGTCTGGGAACGGCTCACCGACCAGCCAATGTTAACGTGTTCAGGACAAACATACTTCAAAATGGTCGCACATCCTATCTGAGCCCTTGCCCTGACATCATCCAGGTAAAAGAGAACTACAGCAGCACAGCTCAGAAACGCATCTCTCCCTCTACAGTGCACTCGAGAGATCCAAGCACAACTGTGAACACAGACAGCCTGGGATGTTCCGTGTTCGACAAAACACAAGACGATGATAAACCAGCACCATCAGTGGAGGACAAAGCCTTCTTGGACATTATGGACAAACAGGTTTTCCAGGATGATGGAAACAACTGGGTGGCTCCACTACCCTTTCACCCCACTAGACGTCGCCTCCCTAATAACAGGGAGCAGGCCATGAACCGTCTCACATCAGTTCGCAGGACTTGCGTCATTTTATTGACTTCATGCAAAAGATGCTGGATAACGACCAAGCCGAACCTTCACCGCCACTAGAGGGAGACAAAGAATGTTGGTATCTGCCCATATTTTATGTTTACCATCCACAAAAGCCTGAACAAATAAGAGTAGTATTTGACTCCAGTGCTAAGTGTCAAGGCGTGTCACTTAACAATGTTCTGCTCAGTGGTCCAGACCTAAACAACACACTCTTGGGTGTCCTAATGCGTCCCCGCAAGGATTGCATTGCACTAAGAGCAGATGTACAACAAATGTTTTACTGTTTTGGTGTGCGTGAGGATCACAGAAATTACTTAAGGTTTCTCTGGTATGAAGACAACAACCCAGATAGAAACATAACTGAGTACAGAATGAAAGTCCATGTATTTGGGAACAGCCCTTCACCAGCCGTAGCCATCTACTGCATGAGACGAGCAGCGCTACAGGGTGAGAAGGAACACGGGACAGAACCCAAGCAATATGGAGTGAGGAACTTCTACGTCGATAATGGTCTGACATCAGTAGCTACTACAGAAGAAGCTATCAACATTCTAAGAAAAACACAAGCAATGTTGGTGGAGTCCAACATGAAACTACACAAGATTGCATCCAATAGCAAAACAGTTATGGAAGCCTTCCCTATGGAGGACTGTGAGAAAGACTTAAAAGATCTGGACCTAGGAGTGGATCCTCTCCCCTTTCAACGGAGTCTGGGACTTTCCTGGAACCTGGAAACAGACAGCTTCTCATTCCAGGTGTCCCACAATGAGAAGCCTTTTACGCGGAGAGGCATCCTATCCACAGTGAATAGTCTTTATGACCCCCTTGGGTTTGTGGCTCCAATAACAATGCAAGGTAAAGCCTTAATCAGAGAACTCTCTTCTGATCAGAGTGAGTGGGATGCCCCTCTTCCCACAGAAAAAGAAGAGGAATGGAAAATGTGGAAGGAATCTTTGATGGAGTTGGAACATATGTATATTCAGCAGACCTACATCCCAGTCTCCTTGTCTACCACTCAAAGAAGAGAGCTACACATCTTCTCGGATGCCTCTACAGTAGCCATAGGAGCGGTAGCCTACCTGAGAGTTATTGACTCGGAAGGTCAATGCCATGTTGGATTTGTCATGGAGAAATCTAAATTGGCCCCTCGTCCGGCCCACACTATCCCACGCCTAGAACTGTGTGCGGCTTTGCTAGCTGTTGAGATGTATGAACTGATCAAAGACGAAATTGACATTGATGTAAATGCGGCCAAGTTCTACACAGACAGTAAGATAGTTCTCGGTTACATCCACAATGTCACCAAAAGATTCTGTTTATGTTGCCAATAGGGTAACTCGCATCAGGAAGTCTACCCATCCAGATCAGTGGTGTTATGTAAACACTGACAGCAATCCAGCAGACCATGCAACCAGGCCCACACTTGCTGCGCTCTTAAAGCACACCAGTTGGTTCTCAGGTCCACCGTTCCTTACCCAAACAAACTCGAGTAAGCCTGAGAACGTACATTTTGACCTTATAGAGCCTCACGCAGACGCAGAGATTCGACCAGACGTCACTGTCTTTGCCTCTAAGGTTTCTGGAGCTCAACTCGGCTCTCATCGCTTTGAGAAGTTCTCAAGCTGGAAAGCCCTCAATCAAGCCACAGCATGACTCATTCATGTTGCCAGATCCTTCCATGAAGGTGCGGACAACACCAGCTGCAGAGGCTGGCATGACTGTAATAAACCATGCGGTACAAGTG
The DNA here is from genome assembly GCF_034236695.1 of Oncorhynchus nerka. Lineage (NCBI taxonomy): Eukaryota > Metazoa > Chordata > Actinopteri > Salmoniformes > Salmonidae > Oncorhynchus > Oncorhynchus nerka. Next base: position 31,144,769 of record NC_088419.1, on the reverse strand, counting down.
AGTTGTCACAAGCCAAAACAGCAATCATTCACTGTGTGCAACATGTGAAAGGAATTAGCCTTCAGAGAGGAATTAAATTGCCTTGAAAAAGGAAAAGAGTTCCCAAAGCAAAGTACACTGAAAAAGCTGAACCCAGTGATTGATGAGGATGGGTTGCTGAGGGTGGGAGGCCGCATATCCTCCGCCGACGTTACAAGACGAAAAACATCCTCTCATCATCCCACGGACACATCATGTTGCCACTCTGCTGGTAAGACATTATCACGAGCAAGTGGCTCACCAAGGCCGTCATTTTTCAGATGGAGCTATTCGAGCAGCAGGCTTCTGGATTATTGGGAGCAAACGTCTGGTCTCTGGTATCATTCACAAGTGTGTCACCTGCCGCAATGTTAGAGGGAGGTTAGTTGAACAAAAGATGGCTGAAGATTTTCTGCCTCCATTTTTCATAAGACGTACAAAGCCTTGGCTTTATCAATCAGAGCACCTAACGTGTTGGCTTACCAGGCATAGCTACTGGAGGATGTGGGGAAGCAACTGAATCAACTGGACCCTGAATCAGGATGCTTGGGATGAGATCTGTATGATTACGGATCTAAACCTCCAGGCCACCCATAATGCCATCCGTCTGTGGTTGCACCATGAGCCTGGTGGTGGTGGATGAAAGGGCACTTTGTCTGTTAAGCTGGACAAGCTTAGCCAAAGAGAAAGTGGAGCTCCTGGATGTCCCTGTGACACCCAAAGATTTGTTCGGCCTTGATGTCGTGTGATGTGTAAGAAGGAAGCCGAAGCCCGTTGGTCACTGCAACTCGACCTAGCCTCACAGCAGGGAGGGGGCAACAAGCTGGCTTTGGGGGCCCCAAACCCCCGGCGACTCAGCAGACTACACTCTTAGAAAAAAGGGTTCTGCGGCTGTCCCCATAGGAGAACCCTTTTTGGTTCCAGGTAGAACCCTTTTTGGAACCCTCTGTGGAAAGAATTCTACATGGAACCCAAAAGGGTTCTACCATCAACCAAAAGCACTGCAAAAATTGAAATCTAAGTAAGATTAAATATGGTAAATCAAGGCAATATATGCTTGTTTTTTTGTCTGACAAGATATTTATTCTTACCAGGCAGTTTTTATGTTGGAGCATTTCACTTGTTTCAAGCTTTTTTTGTCTTTAAGGATCTTAATAAGATAATAGAACTTGTTACTGAGATTGTATTACTGGTTCTGAGTAACTTTATGCTCAAAACTAGAATTACCAGAATTACAAAGCTGTTTGATCAACACTGACAAGTACGACACTGCTTTGTCAAAGTCCAAATTTCTTATTTCAAGCATCTTATCCTTTTCATCTCTTCACATATTAACAACAGATATTGACCAAATGGAATTCACTGTTTTATTGTCAATCCCAGCACAGAAATCATGTGGACAAAATACAGTACATAACAAAGACGGTACACTTTTCATATCTGGGAAACACACTATGAATCATTTGAACTGTTGTACAATTCTATTACATCCCCAAGATGGTATTTGACTTGTACATAAGTTTGTGTAATAAGAGGTCAAATCAACCAGCTTTTCAGCATCCACTAACTCAGTGGCCTGTGCAGGGTGTGGGACCTCAATTTGATAAGCCATGATGTTTCTATCAAAGCATATAGTTTGAAATGATTAATATTCCAAACAATAAAGCCTAGAATCAACAAGAAATATGTATTTGACCAGTCCAAATTCTGGCATATTACCATTCAGTACTTTGGCAAAGATCATGTATTTATTACAATTTATCACAAGCTATTTGACTGATACAGCATGGTTTACTTCATTGAAACCTAGGAAGTCCCTACATTTTACACATAAATATTGTAGATATTTAACCTCCGATACAGGTCTCATCTCCCTTTCATTTGAAAAAAATGGGTGCATTGAACTGTCAACATTCTGGCAGCTCTCATATATTTGGTTCTGACTGATCAAAGACTTGCAAATATTTTTAAAATTAAGCTTGGAAGCCCATTGTTTAAAAATGTTTATTTGTCACGTGCACCAAATACAACAGGTGTAGTAGACCTTACAGTGAAATGCTTACTTACAGGCTCTAACCAATAGTGCAAAAAAGGTGTTAGGTGAACAATAGGTAAGTAAAGAAATAAAACAACAGTAAAAAGACAGGCTATATACAGTAGCGAGGCTACATACAGACACCGGTTAGTCAGGCTGATTGAGGTATGTACATGTAGATATGGTTAAAGTGACAATGCATATATGATGAACAGAGAGTAGCAGTAGCTAACCATTGGACCCAATTACTTTATCTGTGAAGGCAAATGTATCATATAATGCTGTTTAGGTGCAACATTTTGCCTGTTCTGTTGGCAGATAAGTTTGCTTATTTTAAGTAATATTTCCCTAATTTTATTGATTTTTTCTTGTTTTTAAGAGCTGACTTTTTGCAGTGTATCTAGAACCAAAAATTGTTCTTTGGCTGTCCCATAGGAGAACCCTTTTAAGAACCCCTTTTTTAGTTTCAGGTAGAACCCTCACTACAACCTAAGAGCAAACACCAAAACAACTACATCTTTAGATACATGTACTGTAATGATGGCCAGGAAATTCTACTTTGATTACAGGAAACACTGTCTGCATGGTTAGATTAAATGTCTCCCAAATGTCCAAATCTAACATTACCTCGTTTTCACCATGAGTAAATCTCCAAATGGTTCTCCTTCTGAAGTGCTCTGGCCCGGGAAAGAGATCACGTAAATCCTCCTTAGAGAAGCTGGGCAGCATGTCTGTGCTTATATTAGCAGTTGAAAAATACATTTAACCACATGGTAAATAGTTACGTAATTAGCAACTAAATCATAGTTTATAGACACAAAGTGTCAATTTGATATAGGTTATGAGACATTAGCATACCGTCTTCCCATTCCAGTTAATGCAGGAATGATTTACCAAGCTAGCTAATGTTAGCTAACAAAATTAGACTACCAGTATAACATTAACGTTGACGTCAATTACTTTAAACCAAAAGATAGTGCAAGCTAATGAAACTAACGTTAACGCTAAATTGTCTCCCATATTGAAAATCTTAGGTAGTTAATCTTTGCTTGCCTAGCTAAGATTGTATACAATGACTGACACCATTGATAATTTAACTTTGCCGTCTTTGGCGCTCTTTTTTATTTGTTTTCTATTGTCAATAGAAAGGGTGCCAAAGATGGTGAAGCTAAATAATCGACGGTGTCAGTCATTAGGGCACATTTACACCTCATTAACACTATTTCTGGCAATAAAGCACTATCAATCTAACCAAAGTTCAAGTGTTTTCAACAAATGGCCGTTCGTGCAGTTATTAACTGCTTAACAGTCAACATTACCTAGTTAAAATTAGCGTGCTAACTTGGTTTGCCAACTTTCCAATTCAAATGAACGTTAGCTAATGTTAGCTTGCTAAGGAGAAAGGTAGACGGGTATAACCAAATGAACATTACCTTTTAATATTGCGGTTGATATATGATCCATGCCCGGATATGTGTCATCCATTCCATCTTCATTCATGGTGTTGTTAGATGACTCAAAGATTTGGACCGTCTTTGACTTTTTATTTATAGGCCTAGCTTATGTAGCTCGATAATGTGAGGAACTTATGTCTGTTAAGCAACATTTACATGAGAGGGAGTGCTGAATATCAGCACGGCTGTGATTCGGTCGTGGGTACGAGGCCGCAGATAATAATATTCAGTATAACAGCAAGACCTCGAGTGTGATATTGCTTTTATACAACAGTTCTACAAGCGCAATTTATTAGTTAAAAGTAATAAACGACAACAGATTATGATTTGTTTATTTATTTAATCATTTATTTGGCTCCGCCAACACTCATTCTGTAGTTCCACAACTGGTCTGGGACACATAGTTCCACAACTGGACTGGGACTGGACTGTTGCCAAGCACCACATATACATTTTCCTACACACTAGCTTGCTACTGCTACTTTGTGTAGGTCTACACGTTACCGTCCTCTCCTGACGACCATTCATAATTTAACTCAAATGTTATTTGTGGAAATATGTTCATTTTTGCGGTGCGAACTTTGTTACAATCTAAGATAGATAACAATCGTTAATGTAATTAACGGTTATTAGAACACCTGTAAAGCGGAGTGATACATGTATAGTTAAAAGTCCCGGTGCTGTTGTACTCTACTCCAATCAAATGACTTGGTCGTATTATAAATCCATATCAATAGATTGCACAGTCATAGCCCTGATTTCTGTTTGCTCTGTGGTATTGACGGATGCAGTGAGGAATATAGTGTACAATTCCTTCTATCATCATGTAAAGAGAAACCCCCTTCAACCACCTACTTGATTGCACCCGACCAGATGAACAACCATCGGAGGAAAGCCAAGTACCACCGGAACAAGTAAGTAGCTAGTTAAGCATTTCTTTTTTGTTTCTCTGGATTTAAAAAATACTAAATTTAATGAACGGACACAATACACGGACGAAAGTCATACTGTCCATAGTCTATTCGATAATAATGACTAAAGCTGGGTTAATGTGAAAATAATCAATGATAAATAGGAACAAAACACTTAACTAGATCTATTGATGAAACTAAATACAATTTCAAATAATAATCTGTTTCTTTGATGTGTTGAACACAGGACAACATTCAAACCCGACCAGCTTCTAGTTTCACTGATCAGCAACTCCATACATCTCACTCAGATGAAGGGCAAAGGAGCATTGACCAACATGGAGCTGTCACAGTGCAACAAGTAAGTTACTCGGTTGGTGGCAATCTACTGAAATTGACCATATTTTTTTAAGTACTTAGATTTACTAATAGCATTCATAATCAGTCTTCACAACCACTTCTCCTGTCACAAACATTATACTTGTCATGAACTAGTAATGTTCAGCCTGCACATGTCAGGATACTACATTCAATGTCAACATTCTTTTAGGATCTGACAACACATGCCAATGCTTTTGTGATAAATGCCAGAACCAAGCATCGTCTCTCACAGGTAAGATGCTTTTTCTGAACAGAGCACAGCATTTGGTTTGTTACATTATGCAGAGCATTTTGTAGTGGTTCAGTGATGGTCGAGTTCATTGTCAGTGCTAGGTTGTCCACCTTACTATTGTTGGTCCCTTATGTCCTTATATTAATGAATATGTCATAAGAAAATCTGAATATCATAGGTATACATGATGGTGTGTTCCAACCGCCATGATTAATGACATCTCTCTCGCTCTCTCTTATTTTCAGAAAGGCGTGAATGACATTGTTGCTGGGGTACAGCAATATCAATCATCACTATTGGACAACCTCAGGAAGCAGATGGAGGCAGTGCTAAAGAAGCATTCAGGAAGCACATCAGGTCAACTTGAAGAAGATATGCAATGGATATATTTGACAATTTCATTGAGCCTTTTGCTGGTGTTGCAACAACATTTCGACAGGACAGTGTTATTAAGAAGCAGTTTAGCTGTTTGGACGCAGAGGAAATTCACATTGATCGAACCATATGCAGGATGAACCATATGCAGGATGAAATGTGGAGGATCAAAGACATTTTCATCAATTATTTTACTATGTACCATTAGTCAAAATTCTAGAACAGTTCTTATCACACCCAAGGATTTTGTCTATGGTTGAAAAGGGACCCCAGATGTGCAGGGAAAGTTTTTTTCATGACATTGTTGATGGTGCTCTTCTAAAATCACATCCCTTATTTTCAGAGAAACCAAAGGCATTACAGATTGTTCTGTACGCGGATGGAATAGAGATCTGTAATCCACTAGGATCCTTTGCATCAAAAAGCAAGTTGTTAATGGTGTACTACACCCTAGGAAATATAAATCCAAAATTCAGGTCTAAACTGGCTGCTATCAGGCTACCTGCCATGTCAAGATCATCAGACCTCCGTCAATCTGGTGTAGATGTAATATTGAATAGAATCAAGGAAGACATGGATGCAATGTACAGTTGGGTTAAAATGCAAACTATTAACGGAGAGAAAACGATATATGGTGCCATGGTCTCTCTCTGTGGAGACACCCTGGCACAACATGAACTAGCAGGGTTCAAAGAGGGTGTGGGCTTTGCCTACAGTAAGTGCAGACACTGAGGGTTCTTTTGAGGACATGCAGTCACACTTCAATGAGGATGCATATACTAAAAGGACATTGGAGAAGCATGTCAGACAGTGTGATGAAATAGAAAAGGCACAGACGGACTTGCTTCGCAACAGCCTGAGAACAACATATGGGATCAATAGAAGGAGCAAGTTAGTTGAATTCCCAGTCTTTGATGTCATACAACAAACTCCGCAAGACATAATACATGTAATTCTGGAGGGCATAACTCCATTGGAAATCAAATGTGTTTTGAATCATCTTGTTGTGTCAGGACAGATTGATCTTGATCTGGTGAATTCTGCTATTCTTGGTTTCCCTTATTCCCCTCTAGATGTTAGAGATCAGTCATCCCCTATTTATGTTAGTACATTAAAGTGATGGTAAACTAAAACAGTAATCTGGGCAAATGCTTGTCCTGCTAAGGATATTGCCATTTGTTTTGGAGAGTTTGGATGTCAATACATATATGCAACTGATATTCGAGCTAATAGAGATTGTACAGATAGTATTTGCACCTGTTCTTTCCATTGTGACTGTGTCTAGGTTGAAGTTACTCATTGAAAATTATTTGAAGCATTGGAAGGAGCTTTTTCCAGACCGCAATGTTACACCTAAACAGCATTATATGATACATTTGCCATCACAGATAAAGTCATTGGGGCCAATGGTTAGACATATGTGTGTGCTCAATTTAAAAAATATTTGCAAGTCTTTGATCAATCAGAACCAAATATATGAGAGCTGCCAGAATGTTGACAGTTCAATGCACCCAATTTTTTCAAATTAAAGGGAGATGGGACCTGTATCAGAGGTTAAAGATCTACAATATTTATGTGGAAAATGTAGGGACTTCCTAGGTTTCAATGAAGTAAACCATGCTGTATCAGTCAAATAGCTAGTAATAAATTGTAAAAAATACATAACTCAGAAGTCCATGATCTTTGCCAAAGTACTGAATGGTAATATGCCAGAATTTGGACTGGTCAAATACATATTTCTTGTTGATTCTAGGCTTTATTGTTTGGTATATCAACCATTTCAAACTATACGCTTTGATAGAAACATCATTGCTTATCAAGTTGAAGTCCCACACCCTGCACAGGCCACTGAGTTAGTGGATGCTGAAAAGCTGGTTGATTTGACCTCTAATTACACAATTAGCAACAAGAGACAAACGTATGTACAAGTCAAATACCATCTTGGGGATGTAATAGAAATGTACAACAGTTCAAATGATTCATAGTGTGTTTCCCAGATATGAAAAGTGTACCGTCTTTGTTCTGTACTGTATTTTGTCTGCATGATTTCTGTGCTGGGATTGACAATAAAACAGTGAATTCATTTTGGTCATTATATGTTGTTAATATGTGAAGAGATGAAAAGAATAAGATGCTTGAAATAAGAAATTTGGACTTTGACAAAGCAGTTTCGTACTTGTCACCCCCTGTCCGGGGGTGTCCTCGGATGGGGCCACAGTGTCTCCTGACCCCTCCTGTCTCAGCCTCCAGTATTTATGCTGCAGTAGTTTATGTGTCGGGGGCTAGGGTCAGTTTGTTATATCTGGAGTACTTCTCCTGTCCTATTCGGTGTCATGTGTGAATCTAAGTGTGCGTTCTCTAATTCTCTCCTTCTCTCTTTCTTTCTCTCTCTCGGAGGACCTGAGCCCTAGGACCATGCCTCAGGACTACCTGACATATTGACTCCTTGCTGTCCCCAGTCCACCTGGCCGTGCTGCTGCTCCAGTTTCAACTGTTCTGCCTTATTATTATTCGACCATGCTGGTCATTTATGAACATTTGAACATCTTGGCCATGTTCTGTTATAATCTCCACCCGGCACAGCCAGAAGAGGACTGGCCACCCCACATAGCCTGGTTCCTCTCTAGGTTTCTTCCTAGGTTTTGGCCTTTCTAGGGAATTTTTCCTAGCCACAGTGCTTCTACACCTGCATTGCTTGCTGTTTGGGGTTTTAGGCTGGGTTTCTCTGAACAAACTTTATTTAACTCTTTGCAAACTGGAAACCATTTATCCGGAGGCTGCATTCATTGTAGCTGGGGATTTTAACAAAGCTAATCTGAAAACAAGACTCCCTAAATTTTATCAGCATATCGATTGCGCAACCAGGGGTGGTAAAACCTTGGATCATTGTTACTCTAACTTCCGCGACGCATATAAGGCCCTGCCCCACCCCCCTTTCGGAAAAGCTGACCACGACTCCATTTTGCTGATCCCTGCCTACAGGCAGAAACTAAAACAAGAGGCTCCCACGCTGAGGTCTGTCCAACGCTGGTCAGACCAAGCTGACTCCACACTCCAAGACTGCTTCCATCACGTGGACTGGGACATGTTTCATATTGCGTCACATGGAAATATTGACGAATACGCTGATTCGGTGTGCGAGTTCATTAGAACGTGCGTCGAAGATGTCGTTCCCATAGCAACGATAAAAACATTCCCAAACCAGAAACCGTGGATTGATGGCAGCATTCGCGTGAAACTGAAAGCGCGAACCACTGCTTTTAATCAGGGCAAGGTGTCTGGTAACATGTCCGAATATAAACAATGCAGCTATTCCCTCCGCAAGGCTATTAAACAAGCTAAGCGTCAGTACAGAGACAAAGTGGAATCTCAATTCAATGGCTCAGACACAAGAGGCATGTGGCAGGGTCTACAGTCAATCACGGACTACAAGAAGAAACCCAGCCCAGTCACGGACCAGGATGTCTTGCTCCCAGGCAGACTAAATAACTTTTTTGCCCGCTTTGAGGACAATACAGTGCCACTGACACGACCTGCAACGAAAACATGCGGTCTCTCCTTCACTGCAGCCGAGGTGAGTAAGACATTTAAACGTGTTAACCCTCGCAAGGCTGCAGGCCCAGACGGCATCCCCAGCCGCGCCCTAAGAGCATGCGCAGACCAGCTGGCCGGTGTGTTTACGGACATATTCAATCAATCCCTATACCAGTCTGCTGTTCCCACATGCTTCAAGAGGGCCACCATTGTTCCTGTTCCCAAGAAAGCTAAGGTAACTGAGCTAAACGACTACTGCCCCGTAGCACTCACTTCCGTCATCATGAAGTGCTTTGAGAGACTAGTCAAGGACCATATCACCTCCACCCTACCTGACACCCTAGACCCACTCCAATTTGCTTACCGCCCAAATAGGTCCACAGACGATGCAATCTCAACCACACTGCACACTGCCCTAACCCACCTGGACAAGAGGAATACCTATGTGAGAATGCTGTTCATCGACTACAGCTCGGCATTCAACACCATAGTACCCTCCAAGCTCGTCATCAAGCTCGAGACCCTGGGTCTCGACCCCGCCCTGTGCAACTGGGTACTGGACTTCCTGACGGGCCGCCCCCAGGTGGTGAGGGTAGGCAACAACATCTCCTCCCCGCTGATCCTCAACACGGGGCCCCACAAGGGTGCGTTCTGAGCCCTCTCCTGTACTCCCTGTTCACCCACGACTGCGTGGCCACGCACGCCTCCAACTCAATCATCAAGTTTGCGGACGACACAACAGTGGTAGGCTTGATTACCAACAACGACGAGACGGCCTACAGGGAGGAGGTGAGGGCCCTCGGAGTGTGGTGTCAGGAAAATAACCTCACACTCAACGTCAACAAAACTAAGGAGATGATTGTGGACTTCAGGAAACAGCAGAGGGAACACCCCCCTATCCACATCGATGGATCAGTAGTGGAGAGGGTAGCAAGTTTCAAGTTCCTCGGCAAACACATCACAGACAAACTGAATTGGTCCACTCACACTGACAGCGTCGTGAAGAAGGCGCAGCAGCGCCTCTTCAACCTCAGGAGGCTGAAGAAATTCGGCTTGTCACCAAAAGCACTCACAAACTTCTACAGATGCACAATCGAGAGCATCCTGGCGGGCTGTATCACCGCCTGGTACGGCAACTGCTCCGCCCTCAACCGTAAGGCTCTCCAGAGGGTAGTGAGGTCTGCACAACGCATCACCGGGGCAAACTACCTGCCCTCCAGGACACCTACACCACCCGATGTTACAGGAAGGCCATAAAGATCATCAAGGACATCAACCACCCGAACCACTGCCTGTTCACCCCGCTATCATCCAGAAGGCGAGGTCAGTACAGGTGCATCAAAGCTGGGACCGAGAGACTGAAAAACAGCTTCTATCTCAAGGCCATCAGACTGTTAAACAGCCACCACTAACATTGAGTGGCTGCTGCCAACACACTGTCATTGACACTGACCCAACTCCAGCCACTTTAATAATGGGAATTGATGGGAAATGATGTAAATATATCACTAGCCACTTTAAACAATGCTACCTTATATAATGTTACTTACCCTACATTATTCATCTCATATGCATACGTATATACTGTACTCTAGATCATCGACTGCATCCTTATGTCACTAGCCACTTTAACTATGCCACTTTGTTTACTTTGTCTACATACTCATCTCATATGTATATACTGTACTCGATACCATCTACTGTATGCTGCTCTGTACCATCACTCATTCATATATCCTTATGTACATATTCCTTATCCCCTTACACTGTGTATAAGACAGTAGTTTTGGAATTGTTAGTTAGATTACTTGTTGGTTATCACTGCATTGTCGGAACTAGAAGCACAAGCATTTCGCTACACTCGCATTAACATCTGCTAACCATGTGTATGTGACAAATAAAATTTGATTTGATTTGTACAGCACTTTGAGATATCAGCTGATGTACGAAGGGCTATATAAATACATTCGATTTGATTTGACTTTAGAATTCTAGTTTTGAGCATAAAGTTACTCAGAACCAGTAATACAATCTCAGTAACAAGTTGTATTATCTTAAGATCATTAAGGACAAAAAAGCTTGAAACAAGTGAAAAGCTTCAACATAAAAACTGCCCGGTAAGAAGAAATATCTTGTCAGACAAAAACAAGAATATATTGCCTTGATTCAAGATATGTAATCTTACTTAGATTTACATTTTTGCAGTGTAGCACCTGCTAAGAGGCAAACCTGTAGTTCAACAGTCCTTTGCTGCGGCTGAAGCCGTCCCTCCCCCTCTCTGCCTCGCACAACAATGGGGGGCACATCTGCATTGGGGGGGGGGGGGGGGTAATATTCCCTGTGTAGCAGTGCTTTTTCAGGTCTTTGCTCATATGGCAAAATGGGGATGTGCACTCTTAACCCCAAGTGCCATCCCCTCTCCAGCTATCCCCTTGGCACCTCAGGTTTTGAGCCAGGACGAAACTCAACATGTCCGCTCTCCCTCTGGTCTTGTGACTTATGGATCTGGATGACTGATTGCCATTTGTCATAACCAGGGCTCCCACTCTAGGTGGGTAAGGCAGGGAAGAGAACTGACACAATTCCGTTTTCATATGATAAAACTGGAAAACAGGTTTCCGGGGTTCACTTTTTTGGGAAATCTTATGGCAACTTAGCTCTGTTAATTGAAAAATAGAAAACAGTCAATACAGAATTCCATGATTCATACTTTGCTGGGAAGCCACAAACAGCCATCTCAGGTCTACAACACTCTGGCATTTTTCCCTTGTCCCATTCTTACCTGCACTTGGTTCACACAGTCGGGCACTTGTAAGCTGCTGAGGACATTTTTGCTCGTGTCAGCCCTTTCCTCCAGGGTAGGACTAAAACAGACCAGACACATGGGATTAGGACATCTGGGTTACCAGCCCATTTCCTTCTTCCTTTCAGCTACACCTATTGGTGCCTTATTTCATTCCTTTGGCCACTCTCATGCAAAATCCCTGCTCAGTGACACGGTATAGCCATACCCATTGCAATATGCTAGGGACACAGTCCAAGGGGATCAGGCATGTTTTGAAATAAATATTATGCCCATATGCATTATGAGGATATCTCAGCAACGGGACACTCTCTGCCCTGTGCCACCCTGTGACGTTATCACGCCCTGGGGTGTGCATGACACGCACGTACTAGCACTTCAAACCTGTTCCTGAGAGCTCGCCCTCCGCATCTATCCAGACTGACTCAAAAGACACTGTTAGAAAGCGACAACTCTGAGGGTTTTGGAGAACCCCGTCCCTATATGGTGGTTACACACCATATAGGGTGGAAGTACCGGCACACCCTCTCAAGAGTAATGCCTTAAGCTTTCCCCTCTCCTAGACCTGACACCCTCCACGCTAAACTGAGCGAGGTAACAGTCTTATCCCTCATCTTCGAGCCTCTCTATGACCAAGGTCTTTACTGACTGGATGTGACTGCACCTTTTTTGGGGCATACTCCCTCATGTTCACAAGCTCAGAGGTGATGCTGTTGGAACTACACTGTCTTCAGGAGAGCATGTCCGCGTCACGGGAGCTGGCCATATCCAATATTGAGACACCAAAACCAGTATTTGAAACTCACGTAATCCTGGTTCTAAGAGTATATGAGTGAGATGTTAACCTAGAGTTACAAAATTCTGGGAACTTTCAATAAATTCTTGGGTATTCCCAGGATTCCTGTAATCAGGAGGGAATAAGCAGGAAATCCAGAATCCTCCAACCAGGATTTCTGGAAAACCAAGGAAGAGAGGCATGCTTGAGAAATACCAGCTTGGCGGGCGAGTGGCTCCCTTTACAGAGGAGAGGGTTTCACCTCATTCACCACTTGACCGGTCTGTCAGTGGATACTTCAAGCTCTTGGACACGCCCAGGTACATCCTACATCGCACTCATATGCTAATAGAACCCAGGTCACGTGAGAAACCTAGAGTTTTCTTCGTGATTGATGATTACAATAATCTTTACATTAAACGGAAACTTCACCTCTAAACACTATATGGAGTGTTTATCCAAAATTGCTCAATAATTACAAAGGGCTGCTTCTGATAGATCCTTTTTTTAAATGTTATTTTACAAAGGAACATACATACATGAACAGGAATACACAGAAGAGGAGTTGAGACAGTGAGAAAAAGAACAATGAGACCAGCAAGCAGGGCAAATGACAAACCAGTAAGTTGTTTTGTTGTCGGCAGCTAGCTAGCAATATAAGCTCTCTTTTTTACACAAGGCAGTGTTGTTTAGTACAGTACAATTCTGTGATCGATTCAGCTATAACGGGGCTTGCTAGTACGACTACAAGCCAAGCTAGCTAGCTTTGTTTGGTATACCTATTAGTCTTGGAGTAACTATACCTGTGTGTTGTAGCTAGCTAACATGTGTCTGTGAGATGTCTCATTTTCTACACCATGCTACTACAGTAGAAACAGACAGTACACAGCGATTGCCCATGAATGTCTTATAGCGTTTTTGTCTTTCTCTCTCAGACAATACCGCTTGGATACCAAGAAGTTAATGACTCTCAAGAGTTGTGAAAGGTCCCAGAAAACAATCTGCCCATGTATCAAAGTGACTCTGAACTACCCAAAAACACCCTTTGCAAGTATTCCCACTGTAGAACTATAGTATTTATTATAGGCTTTAGTAGTATATTTTTCTTCTACTCATTTGCTCACATTGTATATAGACTTGTTTATACTGTATTATTGACTGTATGTTTGTTTTACTCCATGTGTAACTCTGTGTCGTTGTATCTGTCGAACTGCTTTGCTTTATCTTGGCCAGGTCGCAATTGTAAATGAGAACTTGTTCTCAACTTGCCTACCTGGTTAAATAAAGGTGAAATAAAAAAATATATACAGTATGTCATACATTGCCATAACTATTCCTGCATACTGCTGTGCTAATTCACCTCGGTCTCCAGAGAAAATAAACTTTTTCTTAAATAGAAGCCACGTCTACTTATTTGCTATATTGATAGACTAATCTACTGTTTTATTGAAACATGTTTACTTGCCAACAAATGAAAGTTGAAATGATACACCAACTCCCTGCATCACTTGTTTTAGAATTAAGATTGTAGCTAGTTTATCCAAATACAGGAACATTTAATGAATATCACAATTAATAGATCCAGAAGTTGAAGACAACAATTTATTGCTTTCTGGTGCAGCTGTAATCATCTAGTCACTACACTTTAAAACTTCTTCAGGCTTGGTGGGTCCCCTGCGCGACAGTTGAGCTAACGTAGGCTAATGCGATTAGCATGAGGTTGTAAGGAACAAGAACATTTCCCACTGCACTGTCCAATTAACAGTAGCTATTACAGTGAAATAATACCAGGCTATTGTTTGAGGAGAGTGCACCACTTTGAAAATGAAACGTTATTAATAAACAAATTAGGCACATTTGGGCTAAATTGGCGCAAAATGTTTGACAGAAATGCAATGGTTCATTGGATCAGTCCAAAACTTTGCACGTGCACTGCTGCCATCTAGTGGCCAAAATCTAAATTGCAGCTGGGCAGGAATAATACATTATGGCATTTCACTTGCATTTCACAGATGATGATACACACAAAAAGTTGTTTTTTCTTTGTAGTAATCTCTATCCAGATATAAAGTGTTATATTCTCCTACATTCCTTTCACATTTCCACAAACTTCAAAGTGTTTCCTTTCAAATTGTACAAAGAATATGCATATCCTTGCCTCAGGGCCTGAGCTACAGACAGTTAGATTTGGGTATGACATTTTAGGTGATTTTTTTTTTTTTTTTTTTCAGGGGCGGATCCTTAAGAGGTTTTAAAAAGTATTATATAAAACTTTTGATCAAACGCCATTATATACATCAACTAAGCAAAAAAATGAATGTCCTCTCACTGTCAACTGCATTTATTTTCAGCAAACTTAATGTAAACAAATATATGTGTAAATATTTGTATGAACATAAGATTCAACAACTGAGACATAAACTAAACAAGTTCCACCAATATGTGACTAACAGAAACGGAATAATGTATCCGTGAACAAAGGGGGGGTAAAAATCAAAACTAAGTCAGTATCTGGTGTGGCCACCAGCTGCATTAAGTACTGCAGTGCATCTCCTCCTCATGGACTGTACCAGATTTTCCAGTTCTTGCTGTGAGATGTTACCCCACTCTTCCACCAAGGCACCTGCAAGTTCCCGGACATTTCTGGGGGGAATGGCCCTAGCCCTCACCCTCCGATCCAACAGGTCCCAGACGTGCTCAATGGGATTGAGATCCGGGCTCTTCTCTGGCCATGGCAGAACACTGACATTCCTGTCTTGCAGGAAATCACACACAGAACGAGCAGTATGGCTGGTGGCATTGTCATGCTGGAGGGTCATTTCAGGATGAGCCTGCAGGAAGGGTACCACATGAGGGAGGAGGATGTCTTCCCTGTAACGCACAGCGTTGCGATTACCGGCAATGACAACAAGCTCAGTCCGATGATGCTGTGACACACCGCCCCAAACCATGACGGATCCTCCAACTCCAAATCGATCCCGCTCCAGACTACAGGCCTCGGTGTAACGCTCATTCCTTCGACGATAAACGGGAATCTGACCATCACCCCTGGTGAGACAAAACCGTGACTCATCAGTGAAGAGAACTTTTTGCCAGTCCTGTGTTGTCCAGCGACGGTGGGTTTGTGCCCATAGGCGACGTTGTTGCCGGTGATGTCTGGTGAGGACCTGCCTAACAACAGGCCTACAAGCACTCAGTCCAGCCTCTCTCAGCCTATTGCGGACAGTCTGAGCACTGATGGAGGGATTGTGCATTCCTGGTATAACTCTGGCAGTTGTTGTTGCCATCATGTACCTGTCCTGCAGGTGTGATGTTCGGATGTACTGATCCTGTGCAGGTGTTGTTACACGTGGTCTGCCACTGCGAGGACGATCAGCTGTCCGTCCTGTCTCCCTGTTGCGCTGTCTTAGGCGTCTCACAGTACGGACATTGCAATTTATTGCCTTGGCCACATCTGCAGTCCTCATGCCTCCTTGCAGCATGCCTAAGGCACGTTCACGCAGATGAGCAGGTACCCGTGGCATCTTTCTTTTGGTGTTTTTTAGAGTCTGTAGAAATACCTCTTTTAGTGTCCTACGTTTTCATAACTGTGACCTTAATTGTCTGTAAGCTGTTAGTGTCTTAACGACCATTCCACAGGTGCATGTTCATTAATTGTTTATGGTTAATTGAACAAGCATGGGAAACCCTTTACAATGAAGATCTGTGAAGTTCTTTGGATTTTTACGAATTACCTTTTAAAGACAGGGTCCTTAAAGACAGAGTTTATGTACCAGAGCTAGCACTATCTATACCACAATGCAGTTGTGAGCATACTAGGCATTCTATATTATACTACAACATCAGTCTAACGGAATATGGATGTTGTGTTGGCTGAATGCTCCAGGCAGGTTCCAGACTGTTCTTCAGCTGGTGAACCTCATCTTGTTGGATAATGGAAGCTGGTGTTGGAGACTTTGACGCTGTGGCGATGTTGGCAGGGATGTCGGGTTTGGGAAGCTGTGTCTCTGGCTCCTTGTAGACAACATTCTAAGTTGTTTTGCACTCCACAGACAGGTAGACAAGCCTCTCCCTGAAGTGGTGGGTTCTGGGCTCATACACTTTCTTCATCACCCACTGCGTCGACCTCTTAAAGAAGATGTGTTTGTACTGCAAGTCTCCTGGAAAGACATGAATACAGATGAGGATGTGTAAAACAAAGACTGATCACGAGGATGTGTAACCATACAAGAAAGCATTTTAAATCTGTAAACGGCAGAAGTAATTTGGCATGCTGCCCCGGGTCCTCTCTAAATACTACCGCTGCACCATCGAGAGAGCCCTGACCGGTTGCATCACGGCCTGGTACGGGAATTGCTCTGTCCACGACCACAAAACCCAATACATCACTGGGACCATGCTTCCACCCATCCAGGACATCTACTCGAAACGGTGCTTGAGGAACTCTCGCAGCATTATCAAGGACCCCACACACACCAGAAACAAGCTGTTCTCTCCCTTACCGTCAGGCAGATGGTATCGGAGAATGAGGTCTAATAGAAATTATCTGAGCCTGTTGGTATCTACAAGACTGCTGAACACTTGAACTTGACTGACCACCTGCTTTGATTCTCTGCACCTTAGCACACATCACAACTAATGCTACCAAACTCTTATTATACTGCTCAATTTATACCCTTGTCCCTCACACACCCCCCTTCTCCAATACACATGTAAATATTGTACTATACATTGTGCCTTCCTGTATAATACTTATGGTATAATGTTTATTATATTCTACTGCCATTTACTTTATGTTTGTATTCTTATATTTTACAATATCTCATTGTTGTTGCATTATCATGAAGGAACCTACAAGTAAACATTTTGTTGGATGATGTAGACCATGTGTATCCCGTACATACGACCAATAACACTTGAACCAAAAAAGGATACAGTAGGCAGGTACAGTATGTGTTCTGTTACACTCAGAGTCAATAATGGGGCATTGAGATGGACTGTTAGCAAAGATGTGAAACGTTTGATGGGGGCTTGACTTGTAGACAGTCCAGGTGTGTATCGTTGTATACGAGTGCCTACAGTTGTGCTGTTGAGTAGACAAGCACTGCCAACAATACAGTACATATGTTGGAAGAGTACACTAACAGCCTCTCTCCCCCATGCCAAAGAATATGTAGGACACTCAGTATTAGTGATTAGCCAACATTTTACAAATGTGTCCCCCATCAATACACACGAAAACAAGGTACTATATCCACCCACCCCCCTCACGTCAATAGATTAACCTTCTCACACACACACACACTCCCCTTCTTACTAATACCTTATTTTCTCCAATGTAGACTTCAAGCCTTGTATGAACAATCAACTAAGCCTCCACTACACAGACAAAACGACAGTAGAAGTTGTAGCCTACTTGTAAACGCCAGCGATGACAACAAGACACGGACCACGTATAAGCCTAGCTCCAGTATTTTTATTTACTCATGTTATCATTGAAAGGTTTAGCAAAGGTAACTTACACTAGTTCCTTGTGCTGAGCTTGATGTTGATGCCGCTGCAGATATTGATGGGATCGAACACATAGTCACGTTAGCCTCTACGGTACTGTTAGTTAGTCAATTATTTAGCTAGCTATCTACGATCCGGTGGGCTGTAGCTAGGTAATCTAATGTAGCCAATGTTAGCATGCAAAGTTACAAATCACTTTGCCAGATAACTGCTAGCTAATTACATTGATTTGCGTTGGAATGTCTAGCCAGCGTATTATAAGAGCTAGCTAGTTATATTTTGGTTTAGATAAACAAACGTAGTTAGCTACGTTATCTCAGTTCGACTTATTTTCTGTTGTGCTGATGTTGGCTGATCGGATACCTTTCCTCTTTGACGTGAAGGGGAAATTCAATGGAATAGCATCACTTTAAAACGTTCGATGCACTGGCAACCTCATCAGTTGAGACTTCAGGTCCATATCGAAATCCTCCGGCTGAAAGTGCTGGCTCCAAATACAGACATTTAGATATCCACCTCCACTGGACCCACCTCCGCTGATATCGCTAGGAATTCTGGATATTGTGATTTGCTTACAACCAGGAAATGTAGTTGACCCGTTTCTACCAATGAGATGCAGAAACGCTCTTATTTGCGTGTAGTGAGGAAATTCTCAATTTCTTTGACACAGAATATGTTAATAACATATTAATGGACATACACAGTGTAATAGAGAAACTGTGACATTTCCCTTTAACGATTTCGAGCATGCATTGTTGCTGTATACAGCGCAGCATGGTAAATGTAGGAAACTTGGCTTAACAATTTGCTGTTTTATTTGCCTCAAGGGAGAGTGGGTGTGGTCAGCGGGATGTTCTGGACCAAACACAAATGACTAAACTCCAATTAATGACCAAACGCCAAAGGATCCACTTAAACTCCCACAAAATTAGCACAGCCAGTAAGATGTGCATATAGTCAGCCACAGTCCTCCATCTACAGAGAGAGAGTACCACAGTTTTTCAATCATTGAAATTATGGAGAATATGGAGAATTGACTTGAAATGCTCTAGTATGTACAAGGTCAAGGCTGGAAATGAGTGACAGCATGGTTTAGTTTAGTTTTTTAAGATCCCCATTAACTTCTACACATGCAGCAGGGCCTGCCTATCCTGTGACATTCCCTATTGCTTTAGGGTGTTACTTTATGATTGATGAGTTATATTGGTTGAATATGTTGGGGGAGAGTTATGGAAGGCTTTATTTTTCATAGATTGATTTATAACCACAGTGATGCAAAGGTGAAAGTGTTTACTTTGAATCCAGTGCCAAAGTTTGTGTGTGACTGTGTGTGTTTGAGGTGATTGTGTGTATGCATATCTCGGTTTGTGTGTAAGGGGTCAGGGGTGTGTGTGTGTGTGTGTGTGTGTGTGTGTGTGTGTGTGTGTGTGTGTGTGTGTGTGTGTGTGTGTGTGTGTGTGTGTGTGTGTGTGTGTGTGTGTGTGTGTGTGAGAGAGAGAGAGAGAGAGAGAGAGTGTGCATGCATGCGTGTGTGCATGTGGGTTTCATGTCTGTAGGCATGTGAATGTATGTATGAATGTGATTGTCCGTGACAGAGCATGTAATATGAATAGTAGTCTATATCCCTATGTGTATACAAGTGTGTGGGTGTATCTTGACATTTCCATGTGTTCCTTAAACTGAGTGAAAGCTGATATTTTCCACAGTGCTCACTGACAGTGCTCTGTGTTGACTGCATTCAGACCTGCTCCAAGCAGCACACATCTGTAACCTGTTAACAGGTCTCCCATGTTCAGGAGAGTAGACTGCCAGCTGCCAGAGAGGAGGAGGAGGGATACACACCCTGTCTGCAGGCATGTTCAGTTGACACAAAAGTACACAAACCCACACAGCTGAGTCTCAGCTATGTCTCTCTCCCCTCCCTGCTCTCCAGAGATAAGTCCACTGCCACCCCCGGTATGGATGTTCAGTCAGTGATAGTATGGCTATTCTAATGCAGTGTTTCCCAACTCCAGGTCACAAGTACCCCCAACAGGACACATTTGTTTTGTCACCTCGAGGACTGGAGTTGGGAAACACTGTTCTAATGTATGTAAACTCCCTTATTTAAAATGTTATATTAGTGTGGAAGGTCTAGACTAGGTCCCTTTCTTCCTCTGCTTTCTGCTTGCTTGGTTTATGTGTTCAGTGTGATTTAGGGAGATGCTTGTCTACTGATGAGTGTGTAGAAGACAAAGGAGAGGGGGAAAAGAGAGAGAGAGCGCTCTCTGGGTTGTGTGTCATTTCGCCTTTCTTCGCTTGGCTAGGGTTATCCACATCTGCCTTAAGCCAGGTCTAGTCTTGTGGAGGAGGGGGGAGAAGAAGAGAAGGATAGGATGGGAGAAGAAGGAGAAGGAAAAGTAACAGGATGGGGGAGTATGACGAGGTGGAGAGGAGATCCTAAAGTAGGTGGAAGAGGAGATTCGGAGGAGAATAAGGTGAATAACTAGAGGAAAAAAGGTGCTTGGTAAAATAGAAGATAATGCAATCAAATGATCAGCGCTCATTATCCCATCGATCAGATCCAACAGTCCAAGATCATCCAAAACTTATATTTTTCTCTCTTCCCTCTGTGTCTCTCTCTCTCCTTTGCTAACTTTGCTCTTATTCTTTTACTTTGTTTTCTCTATTTTATTGGAAGCTCCAGTGTGAAATAACAAACTAACGAATTAAAGCAAATACACCATATATATATATTTTTTTTTAAGTATATGGACACCCCTACAAATGAGTGGATTTGGCTATTTCAGCCACACCCGTTGCTGACAGATGTATAAAATTGAGCACACAGCCATGCAATCTACATAGACAAACATTGGCAGTAGAATGGCCTTACTGAAGAGCTCAGTGACTTTCAACGTGGCACCATCATAAAATTCCAACTTTCCAACAAATCAGTTTGTCAAATTTCTGCCCTGCTAGAGCTGCTCTGGTCAACTGTAAGTGCTGTTAAGTGGAAACTTCTAGGAGCAACAACGGCTCAACCGCAAAGTGGTAGACCACACTAGCTCACAGAATGGGACCGCCAAGTGCTGAAGCGCATAGCTTTTGTCCTCAGTTGCAACACTCACTACCGAGTTCCAAACTGCCTCTGAAAGCAACGTCAGCACAAGAACTGTTTGTTGGGACATTCATGAAATGGGTTTCCATGGCTGAGTACATTTATTTATATTTTTTATTTAACAAGGCAAGTCAGTTAAGAACAAATTCTTATTTACAATGAAGGCCTACCAAAACGCAAAAGGCCCCCTGCGTGGACGGGGGCCTGGGATGAAAAAATAATAATAAAAACAATATAAATTTAGGACAAAACACACATCACAACAAGAGAGACAACACAACACTACATAAAGAGAGACCTAAGACAACTACATAGCAAGGCAGCAACACATGACAACACGGCATGGTAGCAACACAACATAGCATCAACATGGTAGCAACACAACATGGTAGCAGCACAAAACATGGTACAAACATTATTGGACACAGTCAACAGCACAAAGGTCAAGAAGGTAGAGACAACAATATATCACACAAAGCAGCCACAACTGTCAGTAAGAGTGTCCATGATTGAATGAAGAGATTGAGATAAAACTGTCCAGTTTGAGTGTTTGTTGCAGCTTGTTCTAGCCGCTAGCTGCAGGGAACTTATTGGAGGAGGAATAATGGTCTGGGGCTGTTTTTCATAGATTGGACTAGGACCCTTAGTTCTAAGGAAGGGAAATCTTAATGCTACAGCATTCAATGATATTCTAGACGATTCTTTCCTTCCAACTTTATGGCAACAGTTTAGGGAAGGCCCTTTCCTGTTTCAGCATGACAAGACCCACATGCACAAAGCGAAGTCCAAACAGCAATGGTTTATCGAGATCGGTGTGGAAGAACTTGAAAGGCCTGCACAGAGCCCTGACCTCAACCCATCAAACATCTTTGGGATGAATTGGAATGCCGACCGCGAGCTAGGCCTAATCTCCAAACATCAGTGCCTGACCTAATGCACTAGTGGCTGAATGGGAGCAATTCCTCGCAAGAATCTTCCAATATCTAGTGGAAAGTCTTCCCAGAAGAGTGGAGGCTGTTGTAGCAGCAAATGGAGGGACCAACTCCATATTAATGCCCATGACTTTGGAAAGAGATGTTCGACAATCAGGTGTCCACATACTTTTAGTCATGCAGTGTACCTCAAATGGGTGTGGGGAGTGAAGAACCCATTCCTGGCACACATGTTGTGTGTGTGTGTGGGCGATGAGACAGAGAGAAAGCGAGCGCAAGAGAGAATCTTGGAAGCTCATCTCTGAAGCCAACTCCACAGTTTGAAACAGCCAAGACGTCGTCAACAGTTTTTATTAATTATTTGGACTTTAGTTTACGAGCACAATATTAGTGTTTACGGAATTGTTTTCACTGAGGACTTCATATTCTTCTTCTCCAAGACACTAACAAATATTTAGAGATTTCATGGCCTTTGTGTTAGTTGCTGTCTTACAAATATGTTGTATGTTTATAATCATATGGTTTCCTGTTCAGAGAAGATAGGCTTGGTTCCCTCTTACCTCACAGACACAACACAAAGGATGTTAGTGGTCTAACACAAAGGATTGAATGAGAGCATTATCAACATTAAGTCAGACAGATTGACTCTGTGTTTGTGGGGTGTTGAGCCATGGGTGCATGGAACCATTCAGGGTTTGGATTACTCATTGTACGTGAACTAATATGGGGTGGAACAGGGTGCCGTGGTTTGTTATGGGTGTACCCAGCACTCATGGGTACACAGGTCATTCAGAAACTGAGACCAGAGCTTAAGAAACTGTTTGCGCTCACTGCTCCAGTCCTCTACAGTTGAGGGGAGTCTCCTTATTTCCTATCCAGCTGACATAGGCCCTAAATATCACCAAACATCAGCCAGTAATACAAACCCTGATTCAGGTTCCCCCTTTCTCACATAACGATGCACTATGAAAAACCAATCAGTGCAATGAACAGCTGGTGAACATCAGAGAGAATATTTCAGCCCTCTGGTTCATAGAGAGAAAAGTAGTTTATTTCAATATTAATTAGATTCATACAGAGGGGAAATATGGATATAATATGTTCTATGCCAGCCCAATGATGACAGAATTGCATAATAGTCACAAAGCTGGTCCTGGTAAATGCATGTTATTTGGACTTCTGGATTGTGATCAACAGTGCGACTGGACTTCATGAATGTATTTTCTAAAGATCTTAGGCCAGTGACATGGGTTAGGGCTGGATTGGTACTGTAGTGTCACAAGAATAATCTGTTGGTCATTTGTGAATTAACTGACCACTGTACTATGTGAGGCCACTTTTTTCTCTCTCTCTGATGAATTGACATACTGTAATCTAAAAGAGTAACCATGACTTCACATCATTAAAGAATATGACAGTGACGTTGGACATTTACAGTCAACCTGCATTTGATAAAAAGGGATATAAAAATGAGAACGGAAATGTAAACCGGGATTAAATGATCGATAGAGTGGAGGGGAATTTGATGACTTCATGTTAAAGGAACTCCAAGCAGATTTGGGGGATAAATTGCAGGTTCCATTTTGGCATAAATGTTTTTACAGAAAGAAATGATGGATTTCCCTTCAGGTTTGGACAGAGAGAGAGAATGTAAAAGAGATCCTGCATCTCCAGTTGTTTATGTGTTTACCAAATTGGCAGAGATGCTGCAGTTTGGTGAACACATAAACAGAGAGCGAAAGGAGGAGTACGGGGAGGAGAGGGAGAAAAGGAGGAAAACAGAAGAGAGTTGAATGATTTACCCAGGTCCTGATATTTCACTATGTGGGGTCAACTGTGCCAACTCTCTCGCACTGTCTGAGATTACACTGTTTTCCACTGCACTGTTTTCCTCTCTCTTTGTCTCTCTGTGGTATACTTGATGATTGTGTTGGCCTTACAGAGAATCCCTCTTTACTACACCTTGTGCATAGGAAAGTCAGAAGAGAAAGAACTAGTAAACACTGGTAATTAAGCATCACACACAGTCGGTATTATCTAGGAGTTTGCCTTCTTTTCTGTGTTCTACCACTAATTACTTGATGTGATAACTCATCTGACTTGGATAGGTGAAATCATTATGGTAGAAAACCGGATTTAACCCATCTCTGATTCAAAGGATGCATATCTTAAAGTGATATTCCAGAACTTTTGTATAATTTCAGACAGTAGTTTTGAAAGTGGTGCTCACAAGCTATAAATGGGTCCCTGTTTTTTTGTGTACTACGTCATATGTCCTGTTTGTTTGTTGCAATTCGTATGATATGCTAATTATCCACTAAATGGGTGGTCATTATACATTTTGACTGTTCAGTGGGGTTTTGTGGCAATGCTTGAACAAGATCCGTCTCATTGGCTTTGGTAAAGGTATATGCTGTCTCTGCCTCTCTCCCTCCCTCCCTCCCTCTCTCTCTGTGTATGTCACGTATCTTTGTATATCTCCTCTGAGGGTGTTTAATTCTGAAAAAGAGTTGTGGGTTGTCAGTGTGGTTCTGATTAATTAAAAAACAACATATAATCAATGCTAACACACAGAGTATCAGCTCCTTGCAAGATGCCGCATAGTTGTTATTCCAAGTTTTAGAGGGCAGGCACCTGTTAGGATTTCACAACTAGCTACGTTTGAGCTTTTCAACTAGACTCCAGAGCAGTAACAACTGGTTGTACATAATAATGTATTATGTTGACCTAAGATGTCTATTTACACAGTCAGAACCACCAGACTCCTGCTTTTACTATATTAGCTTATGGAGTAACTCTTCAAACAAACATTCTATTTTCTATTTCAGAGGAAAATGACATGTGTGTGTATGTACTCAACAGACCCATGCTCTGTGCTATTGTTCTCTTTCATCTCTACAACACATACACATCAAATCTAATCTACCAAAACAAAGTCTCTCTCTCTCATAACCCTGTGCTCTCTCTCTAGACACACATGCCACTATTAACACAACTGATACAATAAGGGCCACAATTAAAAATACTGTGTGTGTATGGGAGGTTGTGTGTTTTCTCCCCAGATGTTCCTAGGCTATATACTATATACTGTACCAATACACACTAACCCAGTTGTTTCATATACTGTACCAATACACACCAACCTAGCTGTTTCATATACTGTACCAATACACACTAACCCAGCTGTTTCATATACTGTACCAATACACACTAACCCAGCTGTTTCATATACTGTACCAATACACACCAACCCAGCTGTTTCATATACTGTACCAATACACACTAACCCAGCTGTTTCATATACTGTACCAATACACACCAACCCAGCTGTTTCATATACTGTACCAATACACACCAACCCAGCTGTTTCATATACTGTACCAACACACACTAACCCAGCTGTTTCATATACTGTACCAATACACACCAACCCAGCTGTTTCATATACTGTACCAATACACACTAACCCAGCTGTTTCATATACTGTACCAACACACACCAACCCAGCTGTTTCATATACTGTACCAACACACACTAACCCAGCTGTTTCATATACTGTACCAACACACACCAACCCAGCTGTTTCATATACTGTACCAATACACACTAACCCAGCTGTTTCATATACTGTACCAACACACACTAACCCAGCTGTTTCATATACTGTAACAATACACACCAACCCAGCTGTTTCATATACTGTACCAACACACACCAACCCAGCTGTTTCATATACTGTACCAACACACACCAACCCAGCTGTTTCATATACTGTACCAATACACACTAACCCAGCTGTTTCATATACTGTACCAACACACACCAACCCAGCTGTTTCATATACTGTACCAATACACACTAACCCAGCTGTTTCATATACTGTACCAACACACACTAACCCAGCTGTTTCATATACTGTACCAACACACACCAACCCAGCTGTTTCATATACTGTACCAATACACACTAACCCAGCTGTTTCATATACTGTACCAACACACACTAACCCAGCTGTTTCATATACTGTACCAACACACACCAACCCAGCTGTTTCATATACTGTACCAATATACACTAACCCAGCTGTTTCATATACTGTACCAACACACACTAACCCAGCTGTGTCATACACTGTACCAATACACACCAACCCAGCTGTTTCATATACTGTACCAACACACACTAACACAGAACTTTCAAATACATTTAACACAGAACTAACATTGGCAAGGTAGTCAGTATATTTTAAGAACAATTTCATTGTTATTTGCATACATTTTTGTGTTGATTACTGATAAATATTTTGTTATTCTGAAATAGCACCACATGTTTTGATTTCACCACTTACTGTATGTCCAAAGTGGTAATGTTAATTGACATGAATGTTGAGTCAATCATGGTTTTAGCAATCATTATTACTTTGATGATGGAGGTAAGACCTAGTTGATTGTGCAAGCACAGTGAGAAGGATGTACTGCTTTGGGTTAAACATGCCAAAGATGGAATTAGTATGAATGGGTTCAGACAATGAAGTAGCAAGGTTTTATGAATAAACATATACTGTGGGTTTCCCCTTAAACAAGGGTACACACAGTAGATGTCTTCTTACTGTACATCTTACATGAAGGGTTTATGCTCCAAATCACTAGTTAGGCTACAATGAAAATGTAGAATGTTTGTATTGAACTCATCAAGACGGTTTTTATGATGTTAGACGCTTGTATGGTGCGGTTAGTGGAGTTGGACAGGGTGTGTGTGGTGGGATCCAGGCTGATAATGAGATTTAATGAGTTTTTATTCATTTTGGTGGATAGGTCTGGTCCCTAGGAGGCTAGTGATAACAGCACTATATTTCCTGTGTCTATGAGATGAGTCATCAACAGGACCTGTCATACTCCTCTTCTCACTCTCTCACACTTATTTGCTGTGCTGCTGACCCTCTTCTCATCTCTCTGGTTCCTTCTGTCTCTTTTCATCTACCTCTCTCTGTTCTCACTCTACTGCTCTGCTTTCCTCCCTTTCGATTGTACTATCATGGATCTACATTGGGACTTTTTCTTTTTTCATTCAATCATTCATTCATTCTTCTCTACTCCATCTTACTCTGTCTACCTCTGTCTTCATCCCTTTGTCCCTCTCATTGTTTTTCCCCCACCACTTCACCAGGTCTCTCGCAGGCCAGCTGGCAGAGGGGCAGAGGAACGTAAAGTGGAGTAGCTTTAGGAGAGAGATCTTGCCGAGGCCAAGTGCCGACGAGAGGCGGAGGAGAGGATGGGTTTGTCTTGGCTCTATACATCTCCCTGTGCCGTGTAACAGAGAGCTTTACAGTTTCCTGTCCACTTTTAATCCCCCTTTATTGTTATGCGGAGCTAAATGGAACGTTCCCTTGGAGTGATAATCTAATCAATGTGCTCAGTGTTTAAGTAGTCTGATTTCTGATGTAGCCTTGAGCTGTTGATGACCGGCTGGCAAATGCTAACACGGACATTTTTAGATTTAATAGTCTATATCTGGTCTTGATTAACTTTCCACAGCTCAACACAAGCATACATAAACATGTGAACATCACTCACCTCTCTAAATAGGGAGGACTATTCACACTTTGAGACTATACACACATCTGGGATTAACTGACATACGTTATAGAGGTGAGGTGTGTGTGGGGGGAGGGGGGAAGGTGTTTACTTTCCAAATGATGTTGCTCAAGTCATAGGGTGTGCAATATACTTAACAGGACAGGTTGGAGGGTACAATTATACCATCATATTAAATGCCAACTGGAATCCTATGGGCTCTATGCAATTGGCATGGGCACATGTAAAACATGCTCACACATTTATGTTATAAGTCTATTTTATTGTGTTTCGTTTATAGAAATATTTCTGTTTTATGATGTGTCACGTCATTTGTAACCTCAACTCACCCCAGGGGAAATTAAAACATTATTTATTCTCAGGGTTTGAAATGATAGAGTGTGTGGTGGAAGGATATTTGGCCTGTGAAGATGTTTCCTTGGGAGAAGGTCCAGGACAGAGGATCCTGTGAGATATTGCCTTGGGAGAAGGTCCAGGACAGAGGGTCCTGTGAGATGTTTCCTTGGGAGAAGGTCCAGTACAGAGGGTCCTGTGAGATGTTTCCTTGGGAGAAGGTCCAGTACAGAAGGTCCTGTGAGATGTTTCCTTGGGAGAAGGTCCAGTACAGAGGGTCCTGTGAGATGTTTCCTTGGGAGAAGGTCCAGTACAGAGGGTCCTGTGAGATGTTTCCTTGGGAGAAGGTCCAGTACAGAGGGTCCTGTGAGATGTTTCCTTGGGAGAAGGTCCAGGACAGAGGGTCCTGTGAGATATTGCCTTGGGAGAAGGTCCAGGACAGAGGGTCCTGTGAGATATTGCCTTGGGAGAAGGTCCAGGACAGAGGGTCCTGTGAGATATTGCCTTGGGAGAAGGTCCAGGACAGAGGGTCCTGTGAGATGTTTCCTTGGGAGAAGGTCCAGTACAGAGGGTCCTGTGAGATGTTTCCTTGGGAGAAGGTCCAGTACAGAGGGTCCTGTGAGATGTTTCCTTGGGAGAAGGTCCAGTACAGAGGGTCCTGTGAGATGTTTCCTTGGGAGAAGGTCCAGTACAGAGGGTCCTGTGAGATGTTTCCTTGGGAGAAGGTCCAGTACAGAGGGTCCTGTGAGATGTTTCCTTGGGAGAAAGTCCAGGACGGAGGGTCCTGTGAGATGTTGCCTCTGGAGAAATATCAGGATTGAAAGTCATGTGAGATTTTGCCTTGCGAGAAGGTCCAAGATAGGAGTTCATGTGAGACCAATGAAGCATGGACACTCAGATAGACATAGTTCTTACCATGTGTAGTTCTTACCATGTGAGCTTACATACAGTGCATTCTGAAAGTATTCAGACCCTTTGACTTGTTTCACATTTTGTTACATTACAGCCTTATTCTAAAATTGCTTAAATATATTTTTAGTACTATTCAGACCCTTTGCTATGAGACTCGAGCTGGCCGCCCGGTCAAACTGAGCAATCGGGGGAGAAGGGCCTTGGTCAGGGAGGTCACCAAGAACCCAATGGTCACACAGAGCTCCAGTGTTCCTCTGTGGAGATGGGAGAACCTTGCAGAAGTACAACCATCTCTGCAGCACTCCACCAATCAGGCCTTTATGGTAGAGTGGCCAGACATAAGCCACTCCTCAGTAAAAGGCACATGACAGCCCGCTTGGAGTTTATCAGAAGGTACCTAAAGACTCTCAGACCATGAGAAACAAGATTTTCTGATCTGATGAAACCAAGATTGAACTCTTTGGCCTGAATGCCAAGCCTCACGTCTGCAGGAAACCTGGCACCATCCCTACGGTGAAGCATGGTGGTGGCATCATGCTGTGGGGATGTTTTTCAGTGGCAGGGACTGGGAGACTAGTCAGGATCAAGGGAAAGAGGAATGGAGCAAAGTACAGAGAGATCCTTGATGAAAACCTGCTCCAGAGTGCTCAGGACCTCAGAGTGGGGCAAAGGTTCACCTTCCAACTAGACAACGACCCAAAGCACACAGCCAAGACAACACAGGAGTGGCTTCCGGACAAGTCTCTCAATGTCCTTGAGTGGCTCAGCCAGAGCCCAGACTTGAACCCCACCGAACATCTCTAGAGAGACCGTAAAATAGCTGTGCAGCAACACTCCCCATCCAACCTGACAGAACTTGAGAGGATCTCAAGGAGAAAAACAGGAGAAACTTCTCAAATACAGGTGTGCCAAGCTTTTAGCGCTATACCCAAGAAGACTCGAGGCTGTAATCACTGCCAAAGGTGCTTCAACAAAGTACTGAGTAAAGGGTCTGAATACTTATGTAAATGTGACATAAATTTGTATTTGTAATACATTTGTAAAAATGTCTAAAAACCTGTTTTTGCATTGTCATTATGGGATATTGTGTGTAGATTTATGAGGGGGAAAAAAAGACTTAATGAATTTTAGAATAAGGCTGTAACGTAACAAAATGTGGAAAAAGTCAAGGGGTCTGAATACTTTCCGAAAGCACTGTGCATGCCTTCATAATGTATGATGAAGTACATACTAATAAAGGCATATTTGCTGGTATGCGTCTGTTGTAACATACTCGATATAGGCTTTGTAATTCCAGTAGAAAAATAGTTAATGTTGCATGTTGTACTTAAAGGTCATGAACAGTCAAGATCATGTTTTTTATTCAATTTAATTATTTTTGAAGGAAACCAGGTACCAAGTATGGTGACCAAAGTATGAAAAATATCTGTTGCTTCTACACTGATAAAGTTTGTTCATAAAGTTACTGGTCCCCTCCCCCATGTCAAAGACATGGATTAATTATTAAGGTGAGATCACCTTAACTCTCATTTTAATACACCAATGGTAACATGATATTCTCTTACCTCATTTAATAAGTAATGCCTTGTAACCAACATTCGAGAATGCATGTTTGTAGAGGGGTGTGGTTTATATAGATAGATAGCTAATCTACTGAAGGCACATTTTGACTGTAGGTTGTCAGCAAATACAATTAAAAGTTTACACTGATGGGTTCTGACTCTTAAACTTGAAATGAGGAGTTCCATAGCCTGGTTTCTAGACCAGAAGTTAATGGTTATCTGTCGGAGGAATGAATATGGTGGAGGCAATTAAGCTTGGAATGTACTGAGTCAAGTAAAGGCAATCACATGGTTGCAGGCACTGATAAGGGTGGAGATATGTGGTTTAGTGAGGAAGTCACATTAAGGGAGAAGGAACACTTTATTGCCCACTTCGTGCCTAGCGGGAAGGAGGATGCGCCACCCATATTGAGGATATATAATGTAAACTACCACTGGTGGAACCATGTCTTTGTCTTACACACCTGAATGACCCAGTGGGTGAATAAACTTGGTTTGAGCTTTACTAAGCGTCCGTGAGTACAACGCTATTCATCTATGGCAAAGACACTTACAGTGCATTCGGAAAGTATTCAGACCCCTTCCCCTTTTCCACATTTTGTTACGTTACAGCCTTATTCTAAAATGGATTAAATTAAAAAATATTCATCATCAATTTGCAAACATTTCTAAAAACCTGTTTTTGCTTTGTCATTCTGGGTTATTGTGTGGAGATTGATAAGGTAAAAAACTATTTAATCCATTTTAGAATAAGGCTGTAATGGAACTAAATGGAGAAAAGGTCAAGGTCTGAATACTTTCCGAATGCACTGTATATGTTTCCCCTTTCATCTGTGTCTGGTGTTCGCTAGTTACTGGCTAGCTAGGTCTTCATCTGTGTCTGGTGTTCGCTAGTTACTGGCTAGCTAGGTCTTCATCTGTGTCTGGTATTAGCTAGTTACTGGCTAGCTAGGTCTTCATCTGTGTCTGGTGTTAGCTAGTTACTGGCTAGCTAGGTCTTCATCTGTGTCTGGTGTTCGCAAGTTACTGGCTAGCTAGGTCTTCATCTGTGTCTGGTGTTAGCTAGTTACTGGCTAGCTAGGTCTTCATCTGTGTCTGGTGTTAGCTAGTTACTGGCTAGCTAGGTCTTCATCTGTGTCTGGTGTTCGCTAGTTACTGGCTAGCTAGTTCTTCATCCGTGTCTGGTGTTCGCTAGTTACCGGCTAGCTAGGTCTTCATCCGTGTCTGGTGTTCGCTAGTTACTGGCTAGCTAGGTCTTCATCCGTGTCTGGTGTTCGCTAGTTACTGGCTAGCTAGGTCTTCATCTGTGTCTGGTGTTAGCTAGTTACTGGCTAGCTAGGTCTTCATCTGTGTCTGGTGTTCGCTAGTTACTGGCTAGCTAGTTCTTCATCTGTGTCTGGTGTTCGCTAGTTACCGGCTAGCTAGGTCTTCATCCGTGTCTGGTGTTCACTAGTTACTGGCTAGCTAGGTCTTCATCTGTGTCTGGTGTTCACTAGTTACTGGCTAGCTAGGTCTTCATCTGTGTCTGGTGTTCACTAGTTACTGGCTAGCTAGGTCTTCATCTGTGTCTGGTGTTCGCTAGTTACTGGCTAGCTAGGTCTTCATCTGTGTCTGGTGTTCGCTAGTTACTGGCTAGCTAGGTCTTCATCTGTGTCTGGTGTTCGCTAGTTACTGGCTAGCTAGTTCTTCATCTGTGTCTGGTGTTCGCTAGTTACCGGCTAGCTAGGTCTTCATCCGTGTCTGGTGTTCGCTAGTTACTGGCTAGCTAGGTCTTCATCTGTGTCTGGTGTTCGCTAGTTACTGGCTAGCTAGGTCTTCATCTGTGTCTGGTGTTCACTAGTTACTGGCTAGCTAGGTCTTCATCTGTGTCTGGTGTTCGCTAGTTACTGGCTAGGTAGGTCTTCATCTGTGTCTGGTGTTCGCTAGTTACTAGCTAGCTAGGTCTTCAGCCATTATGGAACAAAAGGGGGGGAAAGATTGTTCAAAACTCAGACACAGTTGTTAAGTCAACACATCCGTCAGTGATGCTGTGACATGCCAAACGGGAGATGCATAAAAAATATATATAACATTGATACATTTTCAATGTTGTTTGAGTTGCTTTGTGTTTCCCCAAATTAGCTTGAGATGATTTTACTGCAACACCGCTCACTGCATCCATGTTGCTTGACATAGGCGTTTCATAGAGCGGTCAGTCAAGGCGAGCACATGAATATAAGATCCCCACCCACTCAGCATGTCTTTTCAAACTTCCTGGTAGTTAGCCATGAGAGAAATATTTATTTTTAATTCAAGATCCAACCATAGCCATTCTGTGACCGTCTCATGATTGATTTATTAACTTGAATCTAATGAGCACAAATGTTGATACTTTTGGATATACACTGAACAGAAATATAAACGCAACATGTAAAGCGTGTTTCATGAGCTGAAATAAAAGATCCCCGGTATGTTCCTTCCATATGCACAAAAAGCTTATTTCTCTACATTCTTGTGCACAAATGAGTTTACATCCATGTCAGTGAGTATTTCTCCTTTGCCAATGTAATCCATGAAAGGTGTGGCATATTAATAAACTGATTAAACAGCATGATCATTACACAGGTGCAATAAAAGACCACTCGAAAATGTGCAGTTTTGTCACATATCACAATGCCACGTACAGTACCAGTCAAAAGTTTGGGCACACCTACTCATTCCAGGGTTTTTCTTATTTAAAAAAAAAAGTTCTACATTGTAGAATATTAGTGGAGACATCAAAACTATAAAATAGCACATACTGTATGGAATCATGCAGTAACCAAAAATAAAAGTGTTAAACAAATCCAAATAGATTCTTCAAAAGTAGCCACCCTTTGCCTTGATGACAGCTTTGCACACCCTTGGTATTCCCCCAACCAGCTTCATGCATTTCAATTAACAGGTGTGCCTTGTTAAAAGTTCATTTGTGGAATTTCTTTCCTTCTTAATGCATTTGAGCCAATCAGTTGTGTTGTGACAAGGTAAGGGTGGTCTACAGAATATGGCCCTATTTGGTGAAAGACCAAGTCCATATTATGGCAAGAACAGCTCAAATAAGCAAAGAGAAGTGACAATCCATCATTACTTTAAGAACTTTGAAAGTTTCAAGTGCAGTCGCAAAAACCATCAAGGTCTATGATGAAACTGGCTCTCATGATGACCAAAATAGGAATGGAAGACCCAGAGTTACCTCTGCTGCAGAGGATAAGTTCATTAGAGTTACCATCCTCAGAAATTGAAACCCAAATAAATGCTTCACAGAGTTCAAGTAACAGACACATCATAACATCAACCGTTCAGAGGAGACTGCGTGAATCAGGCCTTCATGGTCAAGCTGCTGCAAAGAAACCACTACTAAGGGAAACCAATAAGAAGAAGAGACTTGCTTGGGCCAAGAAACATAAGCAATGGACATTAGACCGGTGGAAATCTGTCCTTTGGTCTGATTAGTCCAAATTTGAGATGTTTGGTTCTACCCACCGCGTATTTGTGAGACGCAGAGTATGTGAACGGATGATCTCCACGTGTGTGGTTCCCACCATGAAGCATGGAGGAGGTGTAATGGTGTGGTGGGGGTGCTTTCCTGGTGACACTGAATTTGGAATTCAAGGCGCACTTAACCAGCATGGCTACCACAGGATCAGCAGTGATACAACATCCCATCTGGTTTGCTCTTAGTGGGACTGTCATTTGTTTTTCAATAGGACAATGACCCAACACACCTCCAAACTGGGTAAGGGATATTTGACCAAGGAGAGTGATTGAGTGCTGCATCAGATAACTTGGCCTCCACAATCATCCGACCTCAACCCAATTGAGATGATTCTTATTTTTATTACATTTTTTAACTTTTATTTAACTAGTCAAGTCAGTTAAGAACAAATTCTTATTTACAATGACGGTATAAGGGCACAAGGCGAGACCCAGATGCAGACACAGGAGGCAGATGGTCCAAGATGTTTATTAACAATCCAAAAGGGGTAGGCAAGAGAATGGTTGTGGACAGGCAAAAGGTCAAAACCAGTTCCAGAGGTACAGAATGGCAGTTCAGGCTCGAGGTCAGGGCAGTCATGAATGGTCAGGCAGGTGGGAATGGAGTCCAGAAAAACAGGAAAAGATCAAAACCAGGAAGACTAGTAATAGAGAATAGAAAAGCAGGAACATGGGAAAAACGCTGGTTGACTTGAACATACAAGACAAACTGGCACAGAGAGACAGGAAACAGGGATAAATACACTAGTGAAAATAAGTCACACCTGGAGGGTTGGAGACAATCACAAGGTGAAACAGATCAGGGTGTGACAGACAGCCTACACTTGTCAAACCCAGATGACGCTGGGCCAATTGTGCGCCGCTCTATGGGAGTCCCAATCACGGCCGGTTGTGATACAGCCTGGAATCGAACCAGGGTGTCTGTAGTGACGCCTCAAGCACCGCTGTACGGGCAGGCATGGGCTACCGACAAGAAACACAATTCCATTTTATCGATAGCATGTTATTAAATGGCAATGCACAGAGATACTGTGATGAGATCCTGAGGCCCATTGTCGTGCCGTTCATCCGCCACCATCACCTCCTGTTTCAGCTTGATAATGCACAGGCCCATATCGTAAGGATCTGTACACAATTCCTGGAAGTTGAAAATGTTCCAGTTCCTCCCTGGCCTTCAAACTCACCAGACATGTCACCGATTAGGCATTCTCTGGATCGATGTGTACGACAGCGTGTTCCAGTTCCTCCCTGGCCTTCAAACTCACCAGTCATGTCACCGATTAGGCATTCTCTGGATCGATGTGTACGACAGCGTGTTCCAGTTCCTCCCTGGCCTTCAAACTCACCAGTCATGTCACCGATTAGGCATTCTCTGGATCGATGTGTACGACAGCGTGTTCCAGTTCCTCCCTGGCCTTCAAACTCACCAGACATGTCACCGATTAGGCATTCTCTGGATCGATGTGTACGACAGCGTGTTCCAGTTCCTCCCTGGCCTTCAAACTCACCAGTCATGTCACCGATTAGGCATTCTCTGGATCGATGTGTACGACAGCGTGTTCCAGTTCCCAACAATATCCAGTAACTTTGCACAGCCATTTAAGAGGAGTGGAACAACATTCCACGTGCCACGATCAACAGCCTCATCAACTCTATGAGAAGGAGATGTGTCACGCTGCATGAGCCAAATGGAGGTCAACAGATGCATATCTGTATTCCCAGTCATGAGAAATCCATAGATTAGGACCTAATGAATTCATTTCAGTTGACTGATTTCCTTATATGAACTGTAACTCAGTAAAATCTTGGAAAATGTTACATGTTGCATTTATATTTTTGTCCAGTATATTTAGGTCAGGCAAAGCAGCACTCCCTATTTTTCTGAGAAATAGAGAGAGAGTTGTCTTTGGAGCGATATGAGAGGAGAGAGGGACTTTCCTGTGAAAATCAGGGATTCCTTAGAGGAAATATGCTGGAAAACAGCAGTAATTCTATAGAAAATGAATAATACCCCAGAGTACAAAGAAGTAGTCCACACAGAATAATAATTTTAAAAGAGGAACATATTTTATGTTTTTAATACACAGTTAGTCACTTACTACCTCATAGCTTTAAAACAGATTGACTTGTAGGTGGCGTTGAAGAGAGTTCAAAAGAAGGCTTAAAAGACTGTGATGTATTTATGAGACAATGAATTAGTGGAACAATAGTCATTTCCACTGGTTTTACTGTAGATTGTAACGAGAGCTGTAAAGGTTTGTGCTATTCATTAGTGGTACATTCAGAATGCATAATGCTCACACTAAAACTCAAGCATGCGCACATTCAACAGACGCCTTCAATCTTATCTCATAAATAGGGTCATTCCTCCCACTGGAATGACTCCAAAACAAACATTCTTAACATCGCTAACAAATGAGTTATTCGGTCTAGCTCTGTCTCCATCTCATCTCCATGTCCTCGTACAGTCCCATTGACCCTTTCAACGTGTACATACAGTATGTTTACAATAAATGCAGAAACATGATGTTTTTAAAATATGTTTATCACACTCTATCACCAAAACACAGAAATTATAAAAGTGGAATTGTGTGATATGGGTGTGTTTTGAATTTACTGCATTTTCCCTGTTTTGCTTGAGAGGCAGAAAGCCAATCGCAATCAGCAAGATCAATTCCAAATTCCTAAACCTCCAACATGAGGAACATTACACCACAAATCAATAAAACCCAACTCAGAACATTCCCTCTCTCAATGTGTTAGTTATGGTCACAACCCAAATCTGACTCAAGAGTGTTGAGGCTTCATATAGAGAAGTCACTGGTGTGCACTACCACAGCTGCCTCACCTCAAGCCTACAACCATCTGTTAGTAATAGCCACCCAAATAAATGATTAGTTATTGGTGTAGTGGGAGAACTAGAGTATGAAGTAGGGCTGTGAAGGTTATGGAATTTTGGGTTAAGTTTTTTTGTCAGGCAAATGCCCATTGTCACCTTATAACCGTTCCAATTGCAAAATTAAGGCCTGCTACTTTCTCCTCATCTCTGTCTGCTGCACTACTTCCAGCAACTGCAGTAGCACCAAATATTCATTTTTTTTCTTACAAACCCTTGCTATCTCCTTGTTCTATTTGTGGTAGCACATTGCTTTCCGGTTGCTTAGCAATCACAGTAAACAAGTCTATCACACAGTGGTCACGCAGTTGCACTGGGTGAAAACTGGTTGAATCAACGTAAAAAAGAAATTTGATTGGATTGCGAAAAAGTAATCAAAATAAGGGAATTTCATATTTATTTCACCTAACTTTTAACCTAAATCCAATAACATGGTGAAATGTGACAGGCCGCGTGCCAACATGGGCCTTGGGGACGACCCTGAGGGCGAGGCGCAGGGCGATCCGGATGGAGACGGTGGAACTAACACATCCTCCACCGGCACCCAGCATCTCTCCTCCGGACCGTACCCCTCCCACTCCACGAGG
This sequence comes from Oncorhynchus nerka, assembly GCF_034236695.1. Taxonomy (NCBI): domain Eukaryota; kingdom Metazoa; phylum Chordata; class Actinopteri; order Salmoniformes; family Salmonidae; genus Oncorhynchus; species Oncorhynchus nerka. Next base: position 31,107,311 of record NC_088419.1, on the reverse strand, counting down.
TACTGAAGGCCCCTCGCCCAACGCCTCAAATACAGTATGGATTGAACTGAATATGCCGGGGCCCCCTCGATGTCCAGAGGGGGCGGAGGAACCTCCAGCACCTCAGACTCCTGGAGTGGACCAAACACTACCGGCCTGAGGAGAGACACATAGAACGAGGGGTTAATACGGTAATTGGGGGAAGCTGTAACCTGTAACATACCTCGTTCAGTCTCCCCAGGACATTGAATGGCCCCACAAACCGCGGGCCCAGCTTCCTGCAGGGCAGGCGGAGGGGCAGGTTTCGGGTAGAGAGCCAGACCCGGTTCCCCGGTGCGAACACCAGGCCCTCACTGCGGTGGCGATCTGCGCAGGTTTTCTGGCACCTCACGGCCTGCTGAAGGTGCACATGAGCGGCGTCTCATGTCTCTTCAGCATGCCTAAACCAGACATCCACCGCAGGAGCCTCGATCTGGCTCTGATGCCAAGGCGCCAGAACCGGCTGGTACCCCAGTACGCACTGGAAGGGGGAGAGGTTAGTGGAGGAGTGGCAGAGCGAGTTCTGGGCCATCTCTGCCCAGGGCACGAACGCCGCCCACTCTCCTGGCCGGTCCTGGCAATAGGGCCGCAGAAACCTACCCACATCCTGGTTTACTCTCTCCACCTTCCTGTTACTCTCGGGGTGAAAACCCGACATAAGGCTGACCGAGACCCCCAGACGTTCCATGAATGCTCTATCAGACCCTTGACGTGAACTGGGGACATCGATCAGATACTATGTCCTCAGGCACCCCATTGTGCTGGAAGACGTGTGTAAACAGGGCCTCTGCAGTCTGTAGGGCCGTAGGGAGACCGGGCAAAGGGAGGAGACGACAGGACTTAGAAAACCGATCCACAACGACCAGGATCGTGGAATTACCCTGTGATGGAGGAAGATCCGTTAGGAAATCCACCGACAGGTGCGACCACGGCCGTTGTGGAAGGGGTAAGGGTTGTAACTTCTCTCTGGGCAAGTGCCTAGGGGCCTTGCACTGGGCGCACACCGAGCAGGAGGAGACATAAACCCTCACGTCCTTAGCTAAAGTAGACCACCAGTACTTCCCACTAAGACAGCGCACTGTCCGACCGATGCCCGGATGACCAGAGGAGGGTGACGTATGGGCCCAATAGATCAAACGGTCATGAACAGCAGACGGAACGTACAGATGCCCAGCTGGACATTGGAGGGGAGTGGGATCTGTACGTAACGCCCGCTCTATGTCCGTGTCCAGCTCCCACACTACCGGTACCACCAGGCAAGAGGCCGGGAGTATGTGTCATACATCCGGGACAGTGAGTCTACCTTCGCGTTCTGCGAACCTGGTCTGTAGGATAGGGTAAAAACAAAACAAGTAAAAAACATGGCCCACCTTGCCTGGCGATGATTTAGTCTCCTCGCCACCCAGATGTACTCCAGATTGCGGTGGTCAGTCCAGATTAGAAAAGGGTGCTTAGCCCCCTCAAGCCAATGTCCCCACGCCTTCAAAGCCTTGACGACAGCCAACAACTCCCGGTCACCCACGTCATAGTTTCGCTCCGCCGGGCTAGGCTTCTTCGAAAAGAAGGTACAGGGGCAGAGCTTTGGTGGCATACCCAAGCTCTGAGAGAGCACGGCTCCTATCCCAGCCTCGGGTGCATCCACCTCCACTATGAACGCCAAAGAGGGATCCGGATGAGCCAGCACGAGAGCCGAGGTAAACAGAGCCCCCAGCTGACCAAAAGCACTGTCTGCCTCAGCTGACCACTGCAAATGCACCGGTCCCCCCTTCAGCAGTGAGGTAATGGGAGTCGCTACCTGACCAAAGCCCAGGATAAACCTCCGGTAGTAATTGGCAAACCCTAGAAACTGCTGCACTTCCTTTACCGTGGTGGGAGTCCACTTCCTTTACCGTGGCCAATTAGGCACGGCTGTAATGTGGGCACTCTCCATCTCCACCCCTGAAGTGGAAATTAGGTAGGAAAAACAGGCATTTCTCAGCCTTGACATACAGGACATGCTCCAACAGTCGACCAAGCACCCTGCGCACCAGGGACACATGCTCGCCGCGTGTAGCGGAGTATATCAGAATGTAGTCGATATACACCACTACACCCTGCCCGTGCAGGCCCTTGTCTACAAAGGCCTGGAAGACTGATGGAGCATTCATCAACCCGTACGGCATGACGAGGTACTCATAGTGCCCTGAGGTGGTACTAAATGCCATCTACCACTCCTCCCCCTCCCGGATACGCACCAGGTTGTTAGCGCTCCTGAGATCCAATTTTGTGAAGAAGAGTGCCCCGTGCATTGACTCAATCGCACTGGTTATGAGAGGTAGGGGGTAACTGTACCTCACTGTGATCTGGTTGATGCCTCGATAGTCAATACACGGGTGCAGACCTCCATCCTTCTTCTTCACATAAAAGAAACTCGAGGAGGCAGGTGAAATGGAGGGCCGAATGTACCCCTGCTCCAGGGATTCGGAGACATATGTTTCCATAGCCGTCGTCTCCTCTTGTGACAGAGGATACACGTGACTCCTGGGAAGTGCTGCATCTACCAGGAGATTTATCACACAATCACCCATCGATGGGGTGGTAATTGAGTCGCCTTCTTCTTACAGAAGGCGAGAGCCAAATCGGCATATTCAGAGGGGATGCGCACGGTGGAGACCCGTCTGGACTTTCCACCGTAGTCACACCGACGGAAACCCCTAAACAACTCCCCGAGCACTCTCTTGACCACCCCGTGAAAGCCCTCACCCCGTGAAAGCCCTCTGTTGCCTGAATTTACGAACACCTTATGCTGGGAATGCGGGGAAAACTCAGGAAAATTAATATACACAAACATGTGTGCAACAGAGGCCTCTGGGTGAGCCTGGTGCCGACTCACCTGGGGTGACACAAGAGTGCCCTGCCTGCTGCCTCGACTCCCAGAGGAACCTCTCCAGCACCGACCGACCAGCAGTGCGCCCTCTGCGGCCACAGATGGTGCATGGACCGGCCCCTCCTCAGGTCGCCCTACGTGCAGCACCTCCCAGCTCCATGGGCGTAGGAGCTGTGGTGCTGGGGATGGACCTCGGCGGAAGTCGTGACGATAAGGCCCTATAAAATTCACATTGCGGAGAACGCAGACAGAATCACGGGAACCAGATATTAAAATGTAATTCAACAATATAAAATAAATGCAATGAACTTAATAGGAAATCAACTGAATCCATTGAACTTATTAGAACATGTATTCATTTGCTCAAGTTAATCATAAGACATGACCAAAATGCATCAGTGATTCTTATTTTACTGCAACTTTCTGAAACTGCACTGGAATGCCCATGTCTGTGTGTGTGGTGCGTGTGTGTCTTCACTTTGTGTAGCCGTTAGCGATGATGCTAATGATGACCTTCTTCTGGTAGAGATCTAAAGAATTTCCCAAAAACCTTCTCAGTTAAATGTTTACTACAAAGTAGCCTCTGCCTGCCTGGGAGAACGATATCATTATTATTTGCATCATTCCAGTGGCCATTTGTTTTGCAAACTCTGCAATCACATGAGCGCTAAAAACAACACTGCTAATCAACAGTACGTTGCTGGTGCACACTGGCATTAAAGGGTCAAAAAGAAATGGCACTGACCTACACACAATAAATACCCCATAATGTCAAAGTGGAATTATGTTTTTAGATATTTTTTACAAATTAATTTAAAAAAATTAAAGCTGAAATGTCTTGATTCAATAAGTACAATACAGGGGACCTTCCTAACTCTGTTGCCGGAGAGGAACGGAACTGCACAGGGATTTCACCACGAGGCCAATGGGGACATTAAAACAGTTACAGAGTTGGCTGTGATAGGAGAAAACTGAGGATGAATCATCAACATTGCAGTTACTCCACAATACTAATCTAATTGACAGAAGGAAAAGATATTCCAAAACATGGATCCTGTTTGCAACGAAGCATTAATGTTGTACTGCAAAAAATGTGGCAAAGCAATTCACTTTTTGTCCGGAATACAAACATCATACATTTACATTTTACATTACTAAGTGTTATGTTTGGGGCAAATACAATACAACACATTACTGAGTACCACTCCATATTTTCAAGCATAGTGGTTGCTGCATCATGTAATGGGTATGCTTGTCATCATTAAGGACTGGGGAGTTTTTTCAGGACTAAAAAATAAACGTAATGGAGCTTAACACAGGCAAAATACTAAAGGACAACCTGGTTTAGTCTGCTTTCCACCAGACACTGGGAGATTAATTCATCTTTTAGCAGGACAATAACCTAAAACACAAGGCCAAATCTACAAAACCTACACTGGAGCTCTTACCAAGAAGATTGAGTAGCGAAGTTACATTTTGGACTTAAATCTAATTAAAAATCTATGGCAAGACCTAAACATGGTTGTCTAGCAATGATCAACAACCAACTTGACAGAGCTTGAAGAACTTGGGAAAGAATAATGTTGCACAATCCTGGTGTGGAATGATCTTACAGACTTACCCAGAAAGACTCAGTGCTGTAATCATTACCAAAGGTGCTTCTACAAAGTATTGACTCAGGGGTGTGAATACCCATGTAAATATTTTCACTTTGTCATTATGGGGTATTGTGTGTAAATGGGTGAACAAAATAAAATGTGGAATAAGTCAAGGGGTATGAATACTTTACGGCACCTCAGTACCTCCAGGCTCTGATCAGGCCCTACACCCAAACAAGGGCACTGCGTTCATCCACCTCTGGCCTGCTCGCCTCCCTACCACTGAGGAAGTACAGTTCCCGCGCAGCCCAGTCAAAACTGTTCGCTGCTCTGGCCCCCCAATGGTGGAACAAACTCCCTCACGACGCCAGGACAGCGGAGTCAATCACCACCTTCCGGAGACACCTGAAACCCCACCTCTTTCAGGAATACCTAGGATAGGATAAAGTAATCCTTCTCATCCCCCCCTTAAAAGATTTAGATGCACTATTGTAAAGTGGCTGTTCCACTGGATGTCTTAAGGTGAACGCACCAATTTGTAAGTCGCTCTGGATAAGAGCGTCTGCTAAATGACTTAAATGTAATGTAAATGTACTTTCTGTAGGCACTGTATTTCTCTCATACATCTCCCTAAACCTCCTGGGGTCCAGCAACATTAAGGCAGTTTTACATGACATTACATTTCATACTACTTTTCACAAAACATTAAGTGTGTGCCCTCAGGCCACTACTCTACTACCACAAATCTAAACTCAGGACACTAAAGAGGCCTTTCTACTGACTGAAAAACACCAAAGGAAAGATGCCCAAGGTCCCTCCTCATCTGCATGAACGTGTCTTAGGCATGCTGCAAGGAGGCATGAGCACTGCAGATGTGGCCAGAGAAATAAATTGCAATGTCTGTAATGTGTGAGACGCCTAAGACAGCGCAACAGGGAGACAGGACGGACAGCTGATCGTCCTCGCAGTGGTAGACCAGGAGTTACACAAGGAACGCACAATCCCTCCATCAGTGCTCAGACTGTCCGCAATAGGCTGAGAGAGGCTGGACTGAGGGCTTGTATGCCTGTTGTAAGGCAGGTCCTCACTAGACATCACCGGCAACAACGTCGCCTATGAGCACAAACCCACTGTCGCTGGACCAGACAGGACTGGTAAAAAGTGCTCTTCACTGACGAGTCGCGGTTTTGTCTCACCAAGGGTGATGGTTGGATCTGCGTTTATCGTGGAAAGAATGAGTGTTACACCGAGGCCTGTAGTCTGGAGTGGGATCAATTTGGAGGTGGAGCGTCCGTCATGGTCTGGGGCGGTGTGTCACAGCATCATCGGACTGAGCTTGTTGTCATTGCAGGCAATCTCAACGCTGTGCGTTACAGGGAAGACATCCTCCTCCCTCATGTGGTACCCTTCCTGCAGGCTCATCCTGACATGATCCTCCAGAATGGCAATACCAACATCCATACTGCTCGTTCTGTGTGTGATTTCCTGCAAGACAGGAATGTCAGTCTTCTGCCATGGCCAGAGAAGAGCCCGGATCTCAATGTCTGGGACCTGTTGGATCGGAGGGTGAGGGCTAGGGCCATTCCCCCCAGAAATGTCCGGGAACTTGCAGGTGCCTTGGTGTATGATGTTTGCATTCAGGACAGAAAGTGAATTGCTTTGCCACATTTCTCACAGCAAGAACTGGCAAATCTGGTGCAGTCCATGAGGAGGAGATGCACTGCAGAACTTAATGCAGCTGGTGGCCACAGCAGATACTGACTAACTTTTGATTTTGACCCCCCTTTGTTCAGAGACACATTATTCCATTTCTGTTAGTCACATGTCTGTGGAACTTGTTCAGTTTCTGTCTCTGTTGTTGAATCTTGTTATGTTCATACAAATATTTACACATGTTAAGTTTGTTGAAAATAAACGCAGTTGACATTGAGAGGACATTTCTTTTTCTGCTGAGTTTTACAATGCATGTGTTTGCGTGTGTCTGTGTCTCTTCACAGTCCTCGCTGTTCCATAAGGTGTACTTTTATTAGTTTTTTAAAACAGACAGCTTGGTGCATTCAGCATGTCAATACTACTTAATAAAACAAGTAGCGATGAAGTCAATCTCCCCTCTACTTTGAGCCCTGAGAGATTGACATGCTGCCCTGTTCTGAGCCAATTGTAATTTTCCCTGTTTGTGGCACCTGATCACATGACTGGAGAGTGCGACAAAGCTAAGGCTTGTATGAGCTGCCTTGTTAATAGTGCTGTTAAGAAGGCAGAGAAGCGCTTTATTATAGACAGACTTCTCCCCATCTTAGCAACTGTTGCATCAGGTTTTGACAATGACAGTTAACAATCCAGGGTTACTCTAAGTTTAGTCATTGCAACTTGCTCAATTGACACATTATTCATTACAAGATTTAGTTGAGGTTTAGGGTTTAGTGAATGATTTGTCCCAAATTCAATGCGTTCAGTTTTTTAAATATTAAGTACTAAGTTATTTCTTTCCAACCATTCTGAAACTGACTTCAGCTCATTATTAAGTGTTGCATTCATTTAATTTGCTGTAGTAGCTGACATGTATAGTGTTGAGTCATCTGCATACATAGACACACTAGCTGCATCACAACCGGCCGTGATCCGGAGACCCATAGTGCGGAGCACAATTGGCCCCTCAACATCCAGGTTAGGGGAGGGTTTGGCCGGGGTAGGCCGTCATTGTAAATACGATTTTGATCTTAACTGACTTGCCTAGTTAAATAAAGGATAAATAAATAAACAAAATACTCAAAACCAGTGGCATGTCATTAGTAAAGATTTTTTAAAGTGATGGGCCTAGACAGCTGCCCTGGTGAATTTCTGATTCTACCTAGGTTATGTTGGAGAGGCTTCCATTAATGCACCCCCTCTGTTTTCTGTTAGACAGGTAATTCTTAATTCACAATATAACAGGGGGTGCACGTTTTTCCAGCAGCAGACTATGATCGATAATGTCAAAAGCCGCACTGAAGTCTAACATAACAGCCCCCACAATCTTCAATCTCTCAGCCAATCATAAGTAATTTGTGTAAGTGCTGTGCGTTTTTTGTGTGTTTTTTTTCACCTTTATTTAACCAGGTAGGCTAGTTGAGAACAAGTTCTCATTTGCAACTGCGACCTGGCCAAGATAAAGCATAGCAATTCGACACATACAACAACACAGAGTTACACATGGAATAAACAAAACATAGTCAATAATACAGTAGAACAAAAGAAAACAAAAAGTGTGTCTATGTACGGCTTGATTTGTTTGATCGTAGCTAGCTACATAGCTAGCTACATAGCCGTCTTTGTATCAAATATAATTGTGTAGTCTAGAGCGATTTCCTAGGTTAGCCAGCCAGCTATTGTCGTTCTTTTAACGCAACGTAACGTAATCAACACTGCTAGCTAGCCAGCTAGCCCCGAATAGCAGCACAGTAGAAACTATTACACTCAACGGAACGACTTGATTAGTGTAGTGTCAACAACCCAGCCAATGCCAACTAGCCTACTTAGTCAACAACGCAGCCTCTGCCAGCTAGCCTACTTCAGCAGTACTGTATCATTTTAATCATTTTAGTCAATAAGATTCTTGCTACGTAAGCTTAACTCTCTGAACACTCGTGACGTGTAGTCCACTTGTCATTCCAATCTCCTTTGCATTAGCGTAGCCTCTTGTGTAGCCTGTCAACTATGTGTCTGTCTATCCCTGTTCTCTCCTCTCTGCACAGACCATACAAACGCTCCACACCGCGTGGCCGCGGCCACCCTAATCTGGTGGTCCCAGCGCGCACGACCCACGTGGAGTTCCAGGTCTCCGGTAGCCTCTGGAACTGCCGATCTGCGGCCAACAAGGCAGAGTTCATCTCCGCCTATGTCTCCCTCCAGTCCTCGACTTCTTGGCACTGACGGAAACATGGATCACCACAGACAACACTGCTACTCCTACTGCTCTCTCTTCGTCTGCCCACGTGTTCTCGCACACCCCGAGAGCTTCTGGTCAGCGGGGTGGTGGCACCGGGATCCTCATCTCTCCCAAGTGGTCATTCTCTCTTTCTCCCCTTACCCATCTGTCTATCGCCTCCTTTGAATTCCATGCTGTCACAGTTACCAGCCCTTTCAAGCTTAACATCCTTATCATTTATCGCCCTCCAGGTTCCCTCGGAGAGTTCATCAATGAGCTTGATGCCTTGATAAGCTCCTTTCCTGAGGACGGCTCACCTCTCACAGTTCTGGGCGACTTTAACCTCCCCACGCCTACCTTTGACTCATTCCTCTCTGCCTCCTTCTTTCCACTCCTCTCCTCTTTTGACCTCACCCTCTCACCTTCCCCCTACTCACAAGGCAGGAAATACGCTCGACCTCATCTTTACTAGATGCTGTTCTTCCACTAACCTCGTTGCAACTCCCCTCCAAGTCTCCGACCACTACCTTGTATCCTTTTCCCTCTCGCTCTCATCCAACACTTCCCACACTGCCCCTACTCGGATGGTATCGCGCCGTCCCAACCTTCGCTCTCTCTCCCCGCTACTCTCTCCTCTTCCATCCTATCATCTCTTCCCTCTGCTCAAACCTTCTCCAACCTATCTCCTGATTCTGCCTCCTCAACCCTCCTCTCCTCCCTTTCTGCATCCTTTGACTCTCTATGTCCCCTATCCTCCAGGCCGGCTCGGTCCTCCCCTCCCGCTCCGTGGCTCGACGACTCATTGCGAGCTCACAGAACAGGGCTCCGGGCAGCCGAGCGGAAATGGAGGAAAACTCGCCTCCCTGCGGACCTGACATCCTTTCACTCCCTCCTCTCTACATTTTCCTCTTCTCTCTCTGCTGCTAAAGCCACTTTCTACCACTCTAAATTCCAAGCATCTGCCTCTAACCCTAGGAAGCTCTTTGCAACCTTCTCCTCCCTCCTGAATCCTCCTCCCCCTCCCCCTCCTCCCTCTCTGCAGATGACTTCGTCAACCATTTTGAAAAGAAGGTCGACGACATCCGATCCTCGTTGCTAAGTCAAACGACACCGCTGGTTCTGCTCACACTGCCCTACCCTGTGCTCTGACCTCTTTCTCCCTCTCTCTCCAGATGAAATCTCGCGTCTTGTGACGGCCGGCCGCCCCTACAACCTGCCCGCTTGACCCTATCCCCTCCTCTCTTCTCCAGACCATTTCCGGAGACCTCCTCCCTTACCTCACCTCGCTCATCAACTCATCCCTGACCGCTGGCTACGTCCCTTCCGTCTTCAAGAGAGCGAGAGTTGCACCCTTCTGAAAAAACCTACACTCGATCCCTCCGATGTCAACAACTACAGACCAGTATCCCTTCTTTCTTTTCTCTCCAAAACTCTTGAACGTGCCGTCCTTGGCCAGCTCTCCCGCTATCTCTCTCAGAATGACCTTCTTGATCCAAATCAGTCAGGTTTCAAGACTAGTCATTCAACTGAGACTGCTCTTCTCTGTATCACGGAGGCGCTCCGCACTGCTAAAGCTAACTCTCTCTCCTCTGCTCTCATCCTTCTAGACCTATCGGCTGCCTTCGATACTGTGAACCATCAGATCCTCCTCTCCACCCTCTCCGAGTTGGGCATCTCCGGCGCGGCCCACGCTTGGATTGCGTCCTACCTGACAGGTCGCTCCTACCAGGTGGCGTGGCGAGAATCCGTCTCCACACCACGTGCTCTCACCACTGGTGTCCCCCAGGGCTCTGTTCTAGGCCCTCTCCTATTCTCGCTATACACCAAGTCACTTGGCTCTGTCATAACCTCACATGGTCTCTCCTATCATTGCTATGCAGACGACACACAATTAATCTTCTCCTTTCCCCCTTCTGATGACCAGGTGGCGAATCGCATCTCTGCATGTCTGGCAGACATATCCGTGTGGATGACGGATCACCACCTCAAGCTGAACCTCGGCAAGACGGAGCTGCTCTTCCTCCCGGGGAAGGACTGCCCGTTCCATGATCTCGCCATCACGGTTGACAACTCCATTGTGTCCTCCTCCCAGAGCGCTAAGAACCTTGGCGTGATCCTGGACAACACCCTGTCGTTCTCAACTAACATCAAGGCGGTGGCCCGTTCCTGTAGGTTCATGCTCTACAACATCCGCAGAGTACGACCCTGCCTCACACAGGAAGCGGCGCAGGTCCTAATCCAGGCACTTGTCATCTCCCGTCTGGATTACTGCAACTCGCTGTTGGCTGGGCTCCCTGCCTGTGCCATTAAACCCCTACAACTCATCCAGAACGCCGCAGCCCGTCTGGTGTTCAACCTTCCCAAGTTCTCTCACGTCACCCCGCTCCTCCGCTCCCTCCACTGGCTTCCAGTTGAAGCTCGCATCCGCTACAAGACCATGGTGCTTGCCTACGGAGCTGTGAGGGGAACGGCACCTCAGTACCTCCAGGCTCTGATCAGGCCCTACACCCAAACAAGGGCACTGCGTTCATCCACCTCTGGCCTGCTCGCCTCCCTACCACTGAGGAAGTACAGTTCCCGCTCAGCCCAGTCAAAACTGTTCGCTGCTCTGGCCCCCCAATGGTGGAACAAACTCCCTCACGACGCCAGGACAGCGGAGTCAATCACCACCTTCCGGAGACACCTGAAACCCCACCTCTTTAAGGAATACCTAGGATAGGATAAAGTAATCCCTCTCACCCCCTCCCCTGAAAAGATTTAGATGCACTACTGTTCCACTGGAGGTCATAAGGTGAATGCACCAATTTGTAAGTCGCTCTGGATAAGAGCGTCTGCTAAATGACTTAAATGTAAATGTAAATGTATATACAGTGAGTGCAAATGAGGTAAGATAAGAGAGTTATAGCAATAAATAGGCCATGGTGGCAAAGTAATTACAATATAGCAATTAAACACTGGAATGGTAGATGTGCAGAAGATGAATGTGCAAGTAGAGATACTGGGGTGCAAAGGAGCAAGATAAATAAATAAATACATTATGGGGATGAGGTAGGTAGATAGATGGGCTGTTTACAGATGGGCTATGTACAGGTGCAGTGATCTGTGAGCTGCTCTGACAGCTGGTGCTTAAAGCTAGTGAGGGAGATATGAGTCTCCAGCTTCAGAGATTTTTGCAGTTCGTTCCAGTCATTGGCAGCAGAAAACTGGAAGGAAAGACGACCAAAGGAGGAATTGGCTTTGGGGGTGACCAGTGAGATATACCTGCTGGAGTGCGTGCTACGAGTGGGTGCTGCTATGGTGACCAGTGAGCTGAGATAAGGCGGGGCTTTACCTAGCAGAGACTTGTAGATAACCTGTAGCCAGTGGGTTTAGCAACGAGTATGAAGCGAGGGCCAACCGATGAAAGCGTACAGGTCGCAATGGTGGGTAGTGTATGGGGCTTTGGTGACATAACGGATGGCTCTGTGATAGACTGCATCCAGTTTGTTGAGTAGAGCGTTGGAGGCTATTTTATAGATGACATCACCGAAGTCGAGGATCGGTAGGATGGTCAGTTTTACGAGGGTATGTTTGGCAGCATGAGTGAAGTATGCTTTGTTGCGATATAGGAAGATGATTCTAGATTTGATTTTGGATTGGAGATGCTTAATGTGAGTCTGGAAGAAGAGTTTACAGTCTAACCAGACACCTAGGTATTTGTAGTTGAATGTCCTTCCCTTTTAGCGTGCTGATTTGTTTACTGTAAAATAGCATTGTATCTGGTCAAACACAATTTTTCCAAAAGTTTACTGAGGGTTGATAACAGGCTGATTGGTCGGCTATTTGAGAAAGGAAAGGGGGCTTTACTATTCTTGGTTAGCTGTAATGCCCGGGGTGTAGAGGAGGAAGGAGTCAGACGCAGGAGACAGAGAGTTCAGAGTAGCGCTACTTCTTTATTCACCAACCAGGTGAAAACAGACGCCACTCAAAACAAATGCCCCAAAACACAGGGGAACTAAACAGTCCCGAAAATAACTCACGTCCACCAACAACCGTGACTTACAGGCGTGTACATGAGTACACATAAAACAATCCCGCACACCCAGCAGGCGGGCCGGCTGGCTAATAAAGCCCAACTAATAAACCCAATTAACCACAGGTGTAACTAATAAACAGACAAGGAGGGGGAGGAAAAGATCAGTGGCAGCTTGTAAGCCGGTGACGACAACCTCCGAGCGCCACCCGAACGGGAAGGGGAGCCACCTTCGGTAGGAGTCGTGACAGTAGCGGATTGACTTTTGCTTCCCTCCAGGCCTGAGGGCACACACTGGCAAGTCATGCCTAAATTGCTAATCTTGCAATGAAAAAAATCATTAAAGTAGTTGGCAATATCAGTGGGTTTTGTGATGAATGTGCCATCTGATTCAATGAATGATGGAGCTGAGTTTTGTAACGATCGTTTGTGGTGGGTGGAAGAAGGTGAGGACCAAAGCGCAGCGTGGTAAGTGTTCATGTTTTTAATAAAATAACTGAACACTGAACAAAACGACCAACAAACAGTCCCGTAAGGTGAATGGAAAAAAACACTAAACAGGAAATAAACACCCACGAAACACAGGTGGAAAAAGGCTACCTAAGTATGATTCTCAATCAGAGACAACTAACGACACCTGCCTCTGATTGAGAACCATACCAGGCCAAACTCAAAAACCAACATAGAAAAACGCACATAGACTGCCCACCCCAACTCACGCCCTGACCATACTAAAACAAAGACATAACAAAGGAACTAAGGTCAGAACGTGACAAGTTTGCTTTTTTGTCCACATTTTTATTTAAGCTGTGCCAAAGCTTTTTACTATCATTCATTATATCATGTATCTTTGTTTCATAGTATAGTTTTTTCTTTTTATTCCGTTTAGTCACATGATTTCTCAATTTGCAGTACGTTAGCCAATCGATTGTGCAGCAAGACCTATTTGCCATACCTTTTTCCGCATCCCTCTCAACCATACAATTTTTCATTCCTCATGGGGTGGCAGTGTAGCCTAGTGGTTAGAGTGTTGGACTAGTAACCAGAAGGGTTGCAAGTTCAAATCCCCGAGCTGACAAGGTACAAATCTGTTGTTCTGCCCCTGAACAGGCAGTTAACCCACTGTTCCTAGGCCATCATTGAAAATAAGAATTTGTTCTTAACTGACTTGCCTAGTAAAATAAAGGTAAAAAATAAAGAAATCCATAGGGATTTAATTATTTGTACAGTCATTTTCTTAAATGGGTGAATGCTTATTAGTAACTGGAATAAGAAATGTTATAAATGTGTCAAGTGCAGCATCTGGTTGCTGCTCATTACACACCACAGACCATCAAATATTATTATTGTATGACCTCTTATACACTATATTAGGCCCAGCCTTTGGAACTTTGTTTTTCCTAGAAATGGCTACTAAATTGTGATCATTCAATGGATTCATTCAATGGATTTGGAATCTGCTTTAATGCAGATTTCGGCAGCATTAGTACAGCTGTGATCAATACATGTTGATGATTTAATTCCTGTGCTGTTTGTAAATACCCCGGTAGGTTGACTGATAGCCTGAACCAGGTTGTAGATACTGGTTACAGTTTGAAGCGTTTTCTTGAGTGGGCAGCTTGATGAAACCCAGTCAATATTTAGGTCACTCAGAAAATATACCTCTCTGTTGATATCACATACATTATCAAGCATTTCACACATATTATCCAGATATTGGTTGTTAGCACTTGGTGTTCTTTAGCAGCTTCCCATAAGAATGGGCTTTAGGTGAGGTAGATGAACCTGTAACCATATTACTTCAACAGTATCTAACATGAGATCCTCTCTAAGCTTTACAGGAATGTGCTTCTGAATATAACCAGCCACATTTCCACCTTTAGCATTTCTGTAGATATTATAGCCATATATTGCTACCACTGTATCATCAAAGGTAATATCTAAGTGAGTTTCAGACATAGTCAGAATATGAATGTCATCTGTTACTAGCAAGCTATTGATTTCAGGAACCTCGTTTCTTAGGCTACATATGTTCATGTGGGCCATTTCTAGCACTTTTCTAGGATGATTGATTGTTTTTATTGCTTTTACTGGGAAGCTTATCAGAAGTAGACATGACAATGTTATTTCTGTTTGAGCTGATAGTACAGGGTGAACTTCCTACTAGGGCACACCGCCTTAGTGCTAACAGTAGAACTCTGGTTCACAGGCACATGATTACTGTATAAAATAGCTGTAGGATCGACAGAGGCTTTCAGGGGAGTTAGAGGGACATTCGTTAGGTTACTTACGTTCATTCAAACCTCTACACAAAAACTCTCACTCAGAAATCCCCCATTTTCTTATTCCCTGAAGAATTCTTCTGTATGTTATTCTCCTTACACCATTTGTTATCTTCACTGTCAAAGTGGAGGCACTTTGCTTAATTGCCCCAATTAGAATGATTCATTTCCCTCAAACAAACTAACCAATAACATTTACTCACATCCATGGGCCAGGATGCAATCAACATCAACTTCTGTACAGCAGGAATGACTTACAGATGTTTGGGACCATCTCAGAGATAGGCTCAGTTACAGTTGAAGTCGGACGTTTACATACACCTTAGCCAAATACATTTAAACTCAGTTTTTCACAATTCCTGACATTTAATCCAAGTAAAAATCCCCTGTCTTGGGTCAGTTAGGATCATCACTTTATTTTAAGAATGTGAAATGTCAGAATAATAGTAGAGCGAATTATTTACTTCAGCTTTTATTTCTTTCATCACTTTCCCAGTGGGTCAGAAGTTTACATACACTCAATTAGTATTTGGTAGCATTGCCTTTAAAATGTTTAACTTGGGTCAAACGTTTCGGGTAGCCTTCCACAAACTTCCCATAATAAGTTGGGGGAATTTTGGCCCATTCCTCCTGACAGAGCTGGTGTAACTGAGTCGGGTTTGTAGGCCTCCTTGCTCGCACACGCTTTTTCAGTTCTGCCCACATATTTTCTATAGGATTGAGGTCAGGGCTTTGTGATGGCCACTCCAATAACTTGACTTTGTTGTCCTTAAGCCATTTAGACACAACTTTGGAAGTATGCTTGGTGTCATTGTCCAATTGGAAGACCCATTTGCGACCAAGCTTTAACTTCCTGACTGATGTCTTGAGATGTTGCTTCAATATATCCACATAATTTTCCTTCCTCATGACGCCATCTATTTTGTGAAGTGCACCAGCCCCTCCTGCAGCAAAGCATGTTGCTGCCACCCCCGTACTTCACGGTTGGGATGGTGTTCTTCGGCTTGCAAGACTTCCCTTTTTCCTCCAAACACAACAATGGCATTATGGCCAAACAGTTCTATTTTTGTTTTATCAGACCAGTGGACATTTCTCCAAAAAGTATGATCTTTGTCCCCATGTGCAGTTGCAAACTGTAGTCTGGCTTTTTTATGGCAGTTTTGGAGCAGTGGCTTCTTCCATATAGGACTTGTTTTACTGTGGATATAGATACTTTTGCACCTGTTTCCTTCAGCATCTTCACAAGGTCCTTTGCTGTTGTTCTGGGATTGATTTGCACTTTTCACACCAAAGTACGTTCATCTCTAGGAGACAGAACATGTCTGAGCGGTATGACGGCTGCGTGGTCCCATGGTGTTATACTTGCATACTATTGTTTGTAGAGATGAACGTGGTACCTTTAGTCGTTTGAAATTGCTCCCAAGGATGAACCAGATTCGTGGAGGTCTACAATTTTTTTTCTGAGGTCTTGGCTGATTTCTTTTGATTTTCCCATGATGTCAAGCAAAGAGGCACTGAGTTTGAAGGTAGGCCTTGAAATACATCCACAGGTACAACTCCAACTGACACAAATGATGTCAAATAGCATCTCAAAAGCTTCTAAAGTCATGACATAATTTTCTGGAATTTTCCAAGCTGTTTAAAGGCACAGTCAACTTAGTGTATGTACACTTCTGACCCACTGGAATTGTGATACAGTGAATTATAATTGAAATAATCTGTCTGTAAAAGTTTGTTAACAAGGAATTTGTTGAGATGTTGAAAAACTAGTTTTAATGACTTCAACCTAAGTGTATGTAAACCTCTGACTTCAACTGTATATGGTCAGCATTGGTTACAGCATTGGACATTTAGATGAACAGTATACAGTTCACCTCTAAAACATTTGATAGGGTCCTATGGAAATAATATGGGAGTGGGACTGTGTGTATGTGGGCGTTCATGTGTGCGTGCTTGATGCATGTGGAGCCCACACACTCGGTGCTCCACCTCTAGAATGGTCTACAACTGACTAGGTATCCCCTTTGTGCTTCCCTTTCCCTTCTGTGAAGTTCAGTCAAGGGAAAAGTGTTGAACATATATATTTGCACATTATTGTTTCAAACCCACACTGGAGTGATTATCATCTCTGTAATCAGAGACAATCTGGCACATCTCACTAGGGAGGGATGAAATAGAAGGGAAATGGAACGGACACGCATGTACACACAATGTGTTCTCTCTACTCTGCTGTACATCATTTTTCTGCTCTCACTATCAGTATGACATTTATCGTTAAGGAGTTATGGTAACAACGGGGTGAAAGTAAGGTGGCACAGTCCAGAAGGGCATCCCGGGAAAATAAATAGTGGGGGTGATCCAAACCGGTTAAACATCACAGTAGTTCAAACAAAAGGTGAAGAAAACTGTAGGCTATTTCACCATTATATGTCATTACTGCATGTCAGAGGCATGAAACATTTGCGAGGACTTGAAATATGATCGCCTACGTGCCAATATGCTATGTTTTTCCGATGAGAACACTGGTATTTTGCCACGGCAGAGATGCGTGGCCGACACAGAGACTCATGCGGACAGCAGTGTACGCATAAATTCGGGCCTAACATTAGCCTTAATGTCGTGACACTTTTTGGTGTTTTGTGTAAAAGATGTCGCTTTCCATTCACCACTGTTTGAGGGCTGGAAACACAGTAAGTTGTGAGTAGATGAACATGTGCGGGTAGCCTAGTAAAGGAGCCCTTTTGAAATTATTGTTTGACATTCAGATAAAAATACGACTGGTTGTGATTACACCACAATAAAAGATCATCCATTTTAAAAGTTAAATGACAAATCTTTACAACGAGCCACACAGAGATCATGTGTGCAAGCGCTTGCACACATACTGGTAAATAATTAAATCACCTTTCACCCCTGGGTAACAAACCATTTCCATCCTGTCATGACGATGAATAACAACGATCACCTCTGACCTCTGTTCTCATCAACCAATGGCAGAAATCTACCAGGCAGCCCATAGCTGAACTATAACCTCTAATAGCTCCACCCATAAAGAGGATATGTGTGTGTGTGTGTGTATGTGTGTGTGTGTGTATGTGTGGAGGCCAGGGGGAGGAGTTAAAGGGGGGTGGGATCATTTTAATGGCTGGAATGGTATTAATGGAACGGAATCAAACATATGTTTTCCAAATCTTTGATACCATTCCATTTATTCCATTCCAGCCATTACAATGAGCCCACGCTCCTTTAACTCCTACAACTAGCATCCATTGTTGTATGTGTGTTTAGGCCAAGACATGGGGTATTGCTACACAGAAGGGACAAGGCAAATCGTTTTTTTATATCCTGAAAAGCCTTAACATGCCATGCTTTGTTCAGGTTTGTTGCACTGGCTCTATGGGACCCCTAGAGAAATGTCACCCTGCTCCTCTGCACACTCCACTGGCTTCCAGTCTAAGCTCGCATCCATTGCAAGACCATGTTGCTTGCCTACGGAGCAGCAAGAGAAACTGCCCCTCCCTACCCTCAGGCTATGCTCAAACCCTACATCCCAACCTGAGTACTCCGTTCTGCCACCTCTGGTCTCTTAGCCCTCCACCCTTACGGTAGGGCAGCTCCTGCTCAGCCAGGTCCAAGCTCTTCTCTGTGCTGGCACCCCAATGGTGGAATCAGCTTCCCCTTGAAGCTAGGACAGCAGAGTCCTGAAACCCTACCTCTTCAAAGAGCATCTGAAATATTCCCCCACCTCACCTCGACCCTTGCACGTGACCCCCCCCCCCTCCCCCCCACACACTTTATTTAGATTAAAGTTCACTTACTATGCTTGTAATATATGGTTTTCCCACCTAGTGTTCTTAAGATGAACGCACTAACTGTAAGTCGTTCTGGATAAGAGTGTCTGCTAAATGACTAAAATGAAAAGTGGATATCGTTTCTCTCTCTGTGTGTGTGTGTGTGTGTGTGTGTGTGTGTGTGTGTGTGTGTGTGTGTGTGTGTGTGTGTGTGTGTGTGTGTGTGTGTGTGTGTGTGTGTGTGTGTGTGTGTGTGTGTGTGTGTGTGTGTGGTTATTTTATCATAAAACAAATCAAAGCTGCTGGTCAGGTTGATGTCTGATATGGTTAATTATAATGTATCCTCAAAGTTATTCAGTCAGCAACAAGGCAGGAATGCAGGATATTTAGCTTAATTCAAAGCAACTCGACTAGGATGTGTGAGGTGGGGAATGAAAATACGTTTATGGGCGCTGAAAACAACACGTTTTATATGATTTTCCTACTTTTGAACAGAAATTCCACAGATCACGGGCTCAATAACTGAATTAAACTTCAGTCCTCCTTCTCATCGCTTTCCTCATCACCAGGGAGTACCTCCCCCGCTCTCGTCTTGTAACATGAACGAGCGGCACCTTTTCCATCAAATGTTTTCTTCGTCATGGGCAAATCTCAGTGCAGTGAAGATCTCGCTCACGGCTTTTCATTGCGTTCCGGTTGTTTGATGCGCGGCGATGATGGGACGCGGTCTTTCACGCACTGACTGGTACCCGAGTGGATAAAACACCTTTTTTTTAAAGAGGAATTTTGCTGACTTCTCCAACTTTTATTTTCTAATGCTTGCAGGTATGATTGTTTTGTTAACTCTAGAAACAACTACCATTTCAATACATTCACGTGACAGACGAGAATGTATAGACGCATCAAGCATTACTAATCAATGATTATCAAATCCAATTTCCACTCTTACAGTTGCATCATTTACTTTGCTTTGTGTGATTAGGCTACTATGACCAATGTGAGAAAGTCTCAGGGTTTTATCACCATCACCATTACACTAATAGGCTAAGTGGCTCTGATATATCCAGTAATTCCTCTAATCATAATTCGTTGACGTATTAAACAAATCATATTCCTGGTCACTTTCATAACCCAGATGGAGATTTTTTATCAAGCATTTGAATTTATGCTGCATTCAAACAAATCATTTATTTGAATTTAAGCTTGGTATGATCATATATTCCTTGTGTAGAGAATAGTTGTAAAACATCAGAGGAATTTAGGCTATTGTTGGAGCCAATTAAATTGAACAATTTCCCACCCTGTGCCAACAACGAAACGGACTTCACCACCAGCGCTATCTGCCGGTGACAACGCTTTTGCAGAGAGAATACTTCGATAATACTCAAGCAGTTGGTGATGACTGTAGGGGATTGAGCGCCCACTGCTGGCCTCATTTTATACACCAGTCACCTGTTTCTTTTTGCGCAATCTTCCTTCCTCTCTCTGTCTTTTAGGCCCTGGTGGAGCAGTGCGATGACTCCCATTCCCCTGTGTCTGCTGCTGCTCTGTGCCCTGCCCCTGTGTGTTCTTGCCTGGGGGGGCCACGGTGATGGTGTTGATGAAGAGTATGGCTGGTCCATGCAGAGGGTCCCGTTAATTCTAGACAGGCACACAGTGCATCTGCGGAGCCCCACGTTTGGTGGGAAGGTTGAGGGGGCAGGTGAGGATGAGGTGGGAGGGTGTGGCATAAAGTGCCAGAGTGCCCGCCCCCCTCCCGACTGGGCCACACTGGAGAGCATGCTGGGATACGAGACGGTGTACGAGAACGGCACACGCACACACAGCAACGTCACGCTGCAGGGCCTGAATGACACAACCTCACACACGCCCTTACACACCCCCTCACACACTCGCAGGAAACGTCAGGTGTATGGCGAGGACGGGCGCTTTGTCATCTCGGACAGCCACTTCACCACCAGCTACCCGTTCTCCACGGCGGTCCGCCTGTCCACGGGCTGCTCCGGGGTCCAAGTGTCTGAAAAACACATACTGACGGCGGCCCACTGCGTCCACGATGGGAAGGACTACCTGCAGGGGGTCCGCAGGCTGAAAGTGGGGGTCCTACAGGTCAAATCTAAACGAGGTAGGAGGGGTGGGAGGAGGAGAGGGGGGAGGAGAGGAGGAGGAGAGGGGCAAGGAGAGGAAGTGGTAGGAGGAGAGGAGAAAGGGAATGGGATAGATGGAAAAGAACCGAGACAGGAGGAGAGACGGAGAGGAGGGAGGAGAGGAGGAGGAGAGGGGCAAGGAGAGGAAGTGGTAGGAGGAGAGGAGAAAGGGAATGGGATAGATGGAGAAGAACCGAGACAGGAGCAGAGACGGAGAGGAGGGAGAAGGAGGAAGGGAGAAAGGGAGAAACAGAACAGGGTTGATGAGACTGGAGCAGAGGGAGGTGAAGGAGGGAACATGGAGAAGGAGAGGGGACAAGGAGGCGGTAGGCAGAGAAAGAAAGGTAGCAGAAGCAGCCGTGTACAACGCAGCACCGAACCCAAAACTCAGCCCTCCTTCCACTGGACACGCGTAAAACAAACCCACATCCCCAAAGGTTGGATACACACGGGAGATAGAACCAACGCCATATCCCACAACTACGACTACGCCCTCCTGGAGCTCAAACAGCCAATTAAACAGAAGCACATGAAACTGGGTGTAGTGGCCCCTACAAAGCCCCTCCCCTTAGGTCGCATCCACTTCTCAGGGTTCGACAACGAGTCAGAGGGAGGACAAAAGGACAAAGGGGGGGAAAAGGTGGTCTATCGCTTCTGTTCAGTGACGGAGGAGTCAGACGACCTGTTGTATCAGCATTGTGATGCCCAGCAGGGGGCGTCAGGCGCTGGTGTATACATCCGCCTCAGACAGGAAGTGGTGGGGTCCAATAAGGGGAAGTGGCAGCGGAAGGTTATCGGGGTGTTCTCAGGGCACCGCCGGGTGGACGGGGACGGGGGTGAACAGAGGGACTATAATGTGGCGGTGAGGATCACTCCGCCTAAATACGCTCAGATCTGCTACTGGATCCATGGGGATCCCAGCATGTGTAGGGAGGCCTGAGACACCAGGGATATGTCAGACTGATCAGAGTAAGAAAAAAAATAAGATATGCATTAATGTATCTCCTTTCACTGAGACCTCAAAGCGCTGAGGTGGTGGTGGACAAACTAACCAATGGCCAGCACAGAATGATCAGATGGAATAGAACTTTGGAATATGGGATGATTTTCTTGCTTTGGTCAATCAAACAGATCCCTATCCAGACTGAGGTCTCAGAATTCTATGGTGCGATAAAAACAGGTTTCTTTGTCACATGTGCTTTTTGTTTCCAAGAAATACCCATCGTGCACATAATATGGGTGCTAAGATGAGTTCCGTTGGTGATGATTTTTCTTGGGTAAATCTTTGTTTTTAGTGTCTACGTGATTCAGTTATCTAGCCAATGCTCTTTTTGTTATCAGAATAGGTTTTTTCCAGGGTCTATATTTAGAGTGTAAATGTGTATTATGTTGAGTATTTCCAGAACATATATTTTGCTTGGAAAAAAATTGGATCAACAGTGATGTAAAAAAAAATGCAAAAATAAAACGTCTTTATATTAAAACCTACCATTGAATACCAAAAAAAACTTGTGATGGACTGAACATGTTCAAGCATGAATGACAACAGTGGAGACATAAGTGATGAGGCCTGAAGTCTTTCCATCAGTGTATTTGTATTTTATTGCATCTCAAGGGACTCACATGCAAGTGGGGGAGAGGAGAGGAGTGATGCCATCCAAGAACCAAACACGGCCTTCAACCAAATATATAGCAAATATTGTTATCCACATTTTTTATTTTATACGTTTTATTCCTCTTTTTCTTTCTCAATACTTTTTTCCCCACAACAGATTAAGATAGTCACTTTGGAAGAAAACCAACACATAGAACATCCAGTGTACATCTGAGCGGTTTACAGCTAACGAGTTCCCAACACCTCTGGAGTGTTGCTACGGGAGACAATACAACTCTACTGATCACTGCTCCACAATGACCTTAGGTCAGGCTTGTCAAAATCATTCCATGAAGTGCCTAGTGTCTGCTGTTTTTTTTGGTTTGTCCTTTCAATTAAGCCCTAGACAACCACGTGTGGGGAGTTCCTTACTCATTAGTCACCTTAAATTCATCAATCCAGTACAAAGTAGGAGCGAAAACCTGCAGACACTCGGTCCTCCGTGGAATGAGTTTGCCACCTAAGCCTTAGGTTGACATGGGCTGTGTCCCAACAATATTTACAAACCTCCTTTCCTTGTCTCCTTCATTTCATGACCACTGGTTGGTTTTCACCAATTGCCTTTCACCTATCAATTCAATTCAGATAATTGGCCGTTAAGTAAAGGAGACAAGTAAATGAGGATTTTTTAAAAGTATTTGGATGCAGCCTAGATCAACTTCACTTGACATGGTCAAATGCAGTAACACTCCACACCAACAGGGTGAGCCACAGTAAACACTGGGGGCTGAGTTGCATTCAGTGCTGCCTCCAAATACAGATGAGATATTTTTCGAAACTGCTTGAATTTTTTAAAACCCTAGAATTCAGACATAACTAAAATATATGATACATTTTCTCTCAAAATAAAGATGAAATAAATATATGTATAATCTATACTTAAAAATATTCTAAAATGCATATGTCAATTTGAACATAGTCCACAAATGTTGCATGTAACACACAATCAAAAAAATAGACAAAATAAAAACAAAACATTTTGTCGTATGATTTGTCATCTCGTAAACCCAGATTTGTGGTGACAGTTGTACATATTTCAATATTACTGCATCTGTTCTCAGAGGCTGGGTGGCTCAATTAATGGAGAGGAGTACAACTAAGTGTTGAATAATGTTAGAAAGACAGCAATATACAAATTTGATTGGATAGCGAGGGAGAGGATAGGGCAGGGATTGGCCAGTGAGGTTTACACACACCGAACACAGTCCACGGTTAACAACACAATCCTCGTCTGGGAAACGCGCAAGAAAATCAACACAGATCCACCATTCCAAGTCAGCTGACACGTGGGAGTTCCAGAACAAATCTAAATACACTATCATTTTTTATGGTACATTTTTTTCTTAGTTTAGGTAAAGGATAACATTGAAGTACACACACACACTCATACACAGTTTAGTTTTCTGTGTCTATGATTCACATCCACAGCTTTTGCTACAACAGCAGACAGAGGTTACGGGGAAGTCAGAGGACAGGGGTCGTAGTGCTGATGGTTGATTGGCTGAAGGGGCTGGGGCGTGACAGGAGGGAGACGGGGGTGCACACATCCACATCCACAGCTCCAGACATAACAACAACCTCTGGAGAGAAGAGACAGAGGCAGAGAGATGGATGATTACCACAATGTTATTCTGTAACTGGCTCTTTTCATTGCATTGTGTGCATGTCGTTTGGTGCCACTGTGAGAGAACCCTACCTCAGAGGGATGGGTTAGAGGGGTTTACATGAAGTCCTTGATGTTGAGGTCATCCAGGGCATTCTTGGGGGGCGGAGGCCTCCTCGGGCTCCCGGCCATCCCTGGAGATCCCATCTGTCACAGGGAACAGTGTTTCATGAAATAGGTGTGTCTTTGTGTGTGTGTGTGTCTGTGTGTACTCTGTGTGTGTCTTACCGGTGCTCCTGGGGCTGCAGGGGCTCCAAAGCCTGGCCTAACCATGGGCATCATGGGAGCTCCAGCGCCGGCCGCCCCGCCCTGAGAGAGAGGAAACAGTCAGACACTATGGCAGCCATTTTAGAGATGCGTACATGGGCCACCTAAAGGGGTCATTGGCCATCTTAGGTGCTCCTAATGGTCCTAGGTTGAGGGTGGGGTGGTCTTACCATGCTGAATCCTTGGTAAGACCCCATAAAAGAAGGGGATCCCATTGGAACGTTCTAGGGGTGTGGAGTGGGGGAGAGGAGGTGGGAAATTACCACACTACATACAACACAGGCACAGTAAAGACAACACTGCAACAACAAACACACAGACATATCACTGACACGCACACATAGTAAACATAGACAAAGACATCATAAAAAAAAAATTTTTTAAGACGCACGCAAAGAGAGAACAGCAAAGCACATAAAAACACTCTAACCTCTTAAATCAGGTTCAGGTGATTTGCTCAGAAGCATTTGAAGACCACAGGGTCAATCATAAGAATACATGGATCAGGCAAGCCAGTTTAAATCAGCGACTGGTTATCTGATGTTCATGTCAGTGGTGAGGCTTTGGCTAAAATGAACAGCTGAAGCCATAGGTTAATACAGTAACTACAGACCCTATAGCAAAAGCTTTCTTGGCTAATGGTTTAGTGCAGCAATTCAATTATGAAGATAAAGCGATCTAAATTTGTATTGTGTTTCGTTTGGACACTGGGAAGAGGAGCTGTTGCTCAAAAAATGGGGATTGAAATAAGGAAATATGCAGATGAACGGGGCATTTTGGGGTCAGGTGGCTTGATTGAGGTCAGAACTTTAAGGGAAGAAAAGGAGGGAAGTGGTTTCACAAGCAGCTCCTTGGTTTGGGAACTAACCTCAGCCCACTCAGAACTCTCCAGTATTCCCAGTCCAACCCCTTAGTTTTCCCACAAAATGTTCACCCCTTTAAACCAAACACCAAATTACAAATGTCCATATTCCAAATGTGATTGGACCACCCTGGAGAGTCAGAGAGGAGAGGTGCGTGTGATTGGCTCCATGCCATGCCTGTCACTGCCATGTGGCTGCACTCCATGCTATATGACAAAGACCAGATTTACCATGGGAGCGCCCCAACTTGGAGGAGCTACCTGAGGAGTTGACCAGCCTCCACTTCCCATCGTGTTCTCCCCCCTGCGGAAGAGATGTCAATCAGTCAGTAAGCAAATAGAAAGAGAGGAAGAAAAGACAAGAGGCCCCTAACCTCTTAAAATGTAAAGCTCATTGAGCGCTTGGAAAATGCTATGTGAATGTAATCCATGACATTAAATTACATGTCGAAACACAAAGTGACACATCCTCAAAACAGGAAAAACGTACGTTTTTTGGCCTCCCATTCCCAGATCTGAAAGAGAGAAAATAAGACATTTCCCAGTCAGACAGAATCATGTACATTTAATATCTTATAACAGTTGCAAGTACTATGTGACATTGTTGTAACTCTACTGTAATTACACTGTATCTGGCTATGTGACATTATTGTACCTCTACTGTAATTACACTGTATCTGGCTATGTGACATTATTGTACCTCTACTGTAATTACACTGTATCTGGCTATGTGACATTATTGTACCTCTACTGTAATTACACTGTATCTGGCTATGTGACATTATTGTACCTCTACTGTAATTACACTGTATCTGGCTATGTGACATTATTGTACCTCTACTGTAATTACACTGTATCTGGCTATGTGACATTATTGTACCTCTACTGTAATTACACTGTATCTGGCTATGTGACATTATTGTACCTCTACTGTAATTACACTGTATCTGGCTATGTAACATTATTGTACCTCTACTGTAATTACACTGTATCTGGCTATGTAACATTATTGTACCTCTACTGTATCTGGCTATGTAACATTATTGTACCTCTACTGTATCTGGCTATGTGACATTATTGTACCTCTATTGTATCTGGCTATGTAACATTATTGTACCTCTACTGTATCTGGCTATGTGACATTATTGTACCTCTACTGTATCTGGCTATGTAACATTATTGTACCTCTACTGTAATTACACTGTATCTGGCTATGTAACATTATTGTACCTCTACTGTAATTACACTGTATCTGGCTATGTAACATTATTGTACCTCTACTGTAATTACACTGTATCTGGCTATGTGACATTATTGTACCTCTACTGTAATTACACTGTATCTGGCTATGTAACATTATTGTACCTCTACTGTAATTACACTGTATCTGGCTATGTGACATTATTGTACCTCTACTGTAATTACACTGTATCTGGCTATGTGACATTATTGTACCTCTACTGTAATTACACTGTATCTGGCTATGTGACATTATTGTACCTCTACTGTAATTACACTGTATCTGGCTATGTAACATTATTGTACCTCTACTGTAATTACACTGTATCTGGATATGTAACATTATTGTACCTCTACTGTATCTGGCTATGTAACATTGTTGTACCTCTACTGTATCTGGCTATGTAACATTATTGTACCTCTACTGTATCTGGCTATGTGACATTATTGTACCTCTATTGTATCTGGCTATGTAACATTATTGTACCTCTACTGTATCTGGCTATGTGACATTATTGTACCTCTACTGTATCTGGCTATGTAACATTATTGTACCTCTACTGTAATTACACTGTATCTGGCTATGTAACATTATTGTACCTCTACTGTATCTGGCTATGTAACATTATTGTACCTCTACTGTAATTACACTGTATCTGGCTATGTAACATTATTGTACCTCTACTGTATCTGGCTATGTAACATTATTGTACCTCTACTGTATCTGGCTATGTAACTACCATGTACACTCAGTAGCCGTTCATGTAAAAGGTTTGCTCCTACAGACAGTGAGTCACGTGCCCATGGCTTGCCATTTAAAGTAGGCAGACAGGTATCGAAGCATTCGGTTCCTGTTCGATTGAACGTTAGATTGGGCAAAACAAGTGACCTAAGCGACTTTGAGCTTGCTATGATCGTCGGTGCAAGCTAACAGGTGGGTTACAAACAGGCAAATAATAGTGCAGTACAACTAAGGTGTGCAGAACGGCATCTTAGAACCCACAACCCGTCGGTCCTTGTCACGGATGGACTATTGCTGTAGACGGTTATACAGGGTTCCACTTCGATCAGATAAAAACAAAGCGGCTCCAGTGAGCACACGATCACCAACACTGGACAATTGAGGAGTGGACCACTGCCTGGTTCGAGGAATCCCGGTTAGTGTTGTGCCATGCTGATGGCAGAGTCAGGATTTGGCATAAGCAGCACGAGTCCATGGCCCCATCCTGCCTGGTGTCAACGGTGCCCCAAATAATTCAGGCTGTTCTAGAGGCAAAGGGGGGTCTGACCCAGTACTAGATGGGTGTACCTAATAAACGGTCCACTGAGTGTAAGTAACGTTACAATAAGGTGAGATTGGTTATAGGAACATGTCTATGCATAGATGGACAGCACCATGATGCTGAAATTATTCAGGCCAAATTGAGAATCCCTGTCCTGTGTCTGCTCAGAGACTTTGTTCAGAGACTTACTGCTAGCCATGTTAGCCATGGTGGCGTCTAGGTCCCCTCCCATATGTTTAACTGGAGATGAGGCGGCCCCAGTCTGGGGCGTCATGGCAGGCATCAACACATCCCCTAGACCATCAAACGCTACAGGAGACACATGGGGGGGGAGAGAGAGAGAGAGAGAGAGAGAGAGAGAGGTGAGAAACAGCCACAATAATCCTCTCTGATCATAACAGAGGGGTCCTCCTTACGAGTGGGATTACCATGACAACCCATCGAGAGGGTCTCCATGACAACAGTGATCAGAGAGGAGCACAACATTGGAATGTTAACAAGAGGCAAGTTCTCATACTGATACTCAGTATGACTGAGGGCTTATACTGTGCCTCAACACACACACACACACACACACCGTTTAAGTGATACTCTCCATGTAATATAAATCAACAGCATAAATATGCTGTCTACTCAACTCTACTAAATAGTATTACTATCCTATTAGCTAGCTTGTTTGAGATGGGGCATCATCCTTTGTATCTTGGTGACAGTAAGGATGCAGCCACCACTCTAGAGGGAGGAAGCAAGTACCAAGCTAAATGGGCATTGTGATGTGAGCATCTCACACACCCTATTTATCAGGCATCTGTCAGAGCAGAGGGAAAATAACAGCAGCAGTCGCTCTCTTACTGCAATGCAGCAATGCACTGTGGGAAACAGCGCATCAATGAGCCAGAACACTCACCCAATCAGAGAGCAGGAAGCAAGCAATGAGCCAGCCCCAGAGCCAGATGGAGAGAGAGAGGAGCAATAGAGGGACGAGAGAGAAAGAGAGAAATAGAACGTGAGAGAGGACAAAGAGTGTGAGAGAGAGAGAGCGCGTAAGTGAGTGAGATAAAGTGCAGAGGGAAAGAGAGAGAACAGAGGGAGGGAGGGAAAGAGGGAGTGGATGTAAGGGTAAGAAGAAAGGGACAGAAGGACAGTAGTGGAGGGAAAAATAATGGAGTGAGTTAAGAGATGACAAATGTTGCGAGAGAAAGAGAGATGGAGGAGAGAGAGAGCGTTAAGGCTTAAGCAGTAGTACTTGCAGGTCGTCATTTACATAACATGCAGGGCAGTGACTGCCTTGATAATAAACCTGGTAAGCACAGGGCACGTTGCCACGGTAAAATGTGAAAAAGTCAACCAATGCACGTATCAACAGAGAGAGACAACTATGGAAAGAATCTAGAATGAGAATGACCATACACAACAGCATGTGCATTGGCCATAAAACCAAGGTACATTCACAAGATACATACACTCAGGATGTATTCATTCAGACAGACATGTTCATATACAGTACCAGTCAAAAGTTTGGACACACCTACTCATTCAAGAGTTTCTTTATTTTTACTATTTTATACATTGTAGAATAATAGTGAAGACATCAAAACTATGAAATAACACATGGAATCAGGTAGTAACCAAAAAAAGTGTTAAAACAAATCAAAATATATTTTATACTTGAAATTCTTCAAAGTAGCCACACTTTGCCTTGATGACAGCTTTGCACACTCTTGATGACAGCTTTGTACACTCTTGATGACAGCTTTGCACACTCTTGATGACAGCTTTGCACAGTCTTGATGACAGCTTTGCACAGTCTTGGAATTCTCTCAACCAGCTTCATGAGGAATGCATTTTCAACGGTCTTGAAGGAGTTCCCACATATGCTGAGCACTTCTTGGCTGCTTTTCCTTCACTCTGTGGTCCAACTCAATTGGGTTGAGGTTGGGTGATTGTGGAGGCCAGGTCATCTGATGCAGCACTCCATCACTCTCCTATCTTGGTCAAAATAGCCCTTACCTGCCCTCCAAGACACCGACAACACCCAATGTCACAGGAGGGCAAAAAATATAATTAAGGTCATTAACCACCGAAGCCACTGCCTGTTCACCCTGCTTCCATCCAGAAGGCGAGGTCAGTACAGGTGCATCAAAGCTGGGACAGAGAGATTGAAAAACAGCTTCTATCTCAAGGCCATCAGATTGTTTAACAGCCATCACTAGCACAGAGAGGCGGATGCCTACCTACAGACTTGATATCATTGGCCACTTTAATAAATGGAACACAAGTCACTTTAATAATGCCACTTTAAGAATGTTTACGTATCTTGCATTACTTATCTCATATGTACAGTTGAAGTCGGAAGTTTACATACACTTAGGTTGGAGTCATTAAAACCTGTTTCTTGTTTACAAACTATAGGTTTGGCAAGTCGGTTAGGACATCTACTTTGTGCATGACACAAGTCAATTTTTCCAACAATTGTTTACAGACAGATTATTTCACTTGTAATTCACTGTATCACAATTCCAGTGGGTGAGAAGTTTACATACACTAATTTGACTGTGCCTTTAAACAGCTTGGAAAATTCCAGGAGTGATGTCATGGCTTTAGAAGCTTCTGATAGGCTAATTGACATCATTTAAGTCAATTGGAGGTGTACCTGTGGATGTATTTCAAGGCCTACCTTCAAACTCAGTGCTTCTTTTGCTTGACATCATGGGAAAATCAAAAGAAATCAGCCAAGACCTCAGAAAATAAATTGTAGACCTCCACAAGTCTGGTTCATCCTTGGGAGCAATTTCCAAATGCCTGAAGGTACCACGTTCATCTGTACAAACAACACAGCCTGGAGGTGTGTTTTGGGTTATTGTTCTGTTGAAAAACAAATGATAGTCCCACTATGCGCAAACCACATAGGATGGCGTATCGCTGCAGGATGCTGTGGTAGCCATCCTAGTTAAGTGTGCCTTGAATTTGAAATAAATCACTGACAGTGTCACCAGCAAAGCAACCACACACCACCTCCTCTGTGCTTCACGGTTTTAACCACACATGTGGAGATCATCCTTTCACCTACTCTGTGCTTCACGGTTTTAACCACACATGTGGAGATCATCCTTTCACCTACTCTGTGCTTCACGGTTTTAACCACACATGTGGAGATCATCCTTTCACCGACTCTGTGCTTCACGGTTTTAACCACACATGCAGAGATCATCCTTTCACCTACTCTGCGTCTCACAAAGACACGGCGGTTGGAAACAAAAATCTCAAATTTGGCCTCATCAGACCAAATGACAGATTTCCACCGGTCTAATGTCTGTTGCTCGTGACCCAAGCAAGTCTTTTCTTCTTATTGGTGTCCTTTAGTAGTGGTTTCTTTGCAGCAACTCGGCCGTGAAGGCCTGATTCATGCAGTCTCCTCTGAACAGTTGATGTTGAGATCTGTGTTACTTGAACTCTGAAACATTTATTTGGGCTGCAATTTATGAGGCTGGTAACGCTAATGAACTTATTCTCCACAGCAGAGGTAACTCTGGGTCTTCCTTTCCTGTGGCGGTCCTCATGAGAGCCAGTTTCATCATAGCGCTTGATGGTTTTGCGGCTGCACTTGAAGAAAGTTCTTGACATTTTCTGTATTGACCTTCAGGTCTTAAAGTAATGAAGGACTGTCATTTCTCTTTGCTTATTTCAGCTGTTCATGCCATAATATGGACTTGGTCTTTTACCAAATAGGGCTATCTTCTGTATACCACCCCTACCTAGTCACAACATAACTGTTTGGCTCAAATGCATTAAGAAGGAAAGAAATCCCACAAATTAACTTTTAACAAAGCACACCTGTCAATTGAAATTCATTCCAGGTGACTACCTCATGAAGCTGGTTGAGAGAATGCAAAGAGTGTGCAAAGCTGTCATCAAGGCAAAGGATGGCTACTTGAAGAATCTAAAATAAATGTTGTTTAACACTATTTTTGGTTACTACATGATTCCATGTGTGTGTGTGTGTGTGTGTGTGTATATATATATATATAAATAATTATATATAATTACTATATTTATTATAATTATTATTCACAATTATTAATAATCAAAACACCTAATCTATATCTAATATACATTTAATTAAGATTATATTATATATCCGAAGTACCCAAAAAGGCCACTTGATGTCATAGAAATCCAAATAAACCTTGAAAGTAACCAAAGATCAAGTCGTTTACAGGTAAATTTAGAAAGTTTCCAGTAATACACCCTACCTTTGTAACCCTATATGTGGTGTATTTACTGTTATATGTCTTGCATACAATGGGAATGGGTCATGCCTGTTGTTTGTGTCATGCCTCGTGGGTGTGTCGTGCATCGGTAGGTACATTACCTGCCATCAGCTCAGCACCAGAGGCAGCTGCAGGTGCAGCAGGTTGGGTTTCTCCACCGGTGGAGTCTAATAGGTCAAACCAAACCATACCAGGCCAAGATGGGCCAAGCCATTAACAGTGCAGCATGAGGACAGAGAAGAGTTAAGAAGTCAGCCATCGGCTCCACACTAGGAACGCCAAACAGATAGAACAGCGTTATCATTGTCAGATAGGACAGTAGACATACACAGGTAAACACACGTACACAGCCAATAGTCTCAAACACACCAATAGAAACTCCTTTGATCCCAATATGCTGTGACAAGTCTACATCTACTAAGCAATACAAATTCTGTAGAGGACGTTGAAAAGTCAAGAGTCCATCCTGAATACCACAGCTAACAACTTAACTTCAGTAGCAACTTTATTGGTCACCAAAAACATACAGAGAAACGGAATGAGAAATGCTGATGAAGGTGAATGACATGATGAAAAGAATCAATCAAATAATCAGTTCAAGTTAGGGCTTTCCTGCTTCGAAACATTTTTACAAAAGGCCACTCATTTGAAGATCGTCGATCAATAGCAAGGGGGATAGTTAGAGGTGGGGGGGGGGTGTACATTTACCCACCCCCAAACATGTCCATGATCGCCCCCTTGTCAGTTGGGGGGTCTGAGGAGAGGAAGGGGGCAGGGGAGGAGAATGCATCTGTTGTAAGGGGAGGGGTAGAGGAGGGTTAGAATTATGTGCAAATGTCACACTCACACAACCAAACAAACCCATACCAACTAAACAAACTCACACAAACAACAAAATACAATAAGTATCCTTGAATTACAATAAAGCACAAATGTACATATAAAAAACAGCACTCCAAACACATGCTGAGA
This sequence comes from Oncorhynchus nerka, assembly GCF_034236695.1. Lineage (NCBI taxonomy): Eukaryota > Metazoa > Chordata > Actinopteri > Salmoniformes > Salmonidae > Oncorhynchus > Oncorhynchus nerka. Next base: position 31,074,479 of record NC_088419.1, on the reverse strand, counting down.
AAGAAGGCAGATGGCGTGAGTTTGGGTACCTGCTCCAAACATGTCAACACTGGGGGCAGGGTCTGCTTTGGTGAAGCTTGGATCTGGCATTGAATCAAACATAGCTACAGGACAAGTACACAACACACACACACACACAATTTAAATGAGAACAGCAGACTACAAACAATGACTCATTAGATTAACAACTGTGATTGAAAGCCAATGCAGGAGCAGAGAGGCAGCTGGGGAGAATGTGTCCAAGCTGAAAGGAAGCAGAGGAAGCGTGATATGTGCAAGTTAGCCTCACAAAGAGAAAGGGACAATGCAGGAGAGGATAGGACACAGATGCAGAGTAGAGGACAAGGACAAAAGAGAAGAAAAGTTTTTTTTTTTTAAAGTACCACACACACGTGTAAACATTTACCACTGAAGAGGTCTATCGATGGAGTGGTGGGGGGGGTGGGTGCTGCGATGGTGGATGAGGGGGCAGGAGGGGGCGCCACTGAGTTAAAGCAGTTGTTCTCCATTGGCATCATGGCAAACAGGTCCAGCCCTGGGCCTACTGCATTTGAGCTGCTACCAGTGGGGGCAAAGGGGTCTTTGGGAGGAAAAAAACAGGGAGGGGATGACAAGGGGGATGGAGATATTACACAACCACCATAACACAGTGTGAAATAAACCTAGAGGTATGGCAAGAGCTGTATTCTGTGAAATAGGGAGGAGGAATAGGTGCATTCGGCTGAAATTCTGAAGATACAGGCTTAGTTAGGGAATTCACAGCTCCATATTCTTCATAAACATACAGTACATGTAAAACACTATGAAGTACCATATGATCAAGAGAATCTGGAAAATAAGCATGTCTGATGAAAAATGATAAGAAAAGAACACGATTTGTGAAAAGAGGGAAACATATTGGAGAAAGCAGTATTAGTAGTATTCACACTCCCTCATTATACTCTCTGAAATACCCATACTAGACCAGATTTACAGAGTGTAACCACAGAGCTTGCAGATGCATTTTGGGATATACAGCGTGAAAGGAAACCCCAGGTGGTATCTAGCATGGTGGTCAACCACTGTCCTAAAATCAACCTCAGCAACTATCTCCATAGTAACAGCAACAGCCATGCCCAGAAACAAACAGCAGCACCACCTTTCTAGGGAAACTAGCTACACCCGCTCACAGCAATGGGATCAACTGTTGAAACACACTCTCCATACACAAAAACACATAAGCACGGTTGCACCGAGCACTCGAATACAGCCAAACACACACACAGCCACAAAACTATACACACAGCCACAAAACTATACACACAGCCATTTACACCGACAGAGACACACGTCCTGCAACCCACCGGCTGCAGCGTCGGCAGCTGGGGTTGGCGTGGGGGCCGGGGCCGGAGCCCCGCCCTCGGCAGTGGCAGAGGCATCAGAGGCGGGAGCAGGGGTCGAAAACGCATCTGATACCCAACACACACACACACAGACGACAGAGAGAGAGAGGTACAGCGAGAGGCACGGGGAGAAAAGGACAGAGAAAAGAAACAAGCCAGACAATAAAGAGAGTAAGTCAGAAAAGGAAGACGCCACCTAAAAGATGATCTGTGCCTCTAAGCAGAGTTTAGAAATACTACTTTCACTTTGTTAGGTATTTAATTGACTTAATATACTGTACCTATATTAAATACTTGTAATGTAATGTCAGGCATAAGATATGTAATATACTTATTTTATTGCAGAGAGATACTATTTAACTGAGCCATCTTTTGATTACTGTAATAAATTCAGTTTAGACTAGTTACAAAACATTTACTTTGTGGCATGAATGATTGACTGGTGAAGGATAAATGAGAATACAGACCGGAGGCACAGCAAGGCCTATGGAAGGCTATGGAAGGCGGGCTTTAGCTACAACTAAACTAGAAAGCGGTAACTATGTCTGTTGCACTACATAACCGGACAAGCAGGCCACAGAATGGAACCAGAAGCAAAGCAATGTGTCTTTTAGGCGGCAATAAAGAACATGACTCTGTTTGATAGTTTGGTTTTTCTCTGAAGTTAAGAAAAAGCTGTCGGACTATCAAACAAAATGAAGCATGTGAAAATGTATGGGTAGCATGTCTGAGTGGGTCTACAAGTGTGAGCATGCTTGTCTCTGTGTGTAGATCTGTGTCAATGAGCATACTAGTATGTGTGTTGCTTGACATGTTCTTCCCAAATGGATGTGTTTGTTTTGGGGTATCTGGGTCACTGTGTGTATGTACATGCAGAGACTAAACATGTGTGTTAGTGTGTGTACATGCAGAGACTAAACATATGTGTTAGCGTGTGTACATGAAGAGACTAAACATATGTGTTAGTGTGTGTACATGCAGAGACTAAACATATGTGTTAGTGTGTGTACATGCAGAGACTAAACATGTGTGTTAGTGTGTGTACATGCAGAGACTAAACATGTGTGTTAGTGTGTGTACATGCAGAGACTAAACATGTGTGTTAGTGTGTGTGCATGCAGGTAGAGAACACTACATCTCCTGTGTGTACATGCAGGTAGAGAACACTACATCTCCTGTGTGTACATGCAGGTAGAGAACACTACATCTCCTGTGTGTGCATGCAGGTAGAGAACACTACATCTCCTGTGTGTACATGCAGGTAGAGAACACTACATCTCCTGTGTGTGCATGCAGGTAGAGAACACTACATCTCCTGTGTGTGCATGCAGGTAGAGAACACTACATCTCCTGTGTGCGCATGCAGGTAGAGAACACTACATCTCCTGTGTGTGCATGCAGGTAGAGAACACTACATCTCCTGTGTGTGCATGCAGGTAGAGAACACTACATCTCCTGTGTGTGCATGCAGGTAGAGGACACTACATCTCCTGTGTGTACATGCAGGTAGAGAATACTACATCTCCTGTGTGTGCATGCAGGTAGAGAACACTACATCTCCTGTGTGTGCATGCAGGTAGAGAACACTACATCTCCTGTGTGTGCATGCAGGTAGAGAACACTACATCTCCTGTGTGTACATGCAGGTAGAGAACACTACATATCCTGTGTGTGCATGCAGGTAGAGAACACTACATCTCCTGTGTGTGCATGTGGAGGGTTGGTTGGGGTTGAGCTGTCCAGCAGAGATTCTGTGGTTGGGAATCCTCCAGAAGCCCACTGACCTCCCAGCAGATCCATATTCGTCGCACCGGGGGGGTTGGTGGCGGCCGCACTAGGGGGAGGAGCCAGAGTGACTCCTGGCTCTGCGGCTACAGGGGTGGGCGTTACCCCCGCGGGAGAGGGAGCGGTGTCTACAGCGAGGGTGGGGTCAGGAAGCATGGACTCGCCCATTTCTGCAAGTACCCATGTGGTGTACCAACCAAACCCAAAACAAGGTACCAAAACAACCCCCAGAAATCATCCCCCAAAATACCCCATAGGAACCAAAGCAACCAGAAAGGCCCCGTTAGAACCAAATCAAGGTATCAAATCAACCCAATTTCAAAGAAACAACCGAAAAACAAAATCAACCCCAGAATTAAAGCCCCGAATGAACCAAACCAGGGGATGTGGGGGAGGGATAGAGAGCAGAGAGAAACAAAGAGAGAGAAATAGACTATTGAGACTAGAGCAACACTATGAAACACATTGGGAGATCTAGAGATGACACGCTCTGTTAATGTTAATACACTAGAGAGGTTAAAGCCAGGGGCACTGTGGGATAACACTCACCTGATCCAAGGAGGTCTGTGGCAGCATCCCCAGAACAGCATGGGAGAAGGTGATGGAGGAAAATGCAATTATATTAATGTTCATTAGATAATTCAAACTTACTGGTAGTTCCATTAAGAATTAAACGATCAAGTTTTGATGTGGGACATTACCTCCCCAGGACATAGGGGCTGCTGAGGCTCCTGCTGACGGACCAGAGGAGGACAGAGGGTCCAGATCCAACAGAGAACTAGAGCGAGATAAAGGGATAGAGAGAGAATGGAAGGGGAAGGAAGAATGGACTCTTATTCACAGTTTTACCAAATAAATGGAACAGATAGAATGCTTGAATGCCAGAACTGAGGAAATCCCTGAGGTGACGAGGTAAACTGTGGTAGGCAGAGGAAGTAGTCACTCACTCAGTGGCTTCTTCGGGTGGCGGCACTAGGGTGGGCACGGCGGCTGCAGATTTGGCGGGGGTGGAGGTCGGGGACACGTTATTGGTGGGGGACCCCTGGAATAGAGAGGGAGAGCCTTTTTACTATCTATGTGTTGACATATAACCAGAAATAGAAAGGCAGGGGAAATAATTTGTAATCTTCAACTCACCTTTGTTGGAGACCTGAAAGAGAGACGGAATAGTTCATATTTAAATTTCATCGGTGCAAGATATCACCTTTCAGAGCTGAAGTCATCTACATTTAAATGACCTTTTAAACTTATTTTCATGACTTTACAATACCCTCATCTGTCAAACCCCCAAAGAATCGTTCATGCTCACCCTTCACTTTGATCCCCAATGATGAGCAGAAAGGAACAAAGAGAGAAGAAGGATTAAAAGAAAAGTTAACACAAGACTGTCTTCGGAACTGTGGTGTTGAGATAGGATTCAGCCTGGCAACAAGGGCTCATCCAATTTGTGGTGATTGTTATCCACCCATTCACAAACAAGCGAACCATCGTTAAATAGGAATTGCATTTCTCAAAACACATAAATAATGTGCACATTTGAAAGATATGTTAATTCTACGTTGACTGAAATGATTGAAAAATGTAAATGTGTGTTATCACGTAGACTAGTATTAGCACTCGGACGCTGAAATGACCAAATTATCATTCTCAGATGGCAAATATCCTACTGTTATCTACATAAACATTAAGGCACAGTTTCTGTATTTTGTCATTGATATTCTGTGCCTAACACTGTCAGTTCAATAATTGATCTTTGATTGAAAAGGGATAGCCTGTATGGATAATGAGCATTATACACAGTCTAATATTATGAAGTGTTCTTACTACGTGAAAACAAGTATAATTTTTTAAGCATATAATTAACATATATTTCAAATTCTGCGCTCGTCATTTCATAGTTTTAACAAATGTAATTCATATTTAACGATAGTTTTGCTTATTTATGAATGGGCTGGAAGGAGGAAAACCAGCCTGGCCTCAGAGCATTTCGTATGTTTCTGTAAGTAAATCCGAGACACTCCATTTAGTATGATAAGTTAAGTTTCATATTGTATGTATTAATTTCTGGCTGTCCATCACTCATTTCGTAAGATATGTTACCAATTACAATTAGTTTTATATATGTTCTGAATTTGCAAAATGTATGATATGTTACGAATTCTAGCTAGGTGGCTAACATTAGCTAGGCTAGGGGTTAAGATTAAGTTTAGGAGTTAGGTTAAAGGGTTAAGGTTAGGGGAAGGGTTAGCTAAAAGGGTTAAGGTTAGGGTTGGGGAAGGGTTAGTTAATATGCTAAGTAGTTGCAAAGCAGCTTAAAAGTTGTAAGTAGTTAAAAAGTTGCTAATTAGCTCAAATGCTAATGTTGTCCATCATGAGATTCAAACTTGTAGACGTTGGGCTGCTAAACTTGTAGACTTTGGGCTGCTGTTCGCATTATACGCCTACCCATCCACCCTGACCAACCACCCTACTTTCGTTTTATCCTTAAGTAACCATTTGCCTTATGTAAACATACCAAACGTAATAAATCATACTGTTCCGGATTTACATTTACTATGTTACATCTAGTCTATGAGACCAGGCTGCATTCGATTAGGAACTGGGTCAAGTGGGCAGGGCTAAATAAGGTGAATAGAGCCCAAGTTATGAGTCTATCTAGTTTCTCACCCTCTCATTTCTCAATTCAGATTTTCGCTGTGTACAGACACCAAGAGAGCCATTTCCGCATTTGAGCTCTTTTTGAAATGGTGTGGTTAGAGAGGGTCCTCTTACCCCTTCTTCCCCTCCAAGCTGTTCATGTGTGTCTCCAGAGACTCCAGGATGCTACTGGGAGCCTGAGGGTCAGAGAAAAGAGAAACCAATCAGAGACACAGAAACAACAGGTTTATGTGACTGACTTCCTTACTCATCTGCATGCCAACACTTCAAATAACACAGCACCCAATTCTATTTCTATGGCAGCACCCCTCCAGACCCTTCATTTTGAACTCATCCCACTACCCCACTTTTCTATGAACTCAACGGCCTGTAGAATGAAGTGTTCAGGAACATTTGACTTAAACTCTTCAGTCGTTTGTGCACGGAAGCACACACACATGCAAATACACACACAGACATGCACTGCAGTCAGAAGTGTCAGTCTGCAGAATTATCCCATGCCAAAACCCCATCCTCCCAAACAGGCACTCTGCCAAGCCACTCCATGTCTCTATGGTTACCGGGTCCTCGATAGGCTTAAAGGGACAGTCCTCATCGTCTGAGTCTATGAGGTTCGTCACCACTCGAGGGTGCAGACACTGGGATCGCAGGAGGGGGATTAGGATGGATGTGTGTGTGTGTGTGTTACAACTATGCCATCATCCTTCCAGAGAGAAAGCACAAAGACCAGTGACTTACATAGTTGATGTCTGGAATGTCATTTTTTTCGACACCGACTGTCTGTGGAACAAAACACACACCAGAGACAGCTTCACAATCATATCCGTGCATCATAACCTTACGTTCCAAATAGAGACAGACACTGTATTTGAGCAATCACGGTGTGAGTTTCACTTGGATATAAGTCAGTTAGAATACAGCCGGTTAGGAAGTTTCCTTTACCTCAGCGAGCTTCATGAACTCTCCAATCTTGGTGACCCTGGTCAGGAACCTCTTATAGATCTCCAAGGCCTCCTTGCAGTCGCTCTTCTTCATCTTAAAGTATTTCTCTACAGACATTTAACAGTTGTTAAGAATAAGAGCATCTTCTAAATCGCCACACGGTGAAAGGAAGTAACTTATCTTTTAATTGGTCTGCTTCCCAAATGGCACCCTATTCCCTTAATAGTACATTACTTTTGACCAGGGCCCATAGATCTGTGGTCAAAAGTGGTGCACTATAAAGGAAATACGGTGCCATTTGGGATGCACACAATGACATGTCTAGCTCACCTAATAGATTGATGACCCCATCGTTGTAGGAGGCAAACAGCTTGACCAGATCCTTGAAGAGCAGCAGGAACGCTGCGTTGATGATAGGGTTATTCAGCTCCTTGGGGTGGACCTGGGAGAGAGAGAGAGAGACCTTTCAAAAGTGTTTTATTCATGTAGTTCAACAGAAGATGAATTCAACTCCAGCAAAATTCTGCTGTACTAAAACATTGTACACCCCCACAGAAATATCAGGCTCAATAGAACAGATAGCATCATTGCTATTGAGCGAGAGAGAGAGAAAGAGAAAATGTAACACAGGAAAATAAACAACAGGTAAACAGTAATCTTTGTGACCTGACATAGTACAGTGGTCAGCTTATTCACAAATGACCAAAGGACCACAGACAGACAGATAGACAGGCAGGCAAACAGTTGTAAACAGATCAATGATAAACAGCATGTCCAACTCACATCAAACTCCAGCAGTGTGTCGATCTGGGTCTGCAGGACGGGCATGCCTTTTAACAGCTTGTCTGGAGCCATTGTCCTCATCACCCCTTCAGCACTGTGGAGGAAACACACAGGGGAAACCATCACGAGGGCCTCATGGATGAGGTCAATTACAAAATGTCCTCAATGACGAGGTGAATGACAGGTGGGCCTCAGTGACGAGGAGAGACAGGGAAGTGACTGACCCCTTCTTGACTTTGGTGAAGTCGAAAGCCATCTGGCGATAGGCAAAGGCCCTCTCATTGAGGTAGCGGCCGTAACGTCTGATGAACGTAGACATGTCATAGCCTAGAGAAAGAAGAGAGCACCACATTCATGTCACACCAAAGGTAAAGCTCCTGATGAAATGTAAAGGCCCTTCTGTTTTGCAAGTCGTGTATCTGATTGTAGGGGAGTTTTGAAGAGGATTGAAGGGGAGGGTTGCAGTAGCTCTTTTTTTTGTTTACGTTAGGATGAGAGACAGTACGATGAGACAGGGGATCTATAATGAGACCAGGGCAAGACACTGGTGACAAGCGCAGGAAATCGCAATCAGAGGCAGGAAGCAGTTTAGTGTGCGTGTGAATGTGCGTGCAAGAGTGCATGGATGTGTGTACAGATGTAGGAACTCAATTTGAGCCAGTTTGCTACAGCAGGAAAATAATCCTGCAGCAACAGGAAATGTGAATTATTATGTGGAATATAATTAATGGACATTTTGTTAGGGGTTGATACTTGATTTTCCCTTACGAAAATGTATGAAATTTCAAAGTGGAAATTATAAACTTTAGAAGCCTTTTTAAACCTCAAATACACTACAAGTTTGAAATGTCCAGCATTGCAGGAAAGTTCTCCTGCAACAGGGTGATCTTGTTGTGGTTCTTAATGTTTTCCCCCATAATCCTGGACTATCAGACCACCATTTTATTACGTTTGCAATCGCAACAAATAATCTGTTCAGACCCCAACCAAGGATCATCAAAAGCCATGCTATAAATTCTCAGACAACCCAAAGATTCCTAGATGCCCTTCCAGACTCCCTCCACATACCCAAGAACGTCAGGGTACAAAAATTGGTTAACCACCTGACTGAGGAACTTAATTTAACCTTGTGCAATACCCTAGACGCAGTCGCACCCCTAAAAACAACAAAACATTTGTCATAAGAAACTAGCTCCCTGGTATACAGAAAATACCCGAGCTCTGAGGCAAGTTTCCAGAAAATTGGAATGGAAATGGCGCTACACCAAACTGGAAGTCTTCCGACTAGCTTGGATAGACAGTACCGTGCAGTATCGAAGAGCCCTCACTGCTGCTCCATCATCCTATTTTTCCAACTCAATTGAGGAAAATAAGAACAATCCAAAATGTATTTTTGATACTGTCGCAAAGCTAACTAAAAAGCAGCATTCCCCAAGTGAGGATGGCTTTCACTTCAGCAGTAATAAATTCATGAACTTCTTTGAGGAAAAGATCATGATCATTAGAAAGCAAATTACGGACTCCTCTTTAAATCTGTGTATTCCTCCAAAGCTCAGTTGTCCTGAATCTGCACAACTCTGCCAGGACCTAGGATCAAGAGAGACACTCAAGTGTTTTAGTACTATATCTCTTGACACAATCATGAAAATAATCATGGCTTCTAAACCTTCAAGCTGCATACTGGACCCTATTCCAACTAAACTACAGAAAGAGCTGCTTCCTGTGCTTGACCCTCCTATGTTAAACATAATAAACGGCTCTTTATCCACCGGATGTGTACCAAACTCACTAAAAGTGTCAGTAATAAAGCCTCTCTTGAAAAAGCCAAACCTTGACCCAGAAAAAAATATATAAAAAATATTTTAAAAAATATATATAAAAAAAAAAATATATATATATATATTTTTTAAATCGGCCTGTACCAAAACTCCCATTCCTCTCAAAAAATTTAGAAAAAGCTGTTGCGCAGCAACTCACTGCCTTCCTGAAGACAAACAATGTATACGAAATGCTTCAGTCTGGTTTTAGACCCCATCATAGCCTTTTAATGGCGTCAGACCGAAGCTCTGCATCTGTCCTCGTGCTCCTAGACCTTAGTGCTGCTTTTGATACCATCGCCCACCACATTCATTTGGAGAGATTGGAAACCCAAATTGGTCTACACAGACAAGTTCTGGCCTGGCTTAGATCTGATCTGTCAGAAAGATATCAGTTTGTCTCTGTAGATGGTTTGTCCTCTGACAAATCAACTGTAAATTTCGGTGTTCCTCAAGGCTTTGTTTTAGGACCACTATTGTTTTCACTATATATTTTACCTCTTGGTAATGTCATTCGGTGAAGCCCCAAAATTGCACTCCCTGGAACCCTGTGTTTAAGACATAAGGAAGTGGATGGCGGAAAATGTTCTACTTTTAAACTCGGACAAAACAGAGATGCTAGTTCTAGGTCCCAAGAAACAAAGATCTTCTGTTGAATCTACACATTAATCTTAATGGTTGTGCAGTCGTCTCAAATAAAACTGAAGGACCTCGGTGTTACTCTGGACCCTGATCTCTCTTTTGACGAACATATCAAGACTGCTTCAAGGATAGCTTTTTTCTTCTAGGTTAGACTACTGCAATGCTCTACTTTCCGGCTACCCGGATAAAACACTAAATAAACTTCAGTCAGTGCTTAACACGGCTGCTAGAATCTTGACTAGAACCAAACCTTTTTATCATATTACTCCAGTGCTAGCCTCTCTACACTGACTTCCTGTTAAGGCAAGGGCTGATATCAAGGTTTTACTGCTAACCTACAAAGCATTACATGGGCTTGCTCCTAACGATCTCTCTGATTTGGTCCTGCCGTACATACCTACACGTACGCTACGGTCACAAGACACAGGCCTCCTTATTGTCCCTAGAATTTCTAAACAAGCAGCTGGAGGCAGGGCTTTCTCCTATAGAGCTCAATGTTCATGGAATGGTCTGCCTATCCATGTGAGAGACGCAAACTCGGTCTCAACCTTTATTTATTGGAGACTCATCTCTTCAGTAGGTCCTATGATTGAGTGTAGTCTGGCCCAGGAGTGTGAAGGTGAACGGAAAGGCACTGGAGCAACGAACCGCCCTTGCTGTCTCTGCCTGGCTGGTTCCTCTCTCTCCACTGGGATTCTCTGCCTCAAACCCTATTACAGGGGCTGAGTCACTGGCTTACTGCTCTTCCATGCCGTCCCTAGGAGGGGTGCATCACTTGAGTGGGTTGAGTCTGATGTTATCTTCCTCTCCGGGTTCGTGCCCTCTATTGGTGTGGGGGCTGTGCTTTGGCACAGTGGGTGGGGTTATATCCTGCCTGTTTGGGCCTGTCTGGGGATATCATTGGACAGGGCCACAGTGTCTCCCGACCCCTCCTGTCTCAGCCTCCAGTATTTATGCTGCAATAGATTATGTGTCGGGGGGCTAGGGTCAGTCTGTTATATCTGAAGTATTTCTCCTGTCCCCAGTCCACCTGGTCATGCTGCTGTTCCAGTTTCAACTGTTCTGCCTGCGGCTATGGAACCCTGACCTGTTCACGGATGTGCTACCTGTCCCAGACCTGCTGTTTTCAGCTCTCAAGAGACAGCAGGAGCGATAGAGATACTGACCTGAGCCAACTGACATTTACTCCTGAAGTGCTGACCTGTTGCACCCTCTACAACCACAGTGATTATTATTATTATTTGACCCAGCTGGTCATCTATGAACATTTGAACATCTTGGCCATGTTCTGTAATAATCTCCACCCGGCACAGCCAGAAGAGGACTGGCCACCCCTCATAGCCTGGTTCCTCTCTAGGTTTCTTCCTAGGTTCTGGCCTTTCTAGGGAGTTTTTCCAAGCCACCGTGCTTCTACACCTGCATTGCTTGCTGTTTGTTGTTTTAGGCTGGTTTTCTGTACAGCACTTGGTGTAAGAAGAGATTTATAAATACATTTGATTGATTGAATGATTGATTAAGATACCACATCTGTACACGTACAGTACTATGTTTCGCGTGTGCACATTGCATGCTTGCTACTGTTCATTATGCAATTAAAAGGCCAGCAATTTCTTCTCTTTCCAGATGGCCCGTCTCCTCCGGTCTCCTCCTGTCTCCTTCAAATCCCTCCTCTCATCCTGTCTCTGCCTCTCCTCCTGTCTCTGCCTCTCCTCCTGTCTCTGCCTCTCCTCCTGTCTCTGCCTCTCCCCCTGTCTCTGCCTCTCCTCCTGTCTCTGCTTTATAAATACATGTGATTGATTGATTGATTAAGATCCCACATCTGTACACGTACAGTATTATGTTTCGTGTGTGCACATTGCATGCTTGCTCCTGTTCGTTATGAAATTATAAGGCCAGCAATTTCTTCTCTTTCCAGATGGCCCGTCTCTTCCTATCCTCCTGTCTACTCCGCCTCTCCTCCCTCTCCTCCTGTCTCCGCCTCTCCTCCTGTCTCTTCTTCTCTCCGCCTCTACTCATGTCTCTTCTTCTCTCCGCCTGTCTCTTCTTCTCTCTGCCTCTCCTCCCGTCTCTTCTTCTCTCCGCCTCTACTCCTGTCTCTTCTTCTCTCCGCCTGGCTCTTCTTCTCTCCTGTCTCTTCTTCTCTCCTGTCTCCTGCCTCTCTCTGCCTCTCCTCCCGTCTCCGCCTCTCTCTGCCTCTCCCCCGTCTCCGCCTCTCTCTGCCTCTTCTCCCGTCTCCGCCTCTCTCTGCCTCTCCTCCCGTCTCCGCCTCTCTCTGCCTCCTCCACTCTCTGCCTCTCCTCCCGTCTCCACTCTCTGCCTCTCCTCCCGTCTCCACCTCTCTCTGCCTCTCCTCCCGTCTCCGCCTCTCTATGCCTCTCCTCCCGTCCCCACCTCTCTATGCCTCTCCTCCTGTCTCTTCTTCTCTCCTCCTGTCTCCGCATCTCTATGCCTCTCCTCCTGTCCCCGCCTCTCCTCCTGTCTCTTCTTCTCTCCTCCTGTCTCTTCTTCTCTCCGCCTGTCTCTTCTTCTCTCCGCCTGTCCTCCTGTCTCTTCTTCTCTCCGCCTCTCTTTCTGTCTCTTCTTCTCTCCTCCTGTCTCTTCTTCTCTCCTCTTGTCCTCCTGTCTCCGCCTCTCTATGCCTATCCTCCCGTCTCTGCCTCTCCTCCTCTCTCCTCCCGTCTCCGCCTCTCTCTGCCTCTCCTCCCGTCTCCTCTCCTCCCGTCTCCGCCTCTCTCTGCCTCTACTCCCATCTCCGCCTCTCTCTGCCTCCTCCTCTCTCTGCCTCTCCTCCCGTCTCCGCCTCTCTATGCCTCTCCTCCCGTCTCCGCTTCTCTCTCCTCTCCTCCCGTCTCCGCCTCTCTCTGCCTCTACTCCCGTCTCCGCCTCTCTCTGCCTCCTCCTCTCTCTGCCTCTCCTCCCGTCTCCGCCTCTCTCCGCCTCTCCTCCTGTCTCTTCTTCTCTCCGCCTCTCCTCCTGTTTCTTCCTCTCTCTGCCTCTCCTCCAGTCTCTTCCTCTCTCTGCCTCTCCTCCAGTCTCTTCCTCTCTCCGCCTCTCCTCCTGTCTCTTCCTCTCTCCGCCTCTCCTCCTGTCTCTTCTTCTCCCCGCCTCTCCTCCTGTCTCTTCTTCTCCCCGCCTGTCTCTTCTTCTCTCCTCATGTCTCTTCTTCTCTCCTCCTGTCTCTTATTCTCTCCTCCTGTCTCTTCTTCTCTCCTCCTGTCTCCGCCTCTCTCTGCCTCTCCTCCCGTCTCCGCCCCTCTCTGCCTCTCCTCCCGTCTCCGCCTCTCTCTACCTCTCCTCCCGTCTCCGCCTCTCTCTACCTCTCCTCCCGTCTCCGCCTCTCTCTGCCTCTCCCCCCGTCTCCGCCTCTCTCTGCCTCTCCTCCCGTCTCAGCCTCTCTCTGCCTCTCCTCCCGTCTCCGCCTCTCTCTGCCTCCGCCTCTCTCTGCCTCTCCCCCCCGTCTCCGCCTCTCTTTCTCTCCCCGTCTCCGCCTCTCTCTGCCTCTCCTCCCGTCTCCGCCTCTCTCTGCCTCCGCCTCTCTCTGCCTCTCCCCCCGTCTCCGCCTCTCTTTCTCCCCCCGTCTCCGCCTCTCTCTGCCTCTCCTCCCGTCTCCGCCTCTCCCTGCCTCTCCTCCCATCTCCGCCTCTCCCCCCGTCTCCGCCTCTCTCTGCCTCCGCCTCTCTCTGCCTCTCCCCCGTCTCCGCCTCTCCCTGCCTCTCCTCCCGTCTCCACCTCTCCTCCCGTCTCTTCTTCTCTCCGCCTGTCTCTTCTTCTCTTCGCCTCTCCTCCTGTCTCTTCTTCTCTCCGCCTGTCTCTTCTTCTCTCCTGTCGCTTCTTCTCTACGCCTCTCCTCCTGTCTCTTCTTTCTCCGCCTCTCCTCCTGTCTCTTCTTCTGTCCGCCTCCGCCTCTCTCTGCCTCTCCCCCCGTATCCGCCTCTCTCTGCCTCTCCTCCCGTCTCTGCCTCTCCTCCCGTCTCCGCCTCTCTCTGCCTCTCCTCCCATCTCCGCCTCTCTACGCCTGTCCTCACGTCTCCGCCTCTCTACGCCTCTCCTCCTGTCTCTTCTTCTCTCCGCCTGTCTCTTCTTCTCTCCTCCTGTCTCCACCTCTCTCTGCCTCTCCTCCCGTCTCCACCCCTCTCTGCCTCTCCTCCCATCTCCGCCCATCTCCGCCTCTCCGCCTGTCTTTTCTTCTCTCCTCCTCTCTCCGCCTCTCTCTGCCTCTCCTCCCGTCTCCACCCCTCTCTGCCTCTCCTCCCATCTCCGCCCATCTCCGCCTCTCCTCCTGTCTTTTCTTCTCTCCTCCTGTCTCCGCCTCTCTCTGCCTCTCCTCCCGTCTCCGCCTCTCTCTCCTCTACTCCCGTCTCTGCCTCTACTCCCGCCTTTCCTCCCGTCTCCGCCTCTCTCTACCTCTCCTCCCGTCGCCGCCTCCGCCTCTCTCTACCTCTCCTCCCGTCTCCGCCTCTCTCTGCCTCTCCTCCCGTCTCCGCCTCACTCTGCCTTTCCTCCCGTCTCCGCCTCTCTCTGCCTCCGCCTCTCTCTGCCTCTCCTCCTATCTCTGCTTCTCCCCCCGTCTCCGCCTCCCTCTGCCTCTCCTCCCGTCTCCGCCTCTCTCTGCCTCTCCTCCTGTATCTACTTCTCTCCGCCTCTCCTCCTGTCTCTTCCTCTCCTCCTGTCTCTTCCTCTCTCCACCTCTCCTCCTGTTTCTTCCTCTCTCTGCCTCTCCTCCCGTCTCTTCTTCTCTCCACCTCTCCTCCTGTCTCCTCCTGTCTCCGCCTCTCTCTGCCTCTCCTCCCGTCTCCGCCCCTCTCTGCCTCTCCTCCCGTCTCCGTCTCTCTATGCCTCTTCTCCTGTCCCCGCCTCTCGTCCTGTCTATTCTTCTCTCCGCCTCTCCTCCTGTCTCTTCTACTCACCTCCTGTCTCTTCTTCTCACCTCCTGTCACCGCCTCTCTCTGCCTCTCCTCCCGTCTCTGCCTCTCCTACCCTCTCCTCCTCTCTCTGCCTCTCCTCCCGTCTCTGCCTCTCTTTGCCTCTCCTCCCGTCTCCGCCTCTCTCTACCTCTCCTCCCGTCTCCGCCTCTCTCTGCCTCTCCCCCCGTCTCCGCCTCTCTCTGCCTCTCCTCCCGTCTCAGCCTCTCTCTGCCTCTCCTCCCGTCTCCGCCTCTCTCTGCCTCCGCCTCTCTCTGCCTCTCCCCCCCGTCTCCGCCTCTCTTTCTCTCCCCGTCTCCGCCTCTCTCTGCCTCTCCTCCGTCTCCGCCTCTCTCTGCCTCCGCCTCTCTCTGCCTCTCCCCCCGTCTCCGCCTCTCTTTCTCCCCCCGTCTCCGCCTCTCTCTGCCTCTCCTCCCGTCTCCGCCTCTCCTGCCTCTCCTCCCATCTCCGCCTCTCCCCCCGTCTCCGCCTCTCTCTGCCTCCGCCTCTCTCTGCCTCTCCCCCGTCTCCGCCTCTCCCTGCCTCTCCTCCCGTCTCCACCTCTCCTCCCGTCTCTTCTTCTCTCCTGTCTCTTCTTCTCTCCTGTCTCCTTCTCTCCGCCTCTCCTCCTGTCTCTTCTTCTTTCCTGTCTCTTCTTCTCTCCTGTCTCTTCTTCTCTCCGCCTCTCCTCATGTCTCTTCTTCTTTCCTGTCTCTTCTTCTCTCCTGTCTCTTCTTCTCTCCGCCTCTCCGCCTGTCTCTTCTTTCCTGTCTCTTCTTCTCTCCTGTCTCTTCTTCTCTCCGCCTCTCCTCCTGTCTCTTCTTCTCTCCCGTCTCTTCTTCTCTCCGCCTCTCCTCCTGTCTCTTCTTCTCTCTGCCTCTACTCCTGTCTCTGCCTCTTTCTGCCTCTCCTACCCTCTCCTCCTGTCTCTTCTACTCACCTCCTGTCTCTTCTTCTCACCTCCTGTCCCCGCCTCTCTCTGCCTTTCCTCCCGTCTCTGCCTCTTTCTGCCTCTCCTACCCTCTCCTCCTCTCTCTGCCTCTCCTCCCGTCTCTGCCTCTCTTTGCCTCTCCTCCCGTCTCCGGCTCTCTCTACCTCTCCTCCCGTCTCCGCCTCTCTCTGCCTCTCCCCCCGTCTCCGCCTCTCTCTGCCTCTCCTCCCGTCTCCGCCTCTCTCTGCCTCTCCTCCCGTCTCCGCCTCTCTCTGCCTCTGCCTCTCTCTGCCTCTCCCCCCCGTCTCCGACTCTCTTTCACTCCCCGTCTCCGCCTCTCTCTGCCTCTCCCCCCGTCTCCGCCTCTCCCTGCCTTTCCTCCCGTCTCCGCCTCTCTCTGCCTCCGCCTCTCTCTGCCTCTCCCCCCGTCTCCGCCTCTCCCTGCCTCTCCTCCCGTCTCCACCTCTCCTCCCGTCTCTTCTTCTCTCCGCCTGTCTCTTCTTCTCTTCTTCTCTTCGACTCTCCTCCTGTCTCTTCTTCTCTCCGCCTGTCTCTTCTTCTCTCCTGTCGCTTCTTCTCTACGCCTCTCCTCCTGTCTCTTCTTTCTCCGCCTCTCCTCCTGTCTCTTCTTCTCTCCGCCTCTCCGCCTGTCTCTTCTTCTGTTCGCCTCCGCCTCTCTCTGCCTCTCCCCCGTATGCGCCTCCTCTGCCTCACCCCGTATCCGCCTCTCTCTGCCTCTCCCCCGTCTCCACCTCTCTCTGCCTCTCCCCCCGTCTCCACCTCTCTCTGCCTCTCCTCCCGTTTCCGCCTCTCCTCCCGTCTCTTCTTCTTTCCGCCTCCCCGCCTGTCTCTTCTTCTCTCCGCCTGTCTCTTCTTCTTTCCTGTCTCTTCTTCTCTCCTGTCTCTTCTTCTCTCCGCCTCTCCTCCTGTCTCTTCTTCTTTCCTGTCTCTTCTTCTTTCCTGTCTCTTCTTCTCTCCTGTCTCTTCTTCTCTCCGCCTCTCCTCCTGTCTCTTCTTCTCTCCCGTCTCTTCTTCTCTCCGCCTCTCCTCCCGTCTCTTCTTCTCTCCTCCTGTCTCTTCTTCTCTCTGCCTCTACTCCTGTCTCTTCTTCTCTCCGCCTCTCCTCCAGTCTCCGCCTCTCCTCCAGTCTCCACCTCTCGCTGCCTCTCCACCTCTCGCTGCCTCTCCACCTCTCGCTGCCTCTCCACCGCTCTCTGCCTCTCCCCCCCGTCTCCGACTCTCTTTCACTCCCCGTCTCCGCCTCTCTCTGCCTCTCCCCCCGTCTCCGCCTCTCCCTGCCTTTCCTCCCGTCTCCGCCTCTCTCTGCCTCCGCTCTCTCTGCCTCTCCCCCCGTCTCCGCCTCTCCTGCCTCTCCTCCCGTCTCCACCTCTCCTCCCGTCTCTTCTTCTCTCCGCCTGTCTCTTCTTCTCTTCTTCTCTTCGACTCTCCTCCTGTCTCTTCTTCTCTCCGCCTGTCTCTTCTTCTCTCCTGTCGCTTCTTCTCTACGCCTCTCCTCCTGTCTCTTCTTTCTCCGCCTCTCCTCCTGTCTCTTCTTCTCTCCGCCTCTCCGCCTGTCTCTTCTTCTGTTCGCCTCCGCCTCTCTCTGCCTCTCCCCCAGATGCGCCTCCCTCTGCCTCACCCCGTATCCGCCTCTCTCTGCCTCTCCCCCGTCTCCACCTCTCTCTGCCTCTCCCCCGTCTCCACCTCTCTCTGCCTCTCCTCCCGTTTCCGCCTCTCCTCCCGTCTCTTCTTCTTTCCGCCTCCCCGCCTGTCTCTTCTTCTCTCCGCCTGTCTCTTCTTCTTTCCTGTCTCTTCTTCTCTCCTGTCTCTTCTTCTCTCCGCCTCTCCTCCTGTCTCTTCTTCTTTCCTGTCTCTTCTTCTTTCCTGTCTCTTCTTCTCTCCTGTCTCTTCTTCTCTCCGCTCTCCTCCTGTCTCTTCTTCTCTCCCGTCTCTTCTTCTCTCCGCCTCTCCTCCCGTCTCTTCTTCTCTCCTCCTGTCTCTTCTTCTCTCTGCCTCTACTCCTGTCTCTTCTTCTCTCCGCCTCTCCTCCAGTCTCCCTCCTCCAGTCTCCACCTCTCGCTGCCTCTCCACCTCTCGCTGCCTCTCCACCTCTCGCTGCCTCTCCACCGCTCGCTGCCTCTCCACCTGTCTCTGCCTCTCCTCCTGTCTCTGCATCTCCTCCCCTCTCTGCCTCTCCGCCTGTCTCTTCTTCTTTCCTGTCTCTTCTTCTCTCCTGTCTCTTCTTCTCTCCTGTCTCTTCTTCTCTCCGCCTCTCCTCCTGTCTCTTCTTCTTTCCTGTCTCTTCTTCTCTCCTGTCTCTTCTTCTCTCCGCCTCTCCTCATGTCTCTTCTTCTTTCCTGTCTCTTCTTCTCTCCTGTCTCTTCTTCTCTCCGCCTCTCCGCCTGTCTCTTCTTTCCAGTCTCTTCTTCTCTCCTGTCTTCTTCTTCTCTCCGCCTCTCCTCCTGTCTCTTCTTCTCTCCCGTCTCTTCTTCTCTCCGCCTCTCCTCCTGTCTCTTCTTCTCTCCTCCGGTCTCTTCTTCTCTCTGCCTCTACTCCTGTCTCTGCCTCTTTCTGCCTCTCCTACCCTCTCCTCCTGTCTCTTCTACTCACCTCCTGTCTCTTCTTCTCACCTCCTGTCCCCGCCTCTCTCTGCCTCTCCTCCCGTCTCTGCCTCTTTCTGCCTCTCCTACCCTCTCCTCCTCTCTCTGCCTCTCCTCCCGTCTCTGCCTCTCTTTGCCTCTCCTCCCGTCTCCGCCTCTCTCTGCCTCTCCCCCCGTCTCCGCCTCTCTCTGCCTCTCCTCCCGTCTCCGCCTCTCTCTGCCTCTCCTCCCGTCTCCGCCTCTCTCTGCCTCCGCCTCTCTCTGCCTCTCCCCCCGTCTCCGCCTCTCTTTCACTCCCTGTCTCCGCCTCTCTCTGCCTCTCCCCCCGTCTCCGCCTCTCTCTGCCTCTCCTCCCGTCTCCGCCTCTCCCTGCCTCTCCTCCCGTCTCCGCCTCTCCCTGCCTCTCCTCATGTCTCTTCTTCTTTCCTGTCTCTTCTTCTCTCCTGTCTCTTCTTCTCTCCGCCTCTCCGCCTGTCTCTTCTTTCCAGTCTCTTCTTCTCTCCTGTCTCTTCTTCTCTCCGCCTCTCCTCCTGTCTCTTCTTCTCTCCCGTCTCTTCTTCTCTCCGCCTCTCCTCCTGTCTCTTCTTCTCTCCTCCGGTCTCTTCTTCTCTCTGCCTCTACTCCTGTCTCTGCCTCTTTCTGCCTCTCCTACCCTCTCCTCCTGTCTCTTCTACTCACCTCCTGTCTCTTCTTCTCACCTCCTGTCCCCGCCTCTCTCTGCCTCTCCTCCCGTCTCTGCCTCTTTCTGCCTCTCCTACCCTCTCCTCCTCTCTCTGCCTCTCCTCCCGTCTCTGCCTCTCTTTGCCTCTCCTCCCGTCTCCGCCTCTCTGCCTCTCCCCCGTCTCCGCCTCTCTCTGCCTCTCCTCCCGTCTCCGCCTCTCTCTGCCTCTCCTCCCGTCTCCGCCTCTCTCTGCCTCCGCCTCTCTCTGCCTCTCCCCCCCGTCTCCGCCTCTCTTTCCTCCCTGTCTCCGCCTCTCTCTGCCTCTCCCCCCGTCTCCGCCTCTCTCTGCCTCTCCTCCCGTCTCCGCCTCTCCCTGCCTCTCCTCCCGTCTCCGCCTCTCCCTGCCTTTCCTCCCGTCTCCGCCTCTCTCTGCCTCCGCCTCTCTCTGCCTCTCCCCCCGTCTCCGCCTCTCCCTGCCTCTCCTCCCGTCTCCACCTCTCCTCCCGTCTCTTCTTCTCTCCGCCTGTCTCTTCTTCTCTTCTTCTCTTTGCCTCTCCTCCTGTCTCTTCTTCTCTCCGCCTGTCTCTTCTTCTCTCCTGTCGCTTCTTCTCTACGCCTCTCCTCCTGTCTCTTCTTTCTCCGCCTCTCCTCCTGTCTCTTCTTCTCTCCGCCTCTCCGCCTGTCTCTTCTTCTGTCCGTCTCCGCCTCTCTCTGCCTCTCCCCCCGTATGCGCCTCCCTCTGCCTCACCCCCCATATCCGCCTCTCTCTGCCTCTCCCCCCGTCTCCACCTCTCTCTGCCTCTCCCCCCGTCTCCACCTCTCTCTGCCTCTCCTCCCGTTTCCGCCTCTCCTCCCGTCTCTTCTTCTCTCCGCCTCTCCTCCGTCTCTCTTCTTCTTTCCGCCTCCCCGCCTGTCTCTTCTTCTCTCCGCCTGTCTCTTCTTCTTTCCTGTCTCTTCTTCTCTCCTGTCTCTTCTTCTCTCCGCCTCTCCTCCTGTCTCTTCTTCTTTCCTGTCTCTTCTTCTCTCCTGTCTCTTCTTCTCTCCGCCTCTCCTCCTGTCTCTTCTTCTTTCCTGTCTCTTCTTCTTTCCTGTCTCTTCTTCTCTCCTGTCTCTTCTTCTCTCCGCCTCTCCTCCTGTCTCTTCTTCTCTCCCGTCTCTTCTTCTCTCCGCCTCTCCTCCCGTCTCTTCTTCTCTCCTCCTGTCTCTTCTTCTCTCTGCCTCTACTCCTGTCTCTTCTTCTCTCCGCCTCTCCTCCAGTCTCCGCCTCTCCTCCAGTCTCCACCTCTCGCTGCCTCTCCACCTCTCGCTGCCTCTCCACCTCTCGCTGCCTCTCCACCGCTCGCTGCCTCTCCACCTGTCTCTGCCTCTCCTCCTGTCTCTGCATCTCCTCCCCTCTCTGCCTCTCCGCCTGTCTCTTCTTCTTTCCTGTCTCTTCTTCTCTCCTGTCTCTTCTTCTCTCCTGTCTCTTCTTCTCTCCGCCTCTCCTCCTGTCTCTTCTTCTTTCCTGTCTCTTCTTCTCTCCTGTCTCTTCTTCTCTCCGCCTCTCCTCATGTCTCTTCTTCTTTCCTGTCTCTTCTTCTCTCCTGTCTCTTCTTCTCTCCGCCTCTCCGCCTGTCTCTTCTTTCCAGTCTCTTCTTCTCTCCTGTCTCTTCTTCTCTCCGCCTCTCCTCCTGTCTCTTCTTCTCTCCCGTCTCTTCTTCTCTCCGCCTCTCCTCCTGTCTCTTCTTCTCTCCTCCGGTCTCTTCTTCTCTCTGCCTCTACTCCTGTCTCTGCCTCTTTCTGCCTCTCCTACCCTCTCCTCCTGTCTCTTCTACTCACCTCCTGTCTCTTCTTCTCACCTCCTGTCCCCGCCTCTCTCTGCCTCTCCTCCCGTCTCTGCCTCTTTCTGCCTCTCCTACCCTCTCCTCCTCTCTCTGCCTCTCCTCCCGTCTCTGCCTCTCTTTGCCTCTCCTCCCGTCTCCGCCTCTCTCTGCCTCTCCCCCCGTCTCCGCCTCTCTCTGCCTCTCCTCCCGTCTCCGCCTCTCTCTGCCTCTCCTCCCGTCTCCGCCTCTCTCTGCCTCCGCCTCTCTCTGCCTCTCCCCCCGTCTCCGCCTCTCTTTCACTCCCTGTCTCCGCCTCTCTCTGCCTCTCCCCCCGTCTCCGCCTCTCTCTGCCTCTCCTCCCGTCTCCGCCTCTCCCTGCCTCTCCTCCCGTCTCCGCCTCTCCCTGCCTTTCCTCCCGTCTCCGCCTCTCTCTGCCTCCGCCTCTCTCTGCCTCTCCCCGTCTCCGCCTCTCCCTGCCTCTCCTCCGTCTCCACCTCTCCTCCCGTCTCTTCTTCTCTCTGCCTGTCTCTTCTTCTCTTCTTCTCTTTGCCTCTCCTCCTGTCTCTTCTTCTCTCCGCCTGTCTCTTCTTCTCTCCTGTCGCTTCTTCTCTACGCCTCTCCTCCTGTCTCTTCTTTCTCCGCCTCTCCTCCTGTCTCTTCTTCTCTCCGCCTCTCCGCCTGTCTCTTCTTCTGTCCGTCTCCGCCTCTCTCTGCCTCTCCCCCGTATGCGCCTCCCTCTGCCTCACCCCCATATCCGCCTCTCTCTGCCTCTCCCCCCGTCTCCACTCTCTCTGCCTCCCCCCGTCTCCACCTCTCTCTGCCTCTCCTCCCGTTTCCGCCTCTCCTCCCGTCTCTTCTTCTCTCCGCCTCTCCTCCCGTCTCTTCTTCTTTCCGCCTCCCCGCCTGTCTCTTCTTCTCTCCGCCTGTCTCTTCTTCTTTCCTGTCTCTTCTTCTCTCCTGTCTCTTCTTCTCTCCGCCTCTCCTCCTGTCTCTTCTTCTTTCCTGTCTCTTCTTCTCTCCTGTCTCTTCTTCTCTCCGCCTCTCCTCCTGTCTCTTCTTCTCTCCCGTCTCTTCTTCTCTCCGCCTCTCCTCCCGTCTCTTCTTCTCTCCTCCTGTCTCTTCTTCTCTCTGCCTCTACTCCTGTCTCTTCTTCTCTCCGCCTCTCCTCCAGTCTCCGCCTCTCCTCCAGTCTCCACCTCTCGCTGCCTCTCCACCTCTCGCTGCCTCTCCACCACTCGCTGCCTCTCCACCTCTCGCTGCCTCTCCACCTCTCGCTGCCTCTCCACCTCTCGCTGCCTCTCCACCTCTCGCTGCCTCTCCACCGCTCGCTGCCTCTCCACCTGTCTCTGCCTCTCCTCCTGTCTCTGCCTCTCCTCCCCTCTCTGCCTCTCCGCCTGTCTCTTCTTTCCAGTCTCTTCTTCTCTCCTGTCTCTTCTTCTCTCCGCCTCTCCTCCTGTCTCTTCTTCTCTCCCGTCTCTTCTTCTCTCCGCCTCTCCTCCTGTCTCTTCTTCTCTCCCGTCTCTTCTTCTCTCCGCCTCTCCTCCTGTCTCTTCTTCTCTCCTCCGGTCTCTTCTTCTCTCTGCCTCTACTCCTGTCTCTGCCTCTTTCTGCCTCTCCTACCCTCTCCTCCTGTCTCTTCTACTCACCTCCTGTCTCTTCTTCTCACCTCCTGTCCCCGCCTCTCTCTGCCTCTCCTCCCGTCTCTGCCTCTTTCTGCCTCTCCTACCCTCTCCTCCTCTCTCTGCCTCTCCTCCCGTCTCTGCCTCTCTTTGCCTCTCCTCCCGTCTCCGCCTCTCTCTGCCTCTCCCCCGTCTCCGCCTCTCTCTGCCTCTCCTCCCGTCTCCGCCTCTCTCTGCCTCTCCTCCCGTCTCCGCCTCTCTCTGCCTCCGCCTCTCTCTGCCTCTCCCCCCGTCTCCGCCTCTCTTTCCTCCCTGTCTCCGCCTCTCTCTGCCTCTCCCCCGTCTCCGCCTCTCTCTGCCTCTCCTCCCGTCTCCGCCTCTCCCTGCCTCTCCTCCCGTCTCCGCCTCTCCCTGCCTTTCCTCCCGTCTCCGCCTCTCTCTGCCTCCGCCTCTCTCTGCCTCTCCCCGTCTCCGCCTCTCCTGCCTCTCCTCCCGTCTCCACCTCTCCTCCCGTCTCTTCTTCTCTCCGCCTGTCTCTTCTTCTCTTCTTCTCTTTGCCTCTCCTCCTGTCTCTTCTTCTCTCCGCCTGTCTCTTCTTCTCTCCTGTCGCTTCTTCTCTACGCCTCTCCTCCTGTCTCTTCTTTCTCCGCCTCTCCTCCTGTCTCTTCTTCTCTCCGCCTCTCCGCCTGTCTCTTCTTCTGTCCGTCTCCGCCTCTCTCTGCCTCTCCCCCGTATGCGCCTCCCTCTGCCTCACCCCCATATCCGCCTCTCTCTGCCTCTCCCCCGTCTCCACCTCTCTCTGCCTCTCCCCGTCTCCACCTCTCTCTGCCTCTCCTCCCGTTTCCGCCTCTCCTCCCGTCTCTTCTTCTCTCCGCCTCTCCTCCCGTCTCTTCTTCTTTCCGCCTCCCCGCCTGTCTCTTCTTCTCTCCGCCTGTCTCTTCTTCTTTCCTGTCTCTTCTTCTCTCCTGTCTCTTCTTCTCTCCGCCTCTCCTCCTGTCTCTTCTTCTTTCCTGTCTCTTCTTCTCTCCTGTCTCTTCTTCTCTCCGCCTCTCCTCCTGTCTCTTCTTCTTTCCTGTCTCTTCTTCTTTCCTGTCTCTTCTTCTCTCCTGTCTCTTCTTCTCTCCGCCTCTCCTCCTGTCTCTTCTTCTCTCCCGTCTCTTCTTCTCTCCGCCTCTCCTCCCGTCTCTTCTTCTCTCCTCCTGTCTCTTCTTCTCTCTGCCTCTACTCCTGTCTCTTCTTCTCTCCGCCTCTCCTCCAGTCTCCGCCTCTCCTCCAGTCTCCACCTCTCGCTGCCTCTCCACCTCTCGCTGCCTCTCCACCTCTCGCTGCCTCTCCACCGCTCGCTGCCTCTCCACCTGTCTCTGCCTCTCCTCCTGTCTCTGCATCTCCTCCCCTCTCTGCCTCTCCGCCTGTCTCTTCTTCTTTCCTGTCTCTTCTTCTCTCCTGTCTCTTCTTCTCTCCTGTCTCTTCTTCTCTCCGCCTCTCCTCCTGTCTCTTCTTCTTTCCTGTCTCTTCTTCTCTCCTGTCTCTTCTTCTCTCCGCCTCTCCTCATGTCTCTTCTTCTTTCCTGTCTCTTCTTCTCTCCTGTCTCTTCTTCTCTCCGCCTCTCCGCCTGTCTCTTCTTTCCAGTCTCTTCTTCTCTCCTGTCTCTTCTTCTCTCCGCCTCTCCTCCTGTCTCTTCTTCTCTCCCGTCTCTTCTTCTCTCCGCCTCTCCTCCTGTCTCTTCTTCTCTCCTCCGGTCTCTTCTTCTCTCTGCCTCTACTCCTGTCTCTGCCTCTTTCTGCCTCTCCTACCCTCTCCTCCTGTCTCTTCTACTCACCTCCTGTCTCTTCTTCTCACCTCCTGTCCCCGCCTCTCTCTGCCTCTCCTCTCCGTCTCTGCCTCTTTCTGCCTCTCCTACCCTCTCCTCCTCTCTCTGCCTCTCCTCCCGTCTCTGCCTCTCTTTGCCTCTCCTCCCCGTCTCCGCCTCTCTCTGCCTCTCCCCCGTCTCCGCCTCTCTCTGCCTCTCCTCCCGTCTCCGCCTCTCTCTGCCTCTCCTCCCGTCTCCGCCTCTCTCTCTCTGCGCCTCTCCGCCTCTCCTCTCTCTCCGCCTCTCCCCGTCTCCTGCCTCTCTTTCTCCTGCCTCTCCTCCCGTCTGTCTCCTGCCTCTCTCTGCCTCTCCCTCCGCCTCTCTCTGCCTCTCCTCCCTCTCGTTCGCCTCTCTTCTTCTCTCTGCCTCTTCCTCCCGTCTCCGTCTCTTCCTCTCCCTGCTTCTTTCTCTTCTCCGCTCTCCTCCTGCCTCTCTCCTCTCTTCTTCTCTCCGCCTCTCCGCCTGTCCTTCTGTCCGTCTCCGCCTCTCTCTGCCTCTCCCCCGTCTCCCTCTGCCTGCCTCACCTCCGCCTCTCTCTGCCTCTCCCCGTCTCCACTCTCTCTGCCTCTCCCCCCGTCTCCACCTCTTCTTGCCTCTCTGCCTGTCTCTTCTTCTCTTCTTCTCTTCTCTTCTTCTTTCCCTCCTGTCTCTTCTTCTCTCCGCCTGTCTCTTCTTCTTTCCTGTCTCTTCTTCTCTCCTGTCTCTTCTTCTCTCCGCCTCTCCTCCTGTCTCTTCTTTCTTTCCTGTCTCTTCTTCTCTCCTGTCTCTTCTTCTCTCCGCCTCTCCTCCTGTCTCTTCTCTGTCTCTTCTTCTCTCTCCTGTCTCTTCTTCTCTCTCCTGTCTCTTCTCTCTCTGCCTCTCCTGTCTCTCTTCTTCTCTCCGCCTCCTCCAGTCTCCGCCTCTCCTCCAGTCTCCACCTCTCGCTGCCTCTCCACCTCTCGCTGCCTCTCCACCACTCGCTGCCTCTCCACCTCTCGCTGCCTCTCCACCTCTCGCTGCCTCTCCACCTCTCGCTGCCTCTCCACCTCTCGCTGCCTCTCCACCGCTCGCTGCCTCTCCACCTGTCTCTGCCTCTCCTCCTGTCTCTGCCTCTCCTCCCCTCTCTGCCTCTCCGCCTGTCTCTTCTTTCCAGTCTCTTCTTCTCTCCTGTCTCTTCTTCTCTCCGCCTCTCCTCCTGTCTCTTCTTCTCTCCCGTCTCTTCTTCTCTCCGCCTCTCCTCCTGTCTCTTCTTCTCTCCCGTCTCTTCTTCTCTCCGCCTCTCCTCCTGTCTCTTCTTCTCTCCTCCGGTCTCTTCTTCTCTCTGCCTCTACTCCTGTCTCTGCCTCTTTCTGCCTCTCCTACCCTCTCCTCCTGTCTCTTCTACTCACCTCCTGTCTCTCTTCTTCTCACCTCCTGTCCCCGCCTCTCTCTGCCTCTCCTCCCGTCTCTGCCTCTTTCTGCCTCTCCTACCCTCTCCTCCTCTCTCTGCCTCTCCTCCCGTCTCTGCCTCTCTTTGCCTCTCCTCCCGTCTCCGCCTCTCTCTGCCTCTCCCCGTCTCCGCCTCTCTCTGCCTCTCCTCCCGTCTCCGCCTCTCTCTGCCTCTCCTCCCGTCTCCGCCTCTCTCTGCCTCCGCCTCTCTCTGCCTCTCCCCCCGTCTCCGCCTCTCTTTCACTCCCTGTCTCCGCCTCTCTCTGCCTCTCCCCCCGTCTCCGCCTCTCTCTGCCTCTCCTCCCGTCTCCGCCTCTCCCTGCCTCTCCTCCCGTCTCCGCCTCTCCCTGCCTTTCCTCCCGTCTCCGCCTCTCTCTGCCTCCGCCTCTCTCTGCCTCTCCCCCCGTCTCCGCCTCTCCCTGCCTCTCCTCCCGTCTCCACCTCTCCTCCCGTCTCTTCTTCTCTCCGCCTGTCTCTTCTTCTCTTCTTCTCTTTGCCTCTCCTCCTGTCTCTTCTTCTCTCCGCCTGTCTCTTCTTCTCTCCTGTCGCTTCTTCTCTACGCCTCTCCTCCTGTCTCTTCTTTCTCCGCCTCTCCTCCTGTCTCTTCTTCTCTCCGCCTCTCCGCCTGTCTCTTCTTCTGTCCGTCTCCGCCTCTCTCTGCCTCTCCCCCATATGCGCCTCCCTCTGCCTCACCCCCATATCCGCCTCTCTCTGCCTCTCCCCCGTCTCCACCTCTCTCTGCCTCTCCCCCCGTCTCCACCTCTCTCTGCCTCTCCTCCCGTTTCCGCCTCTCCTCCCGTCTCTTCTTCTCTCCGCCTCTCCTCCCGTCTCTTCTTCTTTCCGCCTCCCCGCCTGTCTCTTCTTCTCTCCGCCTGTCTCTTCTTCTTTCCTGTCTCTTCTTCTCTCCTGTCTCTTCTTCTCTCCGCCTCTCCTCCTGTCTCTTCTTCTTTCCTGTCTCTTCTTCTCTCCTGTCTCTTCTTCTCTCCGCCTCTCCGCCTGTCTCTTCTTCTTTCCTGTCTCTTCTTCTCTCCTGTCTCTTCTTCTCTCCGCCTCTCCTCCTGTCTCTTCTTCTCTCCCGTCTCTTCTTCTCTCCGCCTCTCCTCCCGTCTCTTCTTCTCTCCTCCTGTCTCTTCTTCTCTCTGCCTCTACTCCTGTCTCTTCTTCTCTCCGCCTCTCCTCCAGTCTCCGCCTCTCCTCCAGTCTCCACCTCTCGCTGCCTCTCCACCTCTCGCTGCCTCTCCACCTCTCGCTGCCTCTCCACCTCTCGCTGCCTCTCCACCTCTCGCTGCCTCTCCACCACTCGCTGCCTCTCCACCACTCGCTGCCTCTCCACCACTCGCTGCCTCTCCACCTCTCGCTGCCTCTCCACCTCTCGCTGCCTCTCCACCTCTCGCTGCCTCTCCACCGCTCTCTGCCTCTCCTCCCCTCTCTGCCTCTCCTCCCCTCTCTGCCTCTCCTCCCCTCTCTGCCTCTCCACCTGTCTCTTCTTCTTTCCTGTCTCTTCTTCTCTCCTGTCTCTTCTTCTCTCCTGTCTCTTCTTCTCTCCGCCTCTCCTCCTGTCTCTTCTTCTTTCCTTTCTCTTCTTCTCTCCTGTCTCTTCTTCTCTCCGCCTCTCCTCATGTCTCTTCTTCTTTCCTGTCTCTTCTTCTCTCCTGTCTCTTCTTCTCTCCGCCTCTCCTCCTGTCTCTTCTTCTCTCCCGTCTCTTCTTCTCTCCGCCTCTCCTCCTGTCTCTTCTTCTCTCCTCCTGTCTCTTCTTCTCTCTGCCTCTACTCCTGTCTCTGCCTCTTTCTGCCTCTCCTACCCTCTCCTCCTGTCTCTTCTACTCACCTCCTGTCTCTTCTTCTCACCTCCTGTCCCCGCCTCTCTCTGCCTTTCCTCCCGTCTCTGCCTCTTTCTGCCTCTCCTACCCTCTCCTCCTCTCTCTGCCTCTCCTCCCGTCTCTGCCTCTCTTTGCCTCTCCTCCCGTCTCTGCCTCTCTCTACCTCTCCTCCCGTCTCCGCCTCTCTCTGCCTCTCCCCCATCTCCGCCTCTCTCTGCCTCTCCCCCCATCTCCGCCTCTCTTTCCTCCCCGTCTCCGCCTCTCTCTGCCTCTCCCCCGTCTCCGCCTCTCTCTGCCTCTCCTCCCGTCTCCGCCTCTCCCTGCCTTTCCTCCCGTCTCCGCCTCTCTCTGCCTCCGCCTCTCTCTGCCTCTCCCCCCGTCTCCGCCTCTCTCTGCCTCCGCATCTCTCCGCCTCTCCTCCAGTCTCCACCTCTCGCTGCCTCTCCACCTCTCGCTGCCGCTCCACCTCTCGCTGCCGCTCCACCTCTCGCTGCCTCTCCACCTCTCGCTGCCTCTCCACCTCTCGCTGCCTCTCCACCGCTCGCTGCCTCTCCACCGCTCGCTGCCTCTCCACCTGTCTCTGCCTCTCCTGTCTCTGCCTCTCCTCCCCTCTCTGCCTCTCCACCTGTCTCCACCTCTCTCTGCCTCTCCTCCCATCTCCACCTCTCTCTTCCATCTCCACCTCTCTCTGCCTCTCCTCCCGTCTCTGACCTCACCTACCGTCTCTTTCCCCCTCTCTCTGCCTCTCCTCCTGTCTCCGCCTCTCTCTCTCACCTGCTTCCCTCCACAAACATACAGGAAGTGCACTTACCGTGGGAGCCTGTTTTGTCGATAAAGTTGCTGAGGTTGAACAGAGCGGTCCTGGAGGCCAGGTATTGGATGAACCTCTGAGGAAGCAGAATGACAATAAGGCACTGACACTCTGAAACACCTTACAATGAAATAGGCTGATTAAACAAAACCAGAATCGATGAAAAAAAATCAAGACAAATTAGGGCATATTTACTGAAATAGTCAACTACAAATTGAGTGCTAGTATGTTAGTCCAAAATTGAGACTTTATCATTTACAGTGTGTGAAAGCATGTCTTTTGCAATACAGCAACTCAATAAGTAAATATAGCTCCAGACAAACACAATGGTCATTGATGAAACATGAAACCATGTTTCAGAACGAGCTCTAGTCTGCAGCCATACTAATAGCACTGTTTCCAGCACCATGGACAGCCACACTCACAGCTCCCCTGGGATGAATCAAGACAGCCGTGTAGCTGTCCATGGTGCTCAAACAGTCCTAATTGGTTTTATTGTGGTTGTGCACTAAATTGCTGCCCTCTGACCTCGTTTCCATGGACACACATGTGGTGTGTGGTGACTAGGGCCTTGAAGACGACAATCCAGCTGGCGTTGGTGGCCCTCTCAAACAGAGTGTCGGCCATCTGAGGGATGTTCACGTTGGTCGCATTGGTAGCCGATATCAGATCTGAAACACATACACATAGGTTTGTTAGTACTGTGGGGAGAGGCTGTTCGTTCAGCTCAGTGAAACGGTTCTCTTATTGATTGTCGATCCGTGAAACGGTCAGATATATAGTCAATATAGCAGGATTTGTTAGGATATCTCAAGGTATTTAAAGAGTTGTAAAATCATGATGAGTAAGTACAATTTCAAAGTGTTAAGACATGCTGACTGCCAAGAAAACATGTAATGTGCTGCCGTAGCTGATAGCGAAGCCTCACCCCAGGTCAAATGAGATTCAGTCTGCCTTGCTCCATTCATGTGCTCTGTGTTTTTGGAGTAGGAGTGCTGAGCTGTGTGTGTGTGGGGGGGGGGGGGTGATTCTGCTACTGGAATGTGTGAAAGCCATAAAACAGCCTCTGGGGGTTGTTCACTTCACTGTGTACCTAGTGGAGCTAGGCATTGCCGAGTCAGAAATCCATTTGGGAGTCAGGACACACATACCAAGCCTCAAAGAGCCACCAACACTGCTGGAAAGGATCCAACACAGAGATAGAAGTAGTGCACACACACACGCAGAGACAAACAGACTGCCATTTAGACAGACTGACCAACAGGTCTGCCTCAGAGAGCAATCACCTCAACTCAGCTCTTTGGGATACAGTAGATGACAGATTAGCTGCTCGGAAGAGAGAGGGGGATATGGGATATGGGATATGAGATATGAGATAGGGAAGGTGGCTATAAATCATAGCCAAACCGTGTTTCTGTACTTCCAAAAGGTGGAAGCTTGTCCTGCCAAGGGATGGAAAGCTGCAATATTATCAAACAACACTGACCAGACTAAAAAGAGAGAGGGGATGCATGATGAAGGCTTGTTAGTCATTTCATGGTCAAAGGGCAGGGGCTTTGTCCACAGATTAATATAAATCAGTAAGGAGTCTGGTGTGGTGACCCCTCTCCCAACAGCCACACACACACACACACACACACACACACGAGAACAAACACACACGTCTCCAGTTATAAGCTTTTGTGTCCAGTTTTTGGTAAACGTTGACTGATGTACTGCCTGTACATTCTTATAAAAAACAGGTGCTATCTAGAGCCTGAAAGGGTTTTTCGGCAGTCCCCACCGGAGGAACCTTTGAAGAACACTTTTTGGTTTCAGGTAGAACCTCTCTGGGTTCCATGAAGAACCCTTTCCACAGAGGGCCAACCGAAGAACCCTTTCATGTTCTCTCTCTCCGAAACGTGTCTGCCTCTCTCAGTAAAACAGTTGGTGATGACAGCCATAATATTCATGTCTGTCCCTGCTTTGCTCGGCTTCCTACACAGCTCAACCATATGTTCCATCTCAACAGGCAACCCTGTGTGTGGAATATTTGTGGCCCACAATTTTGTTTCCCACACAAACGTGTTCACACACACACACACACACACACACACACACACGTTTGTGTGTGTGTGTGTAAGTCTAATGATGATTGACTGATCTAAATAAAGACTCAGTAATCCACAGCAGACAGGAGAGCTGTAAAAATTAACTGGTAGGGGAGTCTATAACAAGGCACACAGGACTGTGTGTGTGCATGTGCGTATGTGCATATGCTTGTGGCCTGCCTGGGTGTGTGTATTGTTGTACTCACACACCAGACTTCTCCGAGGTTAGAGTGACTGGAATAGGCCAGATTAAAATCAACTAGAAGCCAGCGTATAGACGCCAACCCATTACCCTAACAACACTCCTATGAGACCACACACACACACACACTTGTTAAGCTTGTCCAGAGGTATCAGCTCAATGATTCACTTAGCAGATGACTGAAAACGCCCACACACACACACACACACAAGCTGTGCCCATGCATAAAAACATGCATGCGGGTATAGGCTGCACTGACCACTAAACCAGTGATTCCTGTCGCATCACTGATCTTCAATGTATTTTTATCATATTGCTCAGAAGGAACAGGTTTGTCAAATTTAACGAACTGTGTTTCACCACAAGAGGGAACAAGAAGAGTCCAATCAAAATGAGATACATTTCAGACATCTCGCTCCTTCAGAGTAAGAACCAATAAAAAAAAACATTGAAACCCATTTCTCACTCTGAAACACCAAAACAAGACAGAAAATATCATTCTAAGGATATGCTACTGCCCAAAATGACTATCTGTTGAAGCACTCTGGAGTCGTTTGCCCGCCACTGTGCCTTTCCAGAACCTCCCTTTGTGTCAGCCCAAGTCTTTGACCCGCTCTACAATCTGTTTCCATGGCAACCGGACTGCCTCTCAAGGGTCAGCAATCATGACACAATGATGATGGACAACAACTATCTTCTCTGTTACAATGGCTTCACACAAAGACTAGAGGGGTAATGTTTGATGTATCATCATATTGGCACATCAATGTCTGTGGCAAAGTGTATAGGGTCATTGAGATGTACTATAGTCTTATTCCATTTCCATGTCTAGACCATTATCTGTGGAATCTATGCGTTATGCCATCAAACTTAAGGCCAAGAGATATGTAATATACAGTACCAGTCAAAAGTTGGCACACCTACTCATTCCAGGGTTTTTCTTTATTTGTACTATTTTCTACATTGCAGAATAATAGTGAAGACATCAACACTATGAAACGACACATATGGAATCATGTAGTAATCAAAAAAGTTCAACAAAACCAAATATATTTTAGATTCTTCAAAGTGAACACGCTTTTCCTTGATGACAGCTTTGCACACTCTTGGCATTCTCTCAACCAGCTTCATGAGGAGGTCACATGGAATGCATTTCAATTAACAGGTGTGCCTTGTTAAAAGTTCATTTCTGGAATTTCTTTCCTTCCTAATGTGTTTGAGCCAATCACTTGTGTTGTGACAAGGTAGGGGTGGTATACAGAAGAAGGCCCTATTTGGTAAAAGACATACCTTCTTTATTTGGGCTGTATGTATTGTTTTTGCTCCATTTAGAAAACTATTATTATTGAATATCAGTATAAATATGGAATGGTCCATTATAGAGCATGGTTGATGAACTCGTTGTTTTTGGTTTTCTATTCGAATTATCATGGGTATTTAAAAGCATTATGTGTTCCCCTTCCCTTTACCTATTTAGGTTGTTGGCAGAACGGGTCTACTAAGCCTCACGTATGGCGGCACCGTACAGTTTTTTGACCGCTACGCCACTAAGCTGCTACTAGTCTATACCTTTGTTTACAGTTTAAATCTGACCGCTTTGCCTTTGATTATCTATGGAATATAGCTTATGAAATTACCTTTTGTTTGGAGAACTTTGAACTTTGAATGCTCTGTTCTGTGGTTGCTTTTGAAGCGCGTCTGACTACGGCATCACATACCTGAGGCCTCAAGGCAAGTTTGGAATTGGATTATCCCTGAGGAGATGACAAATAATATGCCCTACTAGAGTTTCCAATAATATATTTAGGTTAGACGGAGCCCTTGCCTAAAAATGTTGGCCTAATTAAATGTTTTGGTGTTTGAAGCCTTGAATGTTGCCTTGAGGGCATTAACTATGTGGCAAGAAAATAAGATAAGGGAGACATTGTGCCCTATTTTTATTTAGTTTTGAAGGGCCATTAAATCGATATACATTGTACATGCACTCGGATTAACTGCAAGGCAAGAGACATCGCTACAGGTATTCAACAATCAATGTCACAACACAGACAAGACACAGACAATATCCTTCCATCTCGATAAAGACCGGATCCATTTGCATTGTGCTTTGTTTATTCACGCTTATCGTATTTGGTTAACATGTGTAAAAAATGAACTACTACAGTAAACATACACTGAGTATACCAAACATTAGGAACACCTTCCTAATATTGAGTTGAACCCCCTTCCCCATTTTGCCCTCAGAAGAGACGCAATTCGTCAGGGCATGGACTCTACAAGGTGTCGAAAGCATTCCACAGAGATGCTGGTCAATTCTGACTCCAATGATTCCCACAGTTGTGTCAAGTTGGCTGGATGTCCTTTGGGTGGTAGACCATTCTTGATACACACGGCAAACTGTTGAGTGGGAAAAACCCAACAGCGTTGCAGTTCTTGACACAAACCACGCCTGGCATCTACTACCATACCCTGTTCAGAGGCATACACCATCCGTGTCTCAATTGTCCCCAGTCTTAAAGATCCTTCTTTAACCTGTCTCCTCCCCTAACAAGTGGCATCAATAAGGGATCATAGCATTCACCTGGTCAGTTTGTGCCATGGAAAGAGCAGGACATATGTGTATTTTGTTGAGTAAGAATCTCCCTTCTCTGGACAGCCATACTCTTGAGTTCTCTGCCTCTCTCTCTCTGCAATGCTATGCTAATCCCAAGCAGTCTCCTGCCTACTTTAGCATTAGCATGGTCACCTTTGGCTGTGTAAATAATAGAGGCCAGTCATTGGCTGATTAATGCATTATTCAGTGGGGAGCGTATCACACGACATAAGTTCTGAGTCTTGCTAGACCTAGCCTGAGACTGGGCCGGCCACCTGACCACACACACAGGCAGGTGGAACACCATTCATCCACGACTGCTTTAGTTTGACTCGGGGCTGCTAGGCCCTATGCCAGCGATTCATATTGTCTTGTCATGAGGCGGACCCTGATTCTTTATGGAAGTAGCGCTGATGCAGGGAAAATTGGATACTGGTGAATAAGCAGAATTGGACGTTAAGGTCTATCTATCTACAGTAGGCCTACATCTATATGTCTAGTCGTTGCCCATTTAATTCACACTTGATACAGTGTATAGTGTATAGGCTACACCTTTGAAACCAAGTGAGGAAGCTCTTTAGCTTATCAATAACAAAGACAACTACAGTAGCAGACACTGCAGCTGTTGAAGACTTGAAGACATGCACTCCTGCCATATGTATCACTTAAGGGAAGCTTGGGAGGTGTAGTGTGCAAGGACAAGTGAACAAGGGAAAATGTCATGTATTGTGACTAGGCCTCTGTGTGAGTCAGTCTGTTTTGAGTCATGACCACCTTTCTCTCCAATCATTGTGAACTACACATGTAGGATGACTAGGGGTCACCATTGGGGTCATCTCCATGGTAACGTCAATACATGGTAGGCCTCTGGTCATGCAGGGCAGGAGCATAGAAATGTAATGCATTGGTTGATGATTCAACAAGCTCTCAGTCTCACATCAGAATTAGACAACATTTCTAAGTTGTTCCAAAAATCACATTTCTAAGGGTTAAGTTTAGGCATTAACTATGAAATCTTAAGGTTATGTATTAACTCTGAATGGTTAAGTTAAGGCATGAGATTTGGGATAGTCTTAAAACAAAAATCTCAAAAACAACAGTTCTATGGCTGGATTCGAACATGCAACGTTTGGCATCAGAGGCATATGTTTACAATGGATGTCAACCGTTTTTTCCCCATAGATATCTAATCAATTCATGATGCAGTGTTCTTCACCTGATAGTGTGTGTGTGTGTGTGTGTGTGTGTGTGTGTGTGTGTGTGTGTGTGTGTGTGTGTGTGTTTGTGTTTGAGTGTGTGTGTGTGTGTGTGTGTGTGTGTGTGTGTGTGTGTGTGTGTGTGTGTGTGTGTGTGTGTGTGTGTGTGTGTGTGTGTTTGAGAGAGAGAGAAAGGGTGGGGATGAGAATGCACTTACATTCCAGGTGCTTTTTCTTGGGCGCCATCACCTCGTGAGTGGTGGCTTTGCAGACGGCGCGGGATACCTCTGATCCCGTCAACTGGTACTGCGCAGCGGCAATACGATCCGTGAGCGTCTGCCCCGACATTTTCTCCTCGTGTAGTCGACCACCTTAAGAATTGATTTAACCAAAGAGAGAAATAAAAGGCGGTCTTGCTACAGGAATACGGGTATCAACGATGCCAGTGCTGTGCGGTCCTCTCCAAATCTCCCACGTATAGGCCTGTGACCTTCTGGATGGGCGAACAATTTGCAATATTAGCTCAAATAAATAAATAAATATTTCATTAAATAATTGGGTCACGTTGATGTGTGCTCTGACCTGGGTAGACTTAAACAAGATTGCCTTCTTCCTTCTATGTCCCGCTATACCGTTAAATTCAGCACCTTGGATAAAGTCACTCTTACGTAACACTACGCTAGAAATACAATGTATTTCCTCAGCCCACAGCAATAAAGCAATAATAAAGAAGCAATCAGGAGATTGAAAACGTTGCGACCGCGCAGCGATTCTTATCCTTACAATGAATGGGTTTGGCCAAATGTCCAACCTTCGTCAAACATACATAGAATATTCCGTTATCCGTTTTGCGGGAGCATCGGATACACCGTCAGTGTTTCCTTCTCCACGACGCACGGAAAAAAGGCAAACCGAAGGAGTCAAATGCACGGGGGCGCTTTCAAAATAACGATTTTGTAGTGACGCACAGTCGGCTCGTTGATTAAAATCTTCGCTCCGGACGTTTTCTTCTGATCAAGAATGTCTGATAGAGAAGGACAACGAGCCTCTGTCGACAGCAGATGTGCCTCTAACCCCTGTGCCAAGAGCCAACACTGACCGGCGCACCAATCCAAGGAGGCTGAATAGGCTACTAGGCTATACTGTATGGAGATGTTGGAAATAATTGTGTCTTCCACTCACTCGAATGTATGTTTATTTGGACTATATATCCTCTCCCCCCGTGCAATGTTAGGACAGGGTCAGGTGACACTTCATTAACAAACCGACACACGTCCATCCCACGCTCACCGTGGCGCGTTCTTAAAGGGGAATATTCCTAGGCCTACTGTATAGCCTAGCAATCATATCATTAATATGTCAAAGGGTTTACGAGTGAGCACTACTGCAATGGTGCAAAATATTAAAGAGACATACTTGAACCCACTGCGCACAGGAAGTATATTTTCCAATATCCAACCCTCGTGATGCTACTCGCTCTCCCATTACTACTGTTAGTATCCTTCCCTGCGGTTGTTTACCCTGGTCATTGACACGTTGCCACACACGTATAGGCTTTATTATGCCCTATAATTAGCATGTATTGCCTAGAGCAAAGTTATTATAGTTTTGTGTTTTTATATTAGTTTTTATTTCTATTCGTTTTTGTATTATTATTTGGAAGTAAGTTTATTTTCAGTTCGTTTTCAGACCTGATTTGATAGTTTTTATTTAGTTTAGTTATATAAAAATATTTATATTTTCAAATCAAATCAAATTGCATTTGTCACATGCACCGAATACAACAGGTGTAGAACTTACAGTGAAATGCTTACTTACAAGGCCTGAACCAACAATGCACTAATAAGAAAATACCTAAAACAAGTAGGAGATAAGAATAACAAATAATTAAAGAGCAGCAGTAAAATAACAATAGGGGGGTACCAGGTACAGAGTCAATGTGTCGAGGTAATTGAGGTAATATGTACATGTAGGTAGAGTTATTAAAGTGACATAGATAATAACAGAGAGTAGAAGCAGCGTAGAAGGGGGGCAATGCAAATAGTCTGGGTAGCCATTTGATTAGATGTTCAGGAGACTTATGGCCTGGGGGTAGAAGCTGTTTAGAAGCCTCTTGGACCTAGGCTTGGTGCTCCGGTACCGCTTGCCGTGTGGTAGCAGAGAGAACAGTCTGTGACTAGGGTGGCTGGAGTCTTTGACCATTTTTAGGGCTTTCCTCTGACACTGCCTGGTATAGAGATCCTGGATGGCAGGAAGCTTGGCCCCAGTGATGTGTTGGGACGTACATACTACCCTCTGTAGTGCCTTGCGGTCGGAGGCTGAGCAGTTGCCATATCAGGTAGTGATGCAACCCATCAGGATGCTCTCGATGGTGCAGCTATAAAAGTGCCTCTCCTTGTTCAGGCGACATTCGGCAGAACATCACTGCTCTAGAGGAGATCTACATGGAGGAATGGGCCAAAATACCAGCAACAGTGTGTGAAAACCTTGACGACTTACAGAAAATGTTTGAGTGTCATTGCCAACAAAGGGTATATAACAAAGTATTGAGATAAACTTTTGTTATTGACCAAATACTTATTTTCCACCATAATTTGGAAATAAATTCATAAAAAATCCTACAATGTGATTTTCTGTAAAAAAATCTAATTTTGTCTGTCATAGTTGAAGTGTACCTATGATGAAAATTACAGGCCTCTCTCATCTTTTTAAGTGGGAGAACTTGCACAATTGGTGGCTGACTAAATACTTTTTTGCACCACTGTATATATACCTGTTCTGAAAGGCCCCAGAGTCTGCAACACCACTAAGCGTGGTGTGATCATAACAACATACAGGAACTCAAGTCCTTTTGTTCACCTGACCTAGAATTCCTTACAATCAAATGCCATCTGCATTATC
Organism: Oncorhynchus nerka; assembly: GCF_034236695.1. Classification (NCBI taxonomy): domain Eukaryota; kingdom Metazoa; phylum Chordata; class Actinopteri; order Salmoniformes; family Salmonidae; genus Oncorhynchus; species Oncorhynchus nerka. The sequence continues at coordinate 31,037,087 of NC_088419.1, read as the reverse complement.
TACCAAGAGAATTCTCTTCGATTATAATCAAAGTCGTGTATACCCCCCCCCCCAAGCAGACACATCGACGGCCCTGAAATAACTTCATTGGACTCTATGTAAACTGGAAACCACATAGGCTGCATTTATTGTATCTGGGGATTTTAACAAGGCTAATCTGAAAGCAAGGCTCCCTAAATTTTATCAGCATATCGAATGCGCGATCCGGGCTGGTAAAACCCCGGATCATTGTTACTCTAACTTACACGACGCATACAAAGCCCTGTCCCGCCCTTCTTTCTTTTTAATTTTTTTTTATTTTACCCCTTTTTTCTCCCCAATTTCGTGGTATCCAATTGTTGTAGTAGCTACTATCTTGTCTCATCGCTACAACTCCCGTACGGGCTCGGGAGAGACGAAGGTTGAAAGTCATGCGTCCTCCGATACACAACCCAACCAGCCGTACTGCTTCTTAACACAGCGCGCATCCAACCCGGAAGCCAACCGCACCAATGTGTCGGAGGGTACACCGTGCACCTGGCAACCTTGGTTAGCGCCCACTGCGCCCGGCCCTCCACAGGAGTCGCTGGTGCGCGATGAGACAAGGACATCCCTACCGACCGAGCCCTCCCTAACCCGGACGACGCTAGGCCAATTGTGCGTCGGCCCATGGACCTCCCGGTCGTGGCCGGTTACGACAGAGCCTGGGCGCGAACCCAGGGACTCTGATGGCACAGCTGGCGCTGCAGTACAGCACCCTTAACCACTGCGCCACCCGGGAGGCTTGTCCCGCCCTTCTTTCGGAAAATCTGACCATGACTCCATTTTGTTGCTCCCAGCCTATAGACAGAAACTAAAACAGGACACGCCCGTGCTCAGGTCTGTTCAACGCTGGTCCGACCAATCGGATTCCACGCTTCAAAATTGCTTCGATCACGTGGACTGGGATATGTTCCGCATAGCATCGGACAATAACATTGATGAATACGCTGATTCGGTGAGCGAGTTTATTAGCAAGTGCATTGGTAATGTTGTACCCACAGCGACTATTAAAACCTTCCCCAACCAGAAACCCTGGATTGATGGCAGCATTCACGCAAAGCTGAAAGTGCGAACCACTGCTTTTAATCAGGGCAAGGCGATCGGAAACATGACCGATGTAACGGTTTACCTCCTCTTCGTCTGAGGAGTAATAAGTATCGGACCAAAATGCAGCGTGGTAAGTGTCCATATTGATTCATTCAAAAAACAAAACTGAACACTGGAACAAAATAATAAACGTGAAATATACAAAACCGAAACAGTACCGTGTGGCCCAAACACTCACACGGAAACAAACACCCACCAAACCCAGTTGGAAAAAGGCTACCTAAGTATGATTCTCAAACAAAGACAACTAACAACACCTGCCTCTGATTGAGAACCATACTAGGCCGAACACAGAAACCAAACATAGAAAAACAAACGTAGACTGCCCACCCCAACTCATGCCCTGACTATATAAACAAATACAAAACAAAGGAACTAAGGTCAGAACGTGACAACCGAATGCAAACAGTGTAGCTATTCTCTCCGCAAGGCAATTAAACAAGCTAAGCGTCAGTATACAGACAAAGTAAAGTCGCAATTCAACGGCTCAGACACGAGAGGTATGTGGCAAGGTCTAAGGTCAATCACGGACTGCAAAAAGAAAACCAGCCCCGTCGCGGACCTCGATGTCTTGCTCCCAGACAAATTAAACAACTTCTTTGCTCGCTTTGAGGACAATACAGTGCCACCGACATGGCCATCTACCAAAACCGGCGGGCACTCCTTCATTGCAGCCAACGTGAGTAAAACATTTAAATGTGTTAATTCTCACAAGGCTACCGGCCCAGACAGCATCCCTAGCCACGTCCTCAGAGCATGCGCAGACCAGCTGGCTGGTGTCTTTCCGGACATATTCAATCAATCCTTATCCCAGTCTGCTGTTCTCACATGCTTCAAGAGGGCCACCATTGTTCCTGTTCCCAAGAAAGCTAAGGTAACTGAGCTAAATGACTATCGCCCCGCCCCGTAGCACTCACTTCCATCATCGTGAAGTGCTTTGAGAGACTAGTCAAGGACCATATCACCTCCACCCTACCTGACACCCTAGACCCACTCCAATTTGTTTACCGCGCCAATAGGTCGACGTAATCGCAATCACACTGCACACTGCCCTAACCCATCTGGACAAGAGGAATACCTATGTAAGAATGCTGTTCATTGACTACAGCTCAGCATTTAACACTATAGCACCCACCAAACTCGTCATCAAGCTCGAGACCCTGGGTCTCGACCCCGACCTCTGCAACTGGGTCCTGGACTTCCTGACGGGCCGTCCGCAGGTGGTGAGGGTAGGAAACAAAATCTCCACCCCGCTGATCCTCAACACTGGGGCCCCACAAGGGTGCGTTCTCAGCCCTCTCCTGTACTCCCTGTTCACCCATGACTGCGTGGCCATGTATGCCTCCAACTCAATCATCAAGTTTGCAGACAATACTAAAGTGGTAGGTTTGATTACCAACAACGACGAGACGGCCTACAGGGAGGAGGTGAGAGCCCTTGGAGTGTGGTGTCAGGGAAATAACCTCACACTCAATGTCAACAAAACAACGGACATGATCGTGGACTTCAGGAAACAGCAGAGGGAGCAACCCCCTATCCACATCGACGATACAGTGGTGGAGAATGTGGAAAGTTTTAAGTTCCTCGGCGTACACATCACGGACAAACTGAAATGGTCCACCCACACAGACAGCGTGGTGAAGAAGGTGCAGCAGCGCCTCTTCAACCTCAGGAGGCTGAAGAAATTTGGCTTGTCACCAAAAACACACAAACTTTTACAGGTTCACAATCGAGAGCATCCTGTCGGGCTGTATCACCGCCTGGTACGGCAACTGCTCCGCCTACAACCGTAAGGCTCTCTAGAGGGGGCAAACTACCTGCCCTCCAGGACACCTACACCACCCGATGTCACAGGAAGGCCAAAAAGATCATCAAGGACAACAACCACCGAGCCACTGCCTGTTCACCCCGTTATCATCCAGAAGGCGAGGTCAGTACAGGTGCATCAAAGCTGGAACCGAGAGACTGAAAATCAGCTTCTATCTCAAGGCCATCAGACTGTTAATGTAACAGATCTCGTCCTCCTCTTCTGAGGAGGAGTAGCGAGAAGGAATAGAGGACCAATGCGCAGCGTCGTAAGTGTCCATAATGTTTAATCAAACACAACAGAACACTGGAACAAAACAATAAACGTGAATAAACGAAACAGTCCCGTGAGGTAACAAACACTGACACGGAAGACAAACACCCACAACTCAAAAGTGAAACCAGGCTACCTAAGTATGATTCTCAATCAGGGACAACGATAGACAGCTGCCTCTGATTGAGAACCATACTAGGCCGAACACAGAAATCCCAAATTATAGAAAAACGAACATAGACAACCCACCCAACCCACGCCCTGACCATACTAAATCAAAGACATAACAAAGGAACTAAGGTCAGAACGTGACAGTTAAACAGCAATCACTAACATTGAGTGGCTGCTGCCAACATACTGACTCAACTCTAGCCACTTTAATAATTAAAAATTGGATGTAATAAATGTATCGCTAGCCACTTTAAACAATGTCACTTTATATAATGTTTACATACCCTACATTACTCATCTCATATGTATATGCTGTACTCTATACCATCTACTGCATCTTGCCTATGCCGTTCGGACATCGCTCATCCATATATTTTCATTCCTTTACACTTGTGTGTATAAGGCATGTTGTGAAATTGTTAGATTACTTGTTAGATATTACTGCATGGTCGGAACTAGAAGCACAAGCATTTCGCCACACTCGCATTAACATCTGCTAACAATTTGATTTGATGTAAAGAAGGGGCACCACCAAGCAAGTGGCACCATGAAGACCAAGGAGCTCTCCAAACAGGTCAGGGACAAAGTTGTGAAGAAGTACAGATCAGGGTTGGGTTATAAATAAATATCAGAAACTTTGAACATCCCACGGAGCACCGTTAAATCCATTATTAAAAAATGGAAAGAATTTGGCACCACAACAAACCTGCCAAGAGAAGGCTGCCCACCAAAACTCACAGACCAGGCAAGGAGGGCATTAATCAGAGAGGCAACAAAGAGACCAAAGATAACCCCGAAGGAGCTGCAAAGCTCCACAGCGGAGATTGGAGGTTCTGCCCATAGTACCAATTTAAGCCGTACACTCCACAGACCTGGGCTTTACAGAAGAGGGGCCAGAAAAAAAGCCATTGCTTAAAGAAAACAATAAGCAAACACGTTTGGTGTTCGCCAAAAGGCATGTGGGAGACTCCCCAAACATACGGAAGGAGGTACTCTGGTCAGATGAGACTAAATATGAGCTTTTTAGCCATCAAGGAAAACACTATGTCTGGCACAAACCCAACACCTCTCATCACCCAGGGAACACCATCCCCACAGTGAAGCATGTTGGTGGCAGCATCATGCTGTGGGGGTGTTTTTCATTGGCAGGGACTGGGAAACTGATCAGAATTGAAGGAATAATGGATGGCGCTAAATACAGGGAAATTCTTGAGGGAAACATGTTTCAGTCTTCCAGAGATTTGAGACTGGGACAGAGGTTCACCTTCTTGCAGGACAATGACCTAAAGCATACTGCTAAAGCAACACTCGGGTGGTTTAAGGGGAATTATTTAAATGTCTTGGAATGGCCTAGTCAAAGCCCAGACCTCAATCCAATTGAGAGTATGTGGTATGACTTAGCTAGGTAAACTAAATGAACTCATGCAGAAACATGATTAAGCTCCTTCCTCTCTATTGACAGACTGATATCGCAACATGCGTGCAAGGTATTTTACTTGTTACAAGACAAATAGAATACATGCTATTAATTTCGAAATATTTACTAAACGTAAAAATAGTTTCACTTACTTGCAGTTGTTGAAGGAGTGAATTGAAAGCCTCCCGATTCTACTTGCGACGTGGCTGCAGTTCCTTGTACGTCCCTTGACCCCTCCCTTGAACTGTCATGCTCTGCTACACCGCACAAAACCAATCATCTGAGCACATAGTAGGCTGCGGAACCCATCCACCTTGAAGGAGCTAGAGCAGTTTTGCCTTGAATAATGGGATAAAATCTCAGTGGCTAGATGTGCCAAGCATATAGAGACATATCCCAAGAGACTTACAGCTGTAATTGCTGCAAAAGGTGTCTCCACAAAGTATTGCCTTTGGGGGGTGAATAGTTATGCACGCTCAAGTTTATTATTTTTTTTGTCTTATTTCTTGTTTGTTTCACAATAAAGAAATATTTTGTATCCTCAAAGTGGTAGGCATGCTGTGTAAATCAAATGATACAACCTCCCCCAAAAATCAATTTTATTTCCAGGTTGTAAGGCAACAAAATAGGAAAAATGACGGGGGGGGGGGGGGTTCACAAGCCACTGTATAAGGTCCCACAGTTGACAGTGCGTGTCAGAGCAAAAACCAAGCCATGAGGTCGATGGAATTGTCAGTAGAGCTCTGAGAAAGTATAGAGGCACAGATCTGGGGAAAGGTACCAAAAAATGACTGCAGCATTGAAGTTCCCCAAGAACACAGTGGGTTCCATCATTCTTAAAAGGAAGAAGTTTGGAAGTTGCTTCAACAAAGTCCCGAGTAAAGAGTCTGAATACTTACGTAATAGTGATTTTTCAGTTTGTTACTTTTAATACATTTACAAAAATAAAAACGTTTTTGCTTTGTCATTATGGGGTATTGCTTGTAGATTCATGAGGGGGGAAAAAAACAATTGAATCTATTTTAGAAAAAGGCTGTAACTTAACAAAATGTTGAAAAAGTCAAGGAGTCTGATACTTTCCGAATGCACAGGAAGGTCATGGGTCAGGTCATAGGTTAGGTTAGGTTTAAATTATATAGTCAATCTCAATGTGACTTGATTTGAAAGGAATAGCTCCAAGACAAAACATATGGTGGAAGAAACTCTCTCTCGCCCATGTTTACACTGTAAGTGCTGTTATTGTGAAGTGGAAACCTCTAGGAGCAACAACGGCTCAGCCACGAAGTGGTAGGCCACCAATAGGATGGTGTAACCTTAATTGGGGAGGACGGGTTGGAGCGGAATCATTGAATGGTATCAAAAGCCTCAAACACATGGTTTCTGTGTTTGATGTCATTCAATTTACTCCGTTCCATCGAGTGCTGAAGTGCGTAGCATGTAAAAATCGTCTGTCCTCGGGTGCAACACTCATTACCAAGTTCCAAACTGCCTCTGGAAGCAAAGTCATCACAATAACTGTTCATCAGGAGCTTCATGAAATGGGTTTCCATGGCCGAGCATCTGCACACAACCTTAAGATCACCATGAACAATGCCAAGTGTTGGCTGGAGTGATGTAAAGCTCGCCGCCATTGGACTCTGGAGCAGTGGAAACACAGTCTCTGGAGTGATGAATCACGCTTCAACATCTGGCAGTCCGATGGAGGAGTCTGTGTTTGGTGGATGCCAGGAGTACTCTACCTGTCCCAATGCATAGTGCCAACTGTAAAGTTTGATGGAGGAGGAATAATGGTCTGGGGCTGTTTTTCATGGTTCAGGCTCCTTACTTCCAGTGAAGGGAATATTAACTCTCCAGCATACAATGACATTATAGATGATTCTGTGTTTCCAACTTTGTGGCAACAGTTGGGGCAGGCCCTTTTCTGTTTCAGCATGATAATGCCCTTGTGTACAAAGCGAGGTCCATACAGACATGGTTAGTCAAGATCAGTGTGGAAGAACTTGACTGCCCTGCACAGAGCCCTGCACTCAACCCCATCGATCACCTTTGGGATGAATTGGAACGCCGACTGCGAGCCAGGCCTAAACGCCCAACATCAGTGCCCGCTCTCACTAATGCTCTTGTGGCTGAATGGAAGAAAGTCCCCGCAGCAATGTTCCAACATCTAGTGGAAAGCCTTCCCAGAAGAGTGGAGGCTGTTATACCAGCAAAGAGTGGACCATCTCCGTATTAATGCCCATGATTTTGGAATGAGATGTTCGACGAGCAGGTGTCCACATACCTAGTGTACAATAGGCAAGAACTGCATTTTATATAGGCGCATTTATTCTGGGCACAGTCTTATGATTAAATCGATATGTATATTGAATTGTCTTGAGTCGGTAGCCTACTATGTGCTCAGATGATTGGTTTTGTGCGGTGTAGCGGAGCATGACAGTTCAAGGGCGTGGTACAAGGAACTGCAGCTACGTCGCAAGTAGAATCGAGAGGCTTTCAATTCACTCCTTCAACAACTGCAAGTAAGTGAAACTATTTATACGTTTAGTAAATATTTCGAAATTAATAGCCGGTATTCTATTTGTATTGTAACAAGTGAATTACCTTGCACGCATGTTGCGATATCAGTCTGTCAATAGAGAGGAAGGAGCTTAATCATGTTTCTGCATGAGTTGATTTAGTTTACCTAGCTATCAATGATCAGCAGCAGCACAGATACACCTTTGAAATAAACTTTGCCCCGTATAGTATGACCTGGTAGTGCCAAGGCTACATCATAGTGGATTTAGGACGAATGAGTGAACATGGTTTCTCAGTGCCCTCATTAAATTGACAGATCAAATATTGAAATCGTGTTGATAAAGGGTTGTGGCTATCATTATTATTGTAAACTGTTCAAAATGTATATATTACCACATCATTTTTATTATTTGGGGTATTTTAAACATGTTCAGCCCCCTGATTAATACAGGCTACATCTTATGAAGGAGATGAGCTGAAGAGAGGAACCCACTTCAAAATATTGAGACATCCCCTTTGTTTTTCTGTTTTGGTGTTTCAGGAATGGCCCATTTTGAGGAAGTATCCCAGAAGTCTGCTGTCCACCCTAAACCTGTAGGGTTGGTCCTACAGTATGGTACTGCTGGGTTCCGCACCAACTCTAAGCAGTTAGACCATGTCATGTTCCGAATGGGTTTACTGGCCACGCTCCGCTCCAAGAAGAATAAGGCCACCATCGGAGTCATGGTCACTGCGTCACACAACCCTGAGGTGAGCCAAACCTAACACTTGCTTCCTTTTAATAGCCTTCGCTGTACCTATATGGCTTCAGGGTCATTCCATGTCATTTCAAGCAAACCATGACATCTCAGATTTTTCTGAAATCAGTTTTGTAGTTAGAAACAGATAATAGCATTCCTGCAACATTATTTTGTTGAAATATAATTTGATCTATGATAAATTAAGCTAATTGATTGCACCCAAATTGGCCATTTTAATTTATAGGATTCATGTAATATTCAATAAATGTAGTACCTAACATCTGATTTGGACCAATTAGAAAAAAATAATGATTAAGACATGAAGAATCCAAAGAAATGGTCAAAAGCCACACATGGACCCCCCTCCTCCTCCCCCCAACCCTCCCCAACAACCAATAATCTGTGTCTGTTTTCTTTCTGACAAGTACTATGGAGCTGCAGCTCGGAGTATTGTTTTTGTTTATACTATGTAATATATTCTGTGAATTTGGGGAAGTTTTTTTCCAACCCTGTTCAGAGAAGTTAGTCATTGAAGCTGTTAGGTTTGTGTCCCATCCTACATCCTTATAATACCAGGTTCTGACCACTAGATGGTGGTGTTCCTGCTATTAGGTGATTTAAAAATATATATAATAATCCCCCCAATGTTGGAGAGTTCACACAAATTACATATTGGTTTCCTTACCCTGTCAGCAGTTTATGGACAAGTTATGACAGCAACCCATGCTTGGTCCAAATCGGATGTTAGGTACTATATTTATATAATATTATATGAATCTTATAAATTAAGATGGCCAATTTGGGTGCTTAATTGCTCAAATCAAATTATATTTCTAACAACAGAAACCATTTCAGAACAATCTGAGATGGTGGGTGTCAATCCTCTTACTTGTGCTTTTTAAGGTGGAACGATCTGTCTTTGACCGATAGTCCCTGGTTCTATTCTGGACTGCTCCGAGGGCCACAAATAAAGCTGCTGATATTATTAGAAAAAGGTTGTCTGGAATTGATTTGCTTTCATGGAAACTATTGCTTTTCTGACTTACACAATATCCCAATCGCTATCTTTATCTCTCCCCCCCTCCCTCTCTCCATCTACCTCACCCCTAATATCCACACTATACTACAATCACCCCTTTCTGTTCCTTTCTTACTATATCCCTCCACCCTCCCTCTCCAGGAGGATAACGGGGTTAAGCTGGTGGACACCATGGGGGACATGGTGACCCCTGCGTGGGAGGGCTATGCCACCCAGCTGGCCAACGCAGAGCAGGAGGGGCTCCTCACCGCCCTGAAGGACGTAATCGAGAGAGAGGCCATCAGCATGGCCCAGGAGGCCAGCGTGTTTGTGAGTAAAGACACAAGGTACTGGGGTATTAACATTCTCTAGTCTAGAAACTAAACTATAATCTTGAATGTCAAGGGTTAGCAATATAACAGGGGGCAAGTTCATTTTGCGTCAACCGGTGTCCCGGGTGGGTAGAAATGTCACTTTAGGACCAATGGAATGATCTAAAATACTTAAAATCACCCCATCCGGGGCACCAGGTGATGCAATAAGAACTCAACCAAGGTTACCTCAGATATTTAATGTGATTGGTTGTGTTTCATCAGGCCCAGTAGTGAGAGCCTATCACAGGCAGTACTGGATGGAGTCCACGCCCTGGAAAGCCACAGTAAAGGTGCATTAACTCTTGGGTTTAACAACACCTTGATATTTGATTGTTGTTTTGAATTACAGAAATTGGTCAGCAGTTATAAGCAAGTTTATTAATTTGCAAGAACTTATACTTGCTTGTTATAATTGCTTGCTTGTTATTATAAGGTTAAACCAAGTAGCAGTTCACTGCTAGTAGCAGTTCAGACGTCTTTGTCTTGTCGTGTCCCATGTATATCTATTTTTTCCTTTGTATATATTTTTTATATTTTTAACCTCAGTTTCAACATACTCTCCTGCAACCCGCCTCACCCAATGTGGTATAGATCTCCTATTTTCTATACTTAAGAACCGGAACCCCCAACAGAAGCTAGTCAGCTAACTAGCTAGTAGCCAGTTAGCCACTGCTAGCGGCCATCAGCTAACCTTAGCCCTCAACTCCTGTCAGTCTGCACAGCGCAATTCAACCCAGAGCATACCGGACTGCTTTTTCTCCACATCTCCGGATTCCTACCGCAAGCTCTGAACCTTTTCACCTGGATCATCGCAGCTAGCTAGCTGATATCCAAGTGGCTACCCCCTGGCTAACGTCTCTGTCCCGAAGCAAGCACCAGTGAGCCTGGAACTAGCCTCGTGCTAGGCCTATCTCCCAGCTAGCTGAAGAGGTCCATTAGCCACTCCTTGGGCGACAATACCTTTTTTGCCAATTGGCCTGGACCCATTTTACTGCTGACACAAGCCCCGCCATTCCATCACGACTGGTCTAGCGATGTAATCCACCCGAGGGGTTTCAACAGGCTCGTCCGTCGTGACGTCCCCTGAAGGCCCATCCGCTAGCCTGCTAGCCTCGGCCCGCTAGCTGTCTAGAGCATATCGGACTGTTAGCTGAAGAGGTTCATCAGCCAATTTCTTGAGATACAATACCTATTTTGCCAATTGGCCTGGACCCTTTTACTGCTAACACGGAGCCCTGCCGATCCAACACGACTGGACTACCAACATAACGTCTGAGGGGGCTACAACAGACTCTTCTGTCACGACGTTCCCCTAAGGCCCTTCTGCTAGCCCCGGCCCACTAGCTGTCTGAATCGCCGTGTCTCCAGCTCGCCTAGCTACCCACTGGTCCCTATGATCACTCAGCTACGCATGCCTCTCCCTAATATCAATCTGCCTTGTCCATATTGCTGTTTTGGTTAGTGATTGTCTTATTTCACTGTAGAGCCTCCAGACCTGCTCAATATTCCTTAGCTAGCCCTTTTGTTTCACCTCCCACACATGCAGTGACCTCAACTGGTCTAAATGATGTCTCTAGAGACAAAACCTCTCTCGTAGTCACTCAATGCCTAGGTTTAGCTCCACTGTATTCACATCCTACCATACCCTTGTCTGTGCATTATGCCTTGAATCTCTCTGTTCCGAATGTACTAGAAGATCAATTCTTATAGCCTTTAGTCGTACCCTTATCCTACTCCTTTGTTCCTCTGGTGATGTAAAGGTTAATCCAGGCCCTTCAGCGCCTAGCTCCACTCCCAGTCCCGAGGCGCTCTCATTTGTTGACTTCTGGTTTCATGCATGTTTGTGTTTTTAATGTACAATGTTTTTGTTGTACTCTATGCGTGTTTATAGTTTTGTTTAATGTTGTGTTAGTGTATGTAAGTTGTTTTGTCTGAAACGTTGTTCCCTCTGCTGCTATTGGACCAGGTCTCTCTTGAAAAAGAGATGTTATCTCAATGAGAAAAAACCTGTATAAATAAAGGTAACCTTTAAAAAAAATATATATATATTTTAACATTAGAATCCTCCGCCCTAAGTTTGTTTTATTCACTGCTTTAGCACACTCTGCCAACCCAGATGTCCTAGCCGTGTCTGAATCGTAGCTTAGGAAGGCCACCAAAAATCCTGAAATTTCCATCCCTAACTATAACATTTTCCAACAAGATAGAACTGCCAAAGGGGGCAGAGTTAGCCTGCAAAGTTCTGTCATACTATCCAGGTCTGTGCCCAAACAATTTGAGTTTCTACTTCTAAAAATCCCCCTTTCCAGAAACAAATCTCTCACCGTTGCCGCTTGTTATAGACCTTCTGCCCCCAGCTGTGCCCTGGACACCATATGTGAATTGATTGCCCCCCATCTATCTTCAGAGCTCGTACTGTTAGCTGACCTAAACTGGGACATGCTTAACACCCCGGCCGTCCTACAATCTAAGCTAGATGCCCTCAATCTCACACAAATTATCAATGAACCTACCAGGTACAACCCCAAGGATATTGACCTCATTCTGTCAGTAGAGGATGCCTGGTAGTTTTTTAAAAGTGCTTTCCTCACCATCTTAAATAAGCATGCCCCATTCAAAAAATGTAGAACCTGGAACAGATATAGCCCTTGGTACAATCCAGACACTTCAATAAGCATTTTTCTACAGCTGGCCATGCTTTCCACCTGGCTACCCCTACCCAGTCAACAGCCCTGCACCTCCCCACAGCAACTTGCCCAAGCCTCCCCCATTTCCCCTTCACCCAAATCCTGATAGCTGATGTTCTGAAAGAGTTATAAAATCTGGACCCCTACAAATCAGCTGGGATAGACAATCTGGACCCTCTCTTTCTAAAATTATCCACCTCAATTGTTGCAACCCATATTACTAGCTTGTTCAACCTCTCTTTTGAATCGCCTGACATCCCCAAAGATTGGAAAGCTGCCGCGGTCATCCCCCTCTTCAAAGGGGGAGACACTCTGGACCCAAACTCTTACAGATCTATATCTATCCTACCCTGCCTTTCTAAGGTCTTCGAAAGCCAAGTTAACAAACAGATCACCGGCCATTTCGAATCCCACCATACCTTCTCCACTATGCAATCTGGTTTCCGAGCTGGTCATGGGTGCACCTCAGCCACGCTCAAGGTCCTAAATGATATCATAACCACCATCTATAAAAGACAATACTGTGCAGCCATATTCATCGACCTGGCCAAGGCTTTCGACTCTGTCAATCACCACATTCTTATCGGCAGACTCAATGTGATTGGTTGTTTTACATCAGGCCCAGTAGTGAGAACCTATCACAGGCAGTACTTGGTTTATCAAATGACTGCCTCGCCTGGTTCACCAACTACTTCTCAGACAGAGTTCAGAATGTCAAATCGGAAGGCCTGTTGTCCGGCCTCTGGCAGTCTCTATGGGGGTGCCACAGGGTTCAATTCTCGGGACAACTCTTTTCTCTGTATACATCAATGACATCACTCTTGCTGCTGGTGATTCTCTGATCCACCTCTACGCTGATGACACCATTCTGTATACTTCTGGCCCTTCTTTGGGCACTGTGTTAACTAACCTCCAGACGAGCTTCAATGCCACACAATTCTCCTTCCGTGGTCTCCAACTGCTCTTAAATGCAAGTAAAACTAAATGCATGCTCTTCAACCGATCGCTGCCCGCACCTCCCCCCTGTCCAGCATCACCACTCTGGACGGTTCTGACTTAGAATATGTGGACAATTACAAATACCTAGGTGTCTGGTTAAACTGTAAACTCTTCTTCCAGACTCACATTAAGCATCTCCAATCCAAAATTATATCTAGAATCTGCTTCCTATTTCGCAGCATAGCATTCTTTACTCATGCTGCCATACATACCCTCATAAAACTGACTATCCTACTGATCCTTGACTTCGGCAATGTCATTTACAAAATTGCCTCCAACACTCAGCTTATTGGATGCAGTCTATCACAGTGCCATCCGTTTTGTCACCAAAGCCCCATATACTACCCACCACTGCGACCGGTATGCTCTCGTTGGCTGGCCCTCGCTTCATATTCGTTGCCAAACCCACTGGCTCCAGGTCATCTATAAGTCTTTGCTAGGTAAAGCCCTGCCTTATCTCAGCTCACTGGTCATCATAGTAGCACCCACCCATAGCAAGCGCTCCAGCAGGTGTATTTCACTGGTCACCCACAAAGCCGCCTTTCCTTCCAGTTCTCTGCTGCCAATGACTGGAACGAATTGCAAAAATCACTGAAGCTGGAGACTCATATCTCCCTCACTAACTTTAAGCAGCTGTCAGAGCAGCTCACAGATCATTGCACCTGTACATAGCCCATCTGTAAATAGCCCATCCAACTACCTCATTCCCATATTGTTATTTATTTTTTGCTCCTTTGCACCCCAGTATCTCTGCTTGCACATCTATCACGGCAATGATAAATTGTAATTACTTCGCCACTACGGCCTGTTTATTTCCTTACCTCCCTAATCTTACCTCAGTTGCACATACTGTATATAGGTTTTTTCTATTGTGTTATTGACTGTACGTTTGTTTATTTCATGTGTAACTCTGTGTTTGTGTCGCACTGCTTTCCTTAACTTGGCCAGGTCGCAGTTGTAAATGAGAACTTGTTCTCAACTGGGCTACCTGGTTAAATAAAGGTAAAATAATTTTTAATTCAAATGAATGTTACCCATTCCACCCCCTCTCTCCAGGTGCCTAACCGTACAGATGATCAGAAGGCCCTGCTGGTGGATGGGGCTAATGGTATTGGTGCTCTGAATGTGTGTGAGATGGAGACCTACCTAAAGAAAGAGCTGCAGCTGTCCCTCTCCAACGACGGCTCCAGTAGAAAACTCACCCACCTGTGTGGAGCCGACTACATCAAAGTACAACAGAAAGCTCCCATAGGTGCGAAAAGAGACGAGTTGACCTCAACTTGTCTCTTTTCGATCTATGTCTGCATCTCAATAGACCCCGAATAGCATCCTCTCCCAGTTTACTCTTTTTAATTTTTTAAATCTGCACTACATTTGTATTGAGGTGTATGTGTGTGTGTGTGTGTGTATATATGTATATATTACATTACATTTTTTTTTAAATTAAGCTGTGTGTAGGGAAAGTGAAACAAACTAGGAAAGGAAGCTATTTATGATTGAGACGCATCCTTTGGCAGAGGCAGGTCTCAACTCTGGGTGTGTCCAAATCTATGGTGAGATCGTAACAGAACTTCGACCCATGGGTGTCTCTCTCAGGCTACAGGTGACTGATAAACTTTTTTATCTCGTAATGAAATACAGGACACTCGGGTTTGTTATATTATTATGCTGTTCCCATGTTTGTCCACCAGAGAGGAAGACATCTCAATGAATCACATTACGTATACTGCTGGCTTCAGCCAAACTCCTTTAGAGAAGGGTCAGAGCCATCCACTCTGTCTGTCTGTATTGCTCTCTCCCTCGTTTTCCCATCCCAATCTTTCTCCTCTTTTGTCTCACATCTCTCTCTAGGTGTGGAGATGAGTGCAGGGGAGCGTTGCTGTTCGTATGATGGTGATGCTGATCGTATTGTTTATTACTACTGCGACTCAGCAGGGAGATTTCACCTACTAGACGGGAGACAAGATTGCCACCCTCATCAGCACATACCTCAAAGAACTGCTTACACAGGTATACACCCACGCACTCGCTATGCTCACCTGTGATGCTTAAACATGCCCCTACATAACACACCAACTCCTCATTCAGAAGTGTGCACACACTGACATGTTCCCCTGTGTGTGTTTTGATTTGCGCAGGCTGGTCTTGACCTACAAATAGCCGTGGTACAGACGGCATACGCTAACGGCAACTCTACACGCTACCTGGAAGACACCATGAAGGTGAGGACACACAAACACACCTTAGTCGCTCCAACACACATGCGATCAGTGCTGACCTCTCCTCCCTCCAGGTGATAGTGCGGTGTACCAAGACCGGAGTGAAACACCTTCACCATGCAGCCCAGGAGTTTGACATTGGTGTTTACTTCGAGGCCAGCGGCCACGGGACTGTGAGTAGGAAACCGACTGGCACATGCTTACACACTGATCTGTGATGGGTAGATTGCTTGAACGTGCCCGCTCAGTGACGGCCTGTCTGTATGATTGCGGTCCTGTCTCAGGTCTTGTTCAGTAAAGAAGCAGAAGAGAAGATCCAGCAGCTAGCCCGGGACTCCAACACCAACGACGAGAGGGAAAACGCTGCACCGCTACTGCAGAACACGGTCAACCTCATCAACCAGGTATGACCACACACGGCCATGGCAACACAATCAACCGTTTTCAGCAATAGTGACTACACACGTTCGTTGCAATTTAAGGGTCCAATCCTGTATGCATAACTGACATTTTCTCTCGCTCTCACTGTAGACCGTAGGAGATGCTATCTCTGACATGCTACTGATTGAGGCAGTGTTAACCATCAGAGGGATGACCGTACAACAATGGGACGCCATCTACACAGATCTTCCCAACAGACAGCTCGAAGTCAAGGTGTGTGTTTGCGTGGGTGGTTGCATCGTATGTTACTTTAAATGCCTGTATAATAAGGAAATCTTGTATATATGTTTTAACACTTTATCCCAGTGCCTCAGTTGCAGTGTTGTTGTGTGGCCTGTAGGTGGCAGACCGGCGTGTGATTGACACTACAGATGCAGAGAGGAGAACAGTGAGTTCAGCAGGTCTGCAGGAGGCCATAGACAGCCTGGTGAATAAGCACAGACAGGGACGCTCCTTTGTCCGCCCCTCAGGTACTGAGGATGTGGTTCGAGTGTACGCCGAGGCAGACACACAGGTGGGGCTGAGACGCTGACACTCAAACCTACTTGAACGGAAAATAACACTGAGCGATAGGGAGTCACTCAATTCACATTTCTTTGTTCACTCACTATGCCTTTACCTTTCTTTACTCTTTCTTTTTCTGTTCTCTCACTGTCTGAGGGTGATGTGTGTTTCAGGAGAGTGCTGATGCCCTGACACATGAAGTTAGCCTGGCAGTGTACCGCATCGCAGGAGGAGTGTGAGAGGAGCCCAAACCTTTATAAACAGGCATTATGCAATGTCTGTCGAACACATTTTTTAAATCGTGCATCTAATGACAACTTCCTCAAACCATGATTCTACGTCAAATTTGTAGTCTTTATCAGGTGCCAAATCATTTTATAATGTGCACTGCATTTAATACTGTGTTATCACTTTTCTATGAGTCTGAACAATTTGATTTGTCAATGTGAATGAAAGGGAATCACTGTATTGGACAATGAAGGGAAAATATGCTAAATAAGGTTAGACTTGTAATCCTCTTCTTTTTTTACCCAACCTTAATCCTCTGTCAATGTAGTGGTAATTATGTACATGTTTACATTAGCAGTTATTGTAGATAAATGTTGTATTACTGTTTTATAGTGGAGTAATTGCACTGCTTTGAATGGACCTCAACTACAAAGACTGTGCTGCTATGACTGTCGGCGTTACTCTGGACCCTGATCTCTCTTTTGAAGAACATATCAAGACTGTTTCAAGGACAGTTTTTTCCATCTACGTAACATTGCAAAAATCAGAAACTTTCTGTCCAAAAATGATGAAGAAAAATTAATCCATGCTTTTGTCACTTCTAGGTTAGACTACTGCAATGCTCTACTTTCCGGCTACCCGGATAAAGCACTAAATAAACTTCAGTTAGTGCTAAATAGGGCTGCTAGAATCCTGACTAGAACCAACATTTTTTTGATCATATTACTCTAGTGCTAGCCTCCCTACACTGGCTGTTTTCAAGGTTTTACTGCTAACCTACAAAGCATTACATGGGCTTGCTCCTACCTATCTCTCTGATTTGGTCCTGCCGTACATACCTAGACTTACGCTACGGTCACAAGACGCAGGCCTCCTAATTGTCCCTAGAATTTCTAAGCAAACAGCTGGAGGCAGGGCTTTCTCCTATAGAGCTAAATTTTTATGGAATGGTCTGCCTACCCATGTGAGAGACGCAAACTCGGTCTCAACCTTTAAGTCTTTACTGAAGACTCATCTCTTCAGTGGGTCATATGATTGAGTGTAGTCTGGCCCAGGAGTGGGAAGGTGAACGGAAAGGCTCTGGAGCAACAAACCGCCCTTGCTGTCTCTGCCTGGCCGGTTCCCCTCTTTCCACTGGGATTCTCTGCCTCTAACACTATTACAGAGGCTGAGTCACTGGCTTACTAGGGCTCTTTCATACCGTCCCTGGGAGGGGTGCGTCACTTGAGTGGGTTGAGTCACTGATGTGATCTTCCTGTCTGGGTTGGCGCCCCCCCTTGGGTTGTGCCGTGGCGGAGATCTTTGTGGGCTATACTCGGCCTTGTCTCAGGGTGGTAAGTTGGTGGTTGACGATATCCCTCTAGTGGTGTGGGGGCTGTGCTTTGGCAAAGTGGGTGGGGTTATATCCTTCCTGTTTGGCCCTGTCCGGGGGTGTCATCGGATGGGGCCACAGTGTCTCCTGACCCCTCCTGTCTCAGCCTCCAGTATTTATGCTGCAGTAGTTTATGTGTCGGGGGGGCTAGGGTCAGTTTGTTATATCTGGAGTACTTCTCCTGTCCTATCCGGTGTCCTGTGTGAATTTAAGTAGGCTCTCTCTAATTCTTTCTTTCTTTCTCTCTCTCTAAGGACCTGAGTCCTAGGACCATGTCTCAGGACTACCTGACATGATAACTCCTTGCGGTCCCCAGTCCACCTGGCCGTGCTGCTGCTCCAGTTTTAACTGTTCTGCCTGTGATTATTATCATTTGACCATGCTGGTCATTTATGAACATTTGAACATCTCGGCCATGTTCTGTTATAATCTCCACCCAGCACAGCCAGAAGAGGACTGGCCACCCCACATAGCCTGATTCCTCTCTAGGCTTCTTCCTAGGTTTTAGCCTTTCTAGGGAGTCTTTCCTAGCCACTGTGCTTCTACACCTGCATTGCTTGCTGTTTGGAGTTTTAGGCTGGGTTTCTGTACAGCACTTTGAGATATCAGCTGATGTACGAAGGGCTATATAAATACATTTGATTTGATGTAATTGTTGAACACCAGGAATAAAAATAGGAAACTAGACATCAAATTTGTCCAACTTTTTTTGTTTTTTGTTGTTGACCTAAATATGTTAGGAAATTACCACATCGAGAGAAAAATACTATAATTGCTTTGCTGGTTTTATATTTTATTTGTTGCTTGTAGAGCGATATGGTTCTCAGACACACACACAGGGAGTTAAAGGCTAACAGAAAGGCAATATGAGGCTAAGAGGGAGTTTAGTGCAGGCAGAGACAGAGACACAGAGAAGAGGACCATAGGGGTCCTGATCCTGAAGACCACTATCCTAGGGGGTTGGTGTGGGTTACATTTTTGGGGGCAAGGGTGGAAGGGCTGGGGCTTAGGTCTCAAGGGGTCTAACATTCGGTGGTGTAGGAGTTAGGAGCCTGGACTTCCATCTCTAGTCCTCGTCTGTGTCGTCAGCAGCTCCAGAGATGGTAATGGTGCATTCCTGTGTGTCGCTCTCATACATGTCATCTGTCTTAACTGTTCTGAGAGAAAATGGGAAAGGGCAGGCAAAAAGGGGTTTGAAAACAACACTGGGTGACAAATATATTTTATACAAATATATAAAAATGTCCTCAATCACTTATTCAGATGACAAAACAGACTACCGGTATGCCATATTTTATCCACAGATTATAGGTAAGATTATCTCCCAGTATGGTTTAAATTATGACCCAGGCTTGCTCTACCTGATGAGAAGAGTCTTCCGCTCAGTCATCTCCATTGACTGTTCCTCGAAGCTCCCCGTCTGGCTCTCTGGTGATATCACCGCCCCGCCAGGGGCCTCTTTGGTGCCTCCGTATCCAATACCAGGGGCTCTGCCCAGCCCGGCCCCGTATCCGCTGACAGAGGCGGCACTAACCGAGGCAGAGGTGGAGCTAGCGCTGATGGCCACTCTTCCTCCACCCAGGGACATGCTCTGTACCATGGGGCTGAGACGGGTGTCCTCGCCTTCGATCAGCGCCCTGCCAAATACACAACCACAGAGAAGATGCGCAAAATCACAGATTTACACTTAGCAACCATAAAGTAGGCTGCATATCAAAAGAGTTGTGTTGCTGCATGCCTCCTCTTTTTAATCTCTACAGATTTGACAAACCCAGGATAGCTGAAAGCAATATGGAGGACACCTACTTGGTGCAATCTGCATTTACCTGTCCAGTTATTTTCTCTTCAATGGGAAATGAAGAGCAGAAAAGGCCTGTTTAGACTATAGGGGAGTTATGATTGTCACCTGTAGGTGGTGATCTCAATCTCCAGGGCCATCTTGATGTTGAGCAGCTCCTGGTACTCTCTCAGCAGCAGAGCTATCTTCTCCTTCATCACCATCAGCTCCAGCTTCAGCCCCTCAATACGCTCCTGTGGGAAACACACACAAGCTTTTAGGTCATAGGGAGCCAATTGTTACCAGCTGTTAGAGTCCATTTGAAAGTACTCTCACTTATTGCCCACTTTGTAGAGCAAAACATTCTGACCTCCCATGCTTCTTTCTACAGTAAAGGTGTGTCGTGAGAGTAGTACAACTCACACGCAGTGTGTCCTCTTCTTTCTTGTGTCTCGCCACAGCATCACGAATCTGAACCTCCAGAGACTCATTTCTCGTTTTCATAGACTCCAACTCACGCTCCAGGTTTAAGCTCTACACACAAAGAGACAAACACACACACGTGTGTTTTCAATCTGTTGCCTACTGTTGTCAATAACAGTATTATCGATGATAAGGTAAGAGGGTCCCACTTACATCTTTCTTGTAACTTGCGATTTCCTCCCTCACACTTCGAACACTTTGAACGTGTTTGGTTGTCACATTGTTCAGGTCCTGGAACTTTGACTTGTACCAAGCGTCCATCTCCTGAGGAAGACCAGAAACAAAATGGATTCCGTTTTCTGTGTAATTATGTAATCAAGTATGAAGTTATGTGTAATAATATCTGCAATTGGTACCTGTAGGTTTCTGGCAGCGATGCTGTCGTACTGGGATTGGATTTGTTTAAGGGCGGAGGAGAGGTCAGGAAGGGCAAAGGTCATGTCCACCTTTGCCACCGCCACATAGATCTGCTGCATCAGTTCCTCAATTTCCTGACCGGGGCAAATACAATGGAGACTACTCATTCCTTCTGTGAATTTCGCTTGCATTCTTATCTGTGGAAACCCTAAATTCCTAACTCAGCCCGCCATGCAGTTTTCACAGTTAGTCGATAAAGTTTGCATCACAAAACTGTCAATCACTAGGCCCATGATACAAACTCTCCCACTTTAACTCATATACTGTCATAAGTAATGTGTGAATCCAGCTGCATGCATGTGATGGCCACAAATCATACTAAACAGATGCTGCTACAGACACATACAGTATGTAAGATACAGTATGTTACACAGATAGAAAAGGACTACCTCAATCTGAAAATAGATACAAAGGTATGTTGCCCCTCTGTGAATCAAGACAGTGAAAGACACGTATACCTGTGAATACAGCTACCTTCCTCGTTGGGAAAACAGACGTAGACACAGATATAGACCCAGACGTGTTACCTCTTTGTGAACTCTGGTCAGGAAGGCCAGCTCCACCTCCAGGTTCTCCAGCTGTTTCTCCAGGCCGATACAGGCCGAGGTGGCTCTATCCACATCCTGCCAGACAGATTAGAGGATGAATTATTATTGAGTTTATACACAGGAATAACTGAGAAGACAGTAAATTGTTTCATGACAGCCTGGTAAATGAGGTAGGTGATTCTGTGTGTACACAATTTGAGTTCATGTTGACATTGTTTAATGGTTATGTCTGCATCTGTGTTTGACTCACGGGGCGGAAGGCTTCGATCTCCAACTCTGCATTCTTCCTGGCCTCCAGAGCCTCCTCATATTTGACCTTGAGCACCTCCACCTGTCCTGCCATGGCCCCCTTGGCCGCTACAGCCAGGTCCTTAGGGTGGAGGAAACACAGTCAAACCCAATACCTGTCTGTCTCATCCCAGTCCACCATTGTAAAAGTAAATATCATGCATAGGCTATAGGTGGGACATATTGGTGGTCATAAAGCTCACCCTCTGTACTCTCATCTGCTCCGCGATCCGGTGGAGCTCTCTCAGCTGTCCCTCGTAGAGCTGTCTCAGCCCAGATGGCTTCATATAGCGGTTCTTCAGAGCATCAATCTCAGCCTCCAGCAGCTTGTTCTGCCCCTCCAGAGTACGCACCTGGGACAGAACATGGGTTTGTGAGTGAGAAAGAGCGCAGAAAAGATAGGTTTGCATGAAAGTGTGATTGGGTGTGGCATAGAGTTTGAGTGAGAGAGAGGAGAGTATGAGTGACAGAATGTGTGAGATGAGGCGTGGTCTTGCCTTCTCGATGTAGATAGCCAGGCGGTCGTTGAGGGCCACCATCTCCTTCCTCTCGCCTGTGCGGGTGCTCATGAATTCTTGGTTCTCCACTGCAGCTGCATCCAGGTCCAGGCTGGGCCCCAGGCCCTTGTTCATTCCGAAGCACAGGGCCCCCATACTCACACTGCTGTGGTAAGGACAGGAGTGGACAAGGCCAGTCATCAACTATCCACTATATTTGACTTCATTACATTTTTAATCTGGATTATTCAGGTAATGAAATAATCAGAATAGGTCTGATACTCAAAGTGAAATATATTTTATCAATAGAAATAAGTGTCCCATTAGGAATCAATTCAGTATTAGGCTAAGCCTACAATTATAAATGAGGCAGTATTGCTGTGAAAGAACAAATGGATAGTTAATGCTGATATTGCATTAAAACCTAAACTGTAGCCTATAATGGTCCTATCCATAGAGAATACAACTTCAAGAGAGTTGTTTTACCTGGTCATACGGGATTTACGGCTGCTGGAGGGGTTCCTCCTCCCCATGGTTCCACCGCTGCGACTGTAGCTGGCAGAGCGGTGACGTACATCCCTTCGGGTCGGTGAAGGGCTCGAAACCCGCACCTGGTAGGAAGCAGAGGAGGAGGCAAGGGCGCCCTCGAAGTGGCGACGGTAAGAAGACATCCTTTCTGGGCTGCGACTCATGATGACGGCCTGTAACTTGTCTTTACCTTCACTCAATACTGGAAACTGTTCACACTTCGTTGGAATGGGATAGTGGTGCTTTTATACCTGGGCTCTCTTCTTCAGCCCTTCCCAGTTTCCACCACCAGGGCAAGACGCACCAGCGGCGGAGGAATTTAGAACCTCCCCATTCCGAAGGCTGACCGTCCCTGCAAAAATCTATCATGGTTCCGTGAAGAGACTACAGTGGTAAAAATAGAGGGTTGAATGAGTCTTAATACAATGACTGTTATTACACTGGAATGTTTATTGTAGCCTACAGAGCAGAATAATCTACTCCTCGATGCAGGCTGTATCACAACCGGCCGTGATTGGGAGTCCCATAGTGTCGGCGCACAATTGGCCCAGCGTCGTCCGGGTTTGGCCGGTGTAGGCCGTCATTGTACGTAAGAATTTGTTCTTAACTGACTTGCCTAGTTAAATAAAGGTTAAATAAAAATGTTGTTTCTGTCTTTTTTTAGTGTGGCCTATCCACAGCTTGGTTATTTATCCATGTAATTATCCCATCTAAAGTTCATATGGGTTAATGAGGATGAAATACAATTATAGTCAATTACTGTATTAAAAACATAGACGTGACAAATATTTAACCTCATTTGCATTACTCATTACCAACCTATTCATGGATAAGGTCGTAAAAAGATGGGGTGTGGACGGCTTCCTGATACTGTCATCTCTCCAAGACTGGAATCATATGATCACTGTGAGGCTGCATAGCGCCATTCTTTCGGGCTTGCATGCATGTGGCAGGTGCACAAAGTCATAGTGTATTGGAGGTGTGAACAGAAACAAAGTAATTGTGCTTGAACCCTGGGCTTCCCAGGCAGTAGCCCATTGTCCTTGCCTTACCGTGTGTGTCTTAGGGTAGACATGGAATTATAATTCCTTAGTAATAGTTTATATACAGTGCATTTGGAAAGTATTCAGACCCCTTGACTTTTCCACATTTTGTGACGTTACAGCCTTATTCTAGAATGGATGAAAAAAAAAAATGTGTCCTCATCAATCTACACACAATACCCCATAATAACAAAGTGTTTTAAACTAATTGCACCACCAACTAACCCTAACCCTAAAATATTAATATCTCTAAACATCTTATAACTTTACTGCAGTAAAATCTCGTACACACAGGTACTGCTCTGCAGCTGCCATCTACAATCATTAAAAACCGACTACCCCATTCCACTACTTTGACCCTATCTGTTCCTGCACCATGCCAACAGCCTGGGAGAACAGGACACCAACCCGTCAGTCAACACACCCTGTAACTCTTCTTAAGTCAAATCTCAAATACCCGAATACTTCTCTGCAGCTGCCACCACATCTATTTTCTGTGATTTACATTCCATTTCTGTGTTACAGTTGATAACCATTGCTATGAACACTAAGAAGCCAACCTTACTGAAGCATAAATCACTCGTTGGCCTACCCCTCTGTGCTGGCACAGATCTACTACTCATTGGGATCCTCTCCGGATCCCTCCCCCTTGACCCGTCCTCCTCTACTTTCTTCACTGCCTCAGCATATGGCACCTTCTGCACTATTTTGACTCTGGCCTGCCATAATGCAATAATAGTGTTTAACATGATTTTTTTATGACTACCTCATCTCTGTACTCCACACATACAAATATATGTAAGGTCCCTCAGTTGAGCAGTGAATTTCAAACACAGATTCTACCACAAAGACCGGGGAGGTTTTCCACTGCATCGCAAAGAAGGGCACTTATTGGTGGATGGGTAAAAAATAAAATAAAATACAGACATTGAATATCCCTTTGAGCATGGTGAAGTATATTAATTACATTTTGGATGATGTATCAATATACCCAGTCACTACAACGATATAGGCGTCCTTCCTAACTCAGTTGCCGGGGAGGAAGGAAACGGCTCAGGGATTTCCCAGTGAGGCCAATGGTGACATTAAAACAGTTACAGAGTTTAATGGTGTGATAGGAGAAAACTGAGGATGGATCAATAACATTATAGTTACTACACAGTACTAACCTAATTGACAAAGAGAAAAGAAGGAAGCCTGTATGTGGTAAAGCAATTAACTTCTTGTCCGGAATACAATGTTTTTTAGGGGCAAATTCAATACAAAACATTTCTGAGTACCACTCTCCATATTTTCAAACATAGTGGTGGCTGCATCATGTTATTAGGTATTCTTGTAATCGTTAAGGACTAGGGAGTTTTTCAGGATAAAATAGAAATGGAATGGAGCTAAGCACAGGCAAAATCCTAAAGGAAAACCTGGTTCAGTCTGCTTTCCACCAGACACTTGGAGCTTAACTCACCTTTCAGCAGGACAATAACCTAAAACACAAGGCCAAATCTACGCTGGAGTTGCTTACCAAGAAGACAGTGAATGTTCCTGAGTGGCCAAGTTACAGTTTTTACTTAAATCTACTTGAAAATCTATGGCAAGGCCTGAAAATGGTTGTCTAGCAATGATCAACAACCAATTTGACAGAACTTGAAGAATTTTGAATTGGAATAATGGGCAAATGTTGTACAATCCAGGTGTGGAATGATCTTAGAGACTCACAGCTGTAATTGTGCTTTACGTGCCTTTTTTGATTACATAAATGCATCAAAATTCACAAAAAGTGATCTTACCTCATATAACAAAACGTATGAGCTCTCTTAAGTCTGTGTTTACCACAGACTTCATTTTTGACCTTCATCCAAAAACTACTATTGCCATTACCATTGCTCTCTATAGAGACACCACCACCCGGTTAAAGCCCAGTCGAAACAGTTTGCGCGTAATGAATAATGACAAAATGTTTGTTCGTTTTGGCTGTTTGTGAACGCAACATGTTTTCTTGGGGCTGTGATTGGTCAACAGTACTACTCCTAGTAGGAGTGGGAACTATGAACCTGATTCTTCAATTAAGCGTTTGTCATTCATGGAGCGACCACTACTTTTCAAGCACATTTTTCCGCTTGAGAAATACTGCACCAAACCTCTTAATTAGATGTAAAATTGCGAGTTTAAGACCTCTTCGGTAAAAAGACTCCATCTTGCTCCTCCCTTCATATAGGCCAGTGGTTCTCAAGCCTGGTCCTGGGGACCCAAAGGGGTGCACATTTTTGTTTTTGCCATAGCACTACACACCTAATTCAAATAAACAACTCCCTGACAAAGGCCATGCTTAGCATGTACCCATGCTAAGAACTATACAACGCTGGTCTGACTAATCGGAATCCAAGCTTCAGGATTGTTTTGATCACGTGGACTGGGATATGTTCCGGCTATCTTGCGAAAATAATCTAGACGCATGCACGGATACGGCGACTGAGTTGATAAGGAAGTGTATAGGAGGTGTAGTACCCACTGTGACTATTAAAATCTACTAAAATCTACCCTAACCAGGAACCGTGGATAGATGGTAGCATTCGCGCAAAACTGAAAGCACGAACCACCACATTTTCACTCCACAAGGCAATCAAACAAGCTAAATGTCAGTATAGAGAGTCACAATTCAACGGCACGAGACCTATGTGGCAGGGACTACAGACAATCACTGGAATACAAAAGGAAAACCAGTCACAACGCCGAGACTGACTTGCTTCCGGACAGGCTAAACATATTTTTCGCAAACTTTGAAGGACTGTGTGTTCTCTGTGGCCGATGAGAGTTAAACATTTAAACATTTGAACCCTCGCAAGGCTGCCGGCCCAGACATCATCCCTAGCCGCGTTCTCAGAACATGCGCAGACCAGCTGGCTGGTGTGTTTATGGGCATATTCAATCTCTCCCTATCCCAGTCTACCTTCCCCACATGCTTCGAGATGTCCACCATTTTTCCTGTACCCAAGAAGCCAAAGGTAACTGAACTTGATGACTATCGCCGCGTAGCACTCAATTCTGTCATCATAAAGTACTTTGAGAGACTAGTCAAGGATCATATCACATCTACCTTACCTGTCACCCTAGACACACTTCAATTTGCTTACCTCACCAATAGATCCACAGATGATGCAATTGCCATCACTGCCCTTTCCCATCTGGACAAGAGGAATACCTATGTAAGAATGCTGTTTATTGACTATAGCTCAGCATTCAACACCAAAGTACCCTCCAAGTTCATCATTAAGCTCGAGGCTCTGGATCTGAACACCGCCCTGTGCAACTGGGTCCTAGACTTCCTGACGGGCCACCCGCAGGTGGTGAAGGTAGGAAATATCACCTCCACTCCGCTAATCCTCAACACTGGGCCCCACAAGGGTGCATGCTCAGCCCCGTCCTGTACTCCCTGTTCATCCATGACTGCGTGGCCAATCATGCCCCCAACTCAATCATCAAGTTTGCAGACGACGCAACAGTAGTAGACTTGAATACCAATAATGAAGAGACCACCTACAGGGAGGAGGTGAGGAATCTGGGAGTATGGTGCCTGGAAAACAACCTGTCACTCAACATCAACAAAACAAAGGAGATGTTCGTGGACAATCCTCTATTTACATCGACCACAGTCCCGTAGATTCCAGCAGCATACCACCCTGCATACCACTGTTGGCTTGCTTCTGAAGCTAAGCAGGGTTGGTCCTGGTCAGTTCCTGGATGGGAGACCAGATGCTGCTGGAAGTGGTGTTGGAGGGCCAGTAGGAGGCACTATTTCCTCTGGTCTAAAAAAATATATATCCCAATGCCCCAGGGCAGTGATTGGCGACACTGCCCCGTGTAGGGTGCTGTCTTTCGGATGGGACGTTAAACTGGTTTCCTGACTCTCTGAGGTCATTAAAGATCCCATGGCACTTATCGTAAGAGTAGGGGTGTTAACCCCGGTGTCCTGGCTAATTTCCCAATCTGGCCCTCAAACCATCACGGTCACCTAATAATCCCCAGTTGACAATTGGCTCATTCATCCCCCTCCTCTCCCCTGTAACTATTCCCCAGGTCGTTGCTGCAAATGAGAACGTGTTCTCAGTCAACTTACCTGGTAAAATAACGGATAAATAAATAAATGTAGATAGAGGGTTGTCCACGAAGAAGTTCCTTGCTGTACACATCACTGACAAACTGAAATGTACCACCCAGGCCCAACAGAGCATCCTCAACCTCAGGAGGCTAAAGAAATTTGGCAAAATTGAAAGCATCCTGTTGGTTCTGTATCACCACCTGGTACGGCAACTGCAGCGCCAGTAACCGCAAGGCTCTCCAGAGAGTGGTGCGTCTGCTCAACGCATTACCGGGAGCAAACTACCCGCCCTCCACGACACCTACAGCACCCAATGTCACAGGAAGGCCAAAAAGGTCATCAAGGACATCAACCACCTGAGCCACTGCCTGTTCACCCCACTATCATCCAGAAGGCGAGGTCAGTACAGGTGCGTCAAAGCTGGGACCGAGAGACTAAAAAACAGCTTCTATCTCAAGGCCATCAAACTGTTAAACAGCCATCAGTAGCACATTAGAGGCTGCTGCCTATAAGCACAGACTCACTGTGATTCACTGGCCACTTTAAGGAATGGAACACTAGTCACTTGTCTGGCATTACTCATCTCATATGTACAGTTGAAGTCGGAAGTTTACATACACCTTAGCCAAATACATATAAACTCAGTTTTCACAATTCCTGACATTTAATCCTAATAATAATTCCCCGTCTTAGGTCAGTTAGGATCACAACTTTATTTTAAGAATGTGAAATGTCAGAATAATAGTAGAGAGAATTATTTACTTTCCAGCTTTTATTTCTTTCATCACATTCCCAGTGGGTCAGAAGTTTACATACACTCAATTAGTATTTGGTAGCATTGCCTTTAAATTGTTTATCTTGGGTCAAACGTTTCAAGTAGCTTCACACAAGCTTCCCCCAATAAGTTGGAGGAATTCTGGCCCATTCTTCCTGGCAGAGCTGGTGTACCTGAGTCAGGTTTGTAGGCCTCCTCTCTCACACACGCTTTTTCAGTTCTGCCCACACATTTTCTATAGGATGGAGGTCAGGGCTTTGTGATGGCCACTCCAATACCTTGACTTTGTTGTCCTTAAGCCATTTTGCCACAACTTTGGAAGTAAACTTGGGGTCATTGTCCATTTGGAAGACCCATTTGAGACCAAGCTTTAACTTCCTGACTGATGTCTTGAGATGTTGCTTCAATATATCCACATAATTGCAAGCATCCTCCTTTTTCCTCCAAACATAACGATGGTCATTATGGCCAAACAGTTCTATTTTTGTTTCATCAGATCAGAGGACATTTCTCCAAAAAGTATGATCTTTGTCCACATGTGCAGTTGCAAACCGTAGTCTGCCTTTTTTATGGCGGTTTTGAAGCAGTGGCTTCTTCCTTGCTGAGCGGCTTTTCTGGTTATGTCGATATAGCACTTGTTTGACTGTGGATACAGATACTTTTGTACCTGTTTCCTTCAGCATCTTCACAAGGTCCTTTGCTGTTGTTCTGGGATTGATTTGCACTTTTCGCACCAAAATACGTTCATCTCTAGGAGACAGAACGCATCTCCTTCCTGAGCGGTATGACGGCTGCGTGGTCCCATGGTGTTCATACTTGCGTACTAATGTTTGTACAGATGAACGTGGTACCTTCAGGCGTTTGGAAATTGCTCCCAAGGATGAACCAGACTTGTGGAGGTCTGCAATTTCTTTCTGAGGTCTTAGCTGATTTATTTTGGTCTTCCCATGATGTCAAGCAAAAAGGCACAGAGTTTGAAGGTAGGCCTTGAAATACATCCACATGTGCACCTCCAATTGACAAAAATTATGTTAATTAGCGTATCAGAAGCTTCTAAAGCCATGATATTATTTTCTGTAATTTTCAAAGCTGTTTAAAGGCACAGTCAACTTAGTGTATATAAACTTCTGACCCACTGGAATTGTGATACTGTGAATTATAAGTGATATAATCTGTCTGTAAACAATTGTTGGAAAAATGACTTGTCATGCACAAAGTAGATGTCCTAACCGACTTATCTATAGTTTGTTAACAAAAAAATTGTGAAGTGGTTGAAAAACGAATTTTAATGACTCCAACCTAAGTGTATGTAAACTTCCGACTTCAACTGTATATGTTGTGTAATTTGTTTGATGTTACTTGTTAGATATTACTGCACTATCAGAGCTAGAAGCACCAGCATTTCCTTACACCCTCAATAACATCTGCTCATCACGTGTTGGTGACCAATAAAATTTGATTTGATTTTAATAATATTTTTGTCATGAGATGCTGGATTGTTCCCTTCCATACTGCAGTGTTTGATCTAATTCATTCCGGGATTTTCTTTCTTATTATGTTATTTAAATGAAGGGGAATATGAATTATTACAGACAACCCACAACATGATCTTACAATATTTCCAGACCACTGTAATTATTTGTAATTGTTTTAGGATAATTAGTTTTTAAAATGAAATCTTTCAACCTCATGCTGCATGGTATTGGTAGCCATACATGATTTCAGATTAAACATTGCTATGGTGATATGTACAATAAATAAGCAATTTGAATGACCTGTACATTGAATTTCATTTAATTACATTATTTTTCCTTGAATTAAAATTCAATTAAAATTATTCTTTCTGTGGAGTGTGAATTCAAATTTAATTCAAATGTAAGAATTTAATTGGAATCAAAGAGCAAGTTGCAACTCAATTCATAATCGACCCCAACCCTGATGGTTAGGCAACATCGATACTGTAACAATTGTGTATTTACACGCAAAATGAGACAAGAGATGTGCGTTTCCCACCCATTTAGCAACCCAGACCCAGCTAAGTGGAACCCAAGCACATCACGCCCCAGTCGCCGTCAGAACAGCATTGAGTGTTGCACTGCACATTTATTAGCTGACCACTTTCTTCTCTATGTCCCGTATCATCTTTAAAAATAAAGACAATTTAAAATAACATTTTCTACCTCAACTCATAAGACATGGCTGGGAACTTCTGGCAGAGCTCGCATTAGTAAGTATTCTGTCCGAACGTGATGCATTAGGACTGTATATGGGAAAGAAACTCCATTGATTTGGGGCCTAGCTAGAGTTAGCGAGCTAGCTTGCTACCTAACTTCAGCTTGTCCGCCCACTCTAGTCTTATATTATGTCAGTATTAGTGTACCGGACGAACATTTAGTGGTATTTTTTCTTAGTGGTAATTAGCTAGATATGAATGCTGAGATTTATTTGTAGAGCCAGCTAAGTATTTTTGTGCCTCTTAGCGAGCTGGTTTGACAGCGTAGCCACACTGACATTAACTTTGTGCGCAAGTCATCAAGGCATTTTTGTGTTATTGTTTATTTCTGACGCACCGCTCTCAGATTTCCTATCAGCAGTTTTGTTGTTATGATACTGTGTGTATGAGAGGGCTCGTTGTGGTTGATTGTCTCCTCTATTTCACTAGTCTGCAGTGGGTCCTGGACAAGCAGGACCTGATGAAGGAGCGTCAGAAGGACATCAAGTTCATGTCTGAGGAAGACTACTGGAAACTGCAGATCTTCTTTGCCAATGGTATTTCATCAGACTCATATGCTATGATAAATCTGTGTGGTGGAAATGGTTTTACTGTTAGGGAAATGGTACAATGTCGCAACATTAATTACCCTCAAATCTCATTTGACACTACTAGCAATAACCGGCAACAATGACCTATATTTACATTTGAGTCATTTAGCAGGAGCAATTAGGGTTAAGTGCCTTACTCAAGGGCACATGACAGATTTTTCATCTAGTCTGCTCAAGGATTAGAACCAGCAACCTTTCAATTATGGGCCCAACGCTCTTAACCGCTAGGCTACCTCTTCATACACTACATGACCAAAAGCTTGTTGAACATCTCATTCCAAAATTATAGGCATTAATCTGTATTTTTGGACACCGTTTTTTAAATTGTATTATTATTTACACCTTTATTTAATCTTTATTTAACTAGGCAAGTCAGTTAGGAACACATTCTTATTTTCAATGACGCCCTAGGAACGGTGGGTTAACTGCCTCGTTCAGGGGCAGAACGACAGATTTTCACTTTGTCAGCTCGGGGGATTCAATCTTGCAACCTTACAGTTAAATAGTCAACGCTCTAACCACCTGATTACATTGCACTCCAAGGAGCCTGCCTGTTACGCGAATGCAGTAAGCCAAGGTAAGTTGCTAGCTAGCATTAAACTTATCTTATAAAAAACAATCAATCAATCATAATCACTAGTTAACTACACATGGTTGATGATATTACTAGTTTATCTAGCGTGTCCTGCGTTGCATATAATCGATGTGGTGCGTATCGTAGCTCCAATGTGTACCTAACCATAAACACCAATGCCTTTATTAAAATCAATACACAGAAGTATATATTTTTAAACCTGCATATTTAGCTAAAAGAATTCCAGGTTAGCAGGCAATATTAACCAGGGGAAATTGTGTCACTTCTCTTGCGTTCATTGCACGCAGAGTCTGTGTATATGCAACAGTTTGGGCTGCCTAATTTGCCAGAATTTTACGTAATTATGACATAACATTGAAGGTTGTGCAATGTAACAGGAATATTTAGACTAATGGATGCCACCCCTTAGATAAAATATGGAATGGTTCCGTATTTAAATGAAAGAATAAACGTCTTGTTTTCGATTAAGGTTGCAAGATTGAATCCCCCGAGCTGACAAAGTGAAAATCTGTCGTTCTGCCCCTGAACGAGGCAGTTAACCCACCGTTCCTAGGGCGTCATTGAAAATAAGAGATGATAGAGATGATAGTTTCCGGATTCAACCATATTAATGACCTAAGGCTCGTATTTCTGTGTGTTATTATGTTATAATTAAGTCTATGATTTGATAGAGCAGTCTGACTGTGCGGTGGTAGGCAGCAGCAGGCTCGTAAGCATGAATTCAAACAGCACTTTTGTGCGTTTTGCCAGCAGGTCTTCGTTGTGCGTCAAGCATTGCGCTGTTTATGACTTCAAGCCTATCAACTCCCGAGATTAGGCTTGTGTAACCGATGTGAAATGGCTAGCTAGTTAGCGGGGTGCGCGTTAATAGCGTTTCAAACGTCACTCGCTCTGAGACTTGGAGTGGTTGTTCCCCTTGCTCTGCATAGGTAACGCTGCTTCGAGGGTGGCTGTTGTCGTTGTGTTCCTGGTTCGAGCCCAGAGAGGAGCGAGGAGAGTAACGGAAGCTATACTGTTATACTGGCAATACTAAAGTGCCTATAAGAACATCTAATTGTCAAAGTTTAATGAAATACAAATGGTATAGAGAGAAATAGTCCTATAATTCCTATAATAACTACAACCTAATACTTCCTACCTGGGAATATTGAAGACTCATGTTAAAAGGAACCACCAGCTTTCATATGTTCTCATGTTCAGAGAAAGGAACTTAAACGTTAGCTTTCTTACATGGAACATATTGCACTTTTACTTTCTTCTCCAACACTTTGTTTTTGCATTATTTAAACCAAATTGAACATGTTTCATTATTCATTTGAGGCCAATTGATTTTATTGATGTATTATATTAAGTTAAAATAAGTGTTCATTCAGTATTGTTGTAAGTGTCATTATTACAAATAAAAATAAAAAATTGTCCGATTAATCTGTATAGGCTTTTTTTGGTCCTCCAATAATTGGTATCGGTATAGGCGTTGAAAAATCATAATCGGTCGACCTCTAGTTGGAACATTGCTGCGGGGACTCGCTTACATGCTTCCACAACAGCATTAGTGAGGTTGGGTACTGATGTTGGGTACTGATTAGGCCTGGATAGCAGTCGGCGTTCCTATTCATCCCCAAGGTGTTCTATGGGGTTGAGGTCAGGGCTCTGTGCAGGCCAGTCAAGTTCTTCCACACCGATCTCGACAAACCATTTATTATATGGATCTCGCTTTGTGCACGGGGGCATTGTCATGCTGAAACAAAGTTTGACGCACAGAATCATCTAGAATGTCATTGTATGCTGTAACATTAAGACTTCCCTTCACTGGAACTAAGGTTCCTAGCCCGAACCATGAAAAACAGCCCCAGACCATTATTCCTCCTCCACCAAACTTTACAGTTTGCACTGTGCATTCGTTGGACTGCCAAATGGTGAAGTGTGATTCATCACTCCAGAGAACAAGTTTCCTCTGCTCCAGAGTGTAATGGTGGCAAGCTTTGCACCACTCCAGCCAGCGCTTGGCATTGCGCATGGTGATCTTTAGGCTTGTGTGCGGCTGCTCGGCCATGGAAACTCATTTCATGAAGCTCCTGACAAACAGTACTGACGTTGCTTCCAGAGGCAGTTTGGAACTCGGTAGTGAGTGTTGCAATTGAAGACAGACAATTTTTACGAGCATCAGCACTCAGCGGTCGTGTTCTGTGAGGTTTTGTGGCCTACCACTTTGTTGCTCCTGAAGGTTTCCACTTCACAATAACAGCACTTAAAGTTGTGGGCAGCTCTAGCAGGGCAGAAATTTTACAAACTGACTTGTTGGAAAGGTGTCATCTTATGACGGTGCCGCGTTGAACGTCACTGAGCTCTTCAGTATGGCCATCCTACTGCCAATGTTTGTCTATGGAGATTGCATGGCTGTGTGCTCGATTTTATACACCTGTCAGATTTTATACACCTTTTGTGTATACAGTGCATTCAGAAAGTATAAAGACCCCTTCACTTTTTACACATTTTGTTACGTTACAGCCTTATTCTAAAATGTATTAAATTGTTCTACATACAATACCACATAATGACTAAGCAAAAACAGGTTTTCGGAAATGTTTGCCAGTTTTTATAAAAATTTTAAAAAAAACTGATGTCACATTGGCAGCGATTACAGCCTCAAGTCTTCTTGGGTATGATGCTACAAGCTTGGGAGTTTTCTCCCATTCTTCTCTGCAGATCCTCTCAAGCTCTGTCCAGTTGGATGGGGAGTGTCGTTGCCCAGCTATTTTCAGGTCTCTCCAGAGATGTTTGATCAGGTTCAAGTCCGGGCTCTGCCTGGGCCACTCAAGGACATTCAGTGAATTGTCCTGAGGTCTGCATGGTCTTGGCTGTATGTTTAGGGTCATTGTCCTGTTGGAAGGTGAACCTTCACCCCAGTCTGAGGTCCTGAGCGCTCTGGAGTAGGTTTTCATCAAGGATCTTTCTGTACTTTGCTCCGTTCATCTTTCTCTCAATCCTGACTAGTCTCCCAGTCCCTGCCGCTGAAAAACATCCCCACAGCATGATGCTGCCACCACCATGTTTCACCGTAGGGATGGTGCCAGGTTTCCTCCAGACGTGATGCTTTGCATTCAGGACAATTAGTTAAATCTTGGCTTCATCAGACCAGAGAATCTTGCTTCTCCTGGTCTGAGGTGCCTTTTGGCAAACTCCAAGCGGGCTGTCATGTGCCTTTTACTGAGGAGTGGCTTCAGTCTTGCGACTCTACCATAAAGGCCTGAGTGCTGCAGAGATGGTTGTCCTTCTGGAAGGTTCACCCATCTCCATGGAGGAACTCTGGAGCACTGTCGGAGTGACCATCGAGGTCTTGGTCACCTCCCTGACCAAGGCCCTTCTCCCCCAATTGCTCAGTTTGGCCAGCTCTAGGAAATCTTGGTGTTTCCAAACTTATTTCATTTAAGAATGATGGAGGCCAATGTGTTCTTGGGGACCTTCAGTGCAGCAGACATTTTTTGGTACCATTCACCAAATCTGTGCCTTGACACAATCCTGTCTTGGAGTTCTATGGACAAATCTTTTGACCTAATGGCTTGGTTTTTGCTCTAACATGCACTGTCAACTGTGGGAACCTATATAGACAGGTGTGTGCCTTTTCAAATCATGTCCAATCAATTGAATTTACCACAGGATGGACTCCAATCAAGTTGTAGAAATGGCTCAAGGATTATCAATGGAAACAGGATGCACCTGAGCTCATAGCAAAGGGTCTGAATACCTATATAAATAAGGTATTTCTGTTTTTTTTTGTGTTTTTTTAAATACATTTGCTAAATAAATCTAAACCTGTTTTTGCTTTGTCATTGTGGGGTATTGTGTGTAGATTGATGAGGGAAATGTTTTATTTAATCTATTTTATAATAAGGCTGTAATGTAACAATGTGGATAAAGTCGAGGGGTCTGAATACTTTCCGAGTGCACTGTACAGTGTTGTTTGTCTTGTAAGGTTGCTGTTTGACGCAATTGAGGTTAGATGTGTTTTGTGTTCAACGTATTGTTCTGTTCCAGTGATCCAGGCACTGGGGGAACACCTGAAGCTCCGCCAGCAGGTCATTGCTACAGCAACCGTCTACTTCAAACGTTTCTATGCCAGGTGCTTATGCCATTTTCATAACAACAACACTGTGTTCTATTCATCAGCTAATTATAAATGGCACTAGGGGAGCATTGTATAATATCTACAGTGCCACCACATGCGCCTAAATATTTTGCTGTATGACCTGGAATTGTAATTTAGAAAAGAATTACCCAGATGATAATTGTTGGAATTATTATTTCACTGTACCGCAGCCCCTGAGTACCATGGAGAATACACTGAGCTCAGTTTTTCACCGTCATGCTTTCCCTATTACTACAAAGAAAACGACTTGTTACTTCAAATATTTTTAATTGTGCTCCTACATTTTTCAACTTAGGCGCATACATTTTTTTTTTTTTTTTTTAATGGTCTCTGGAGCCCTGAGCTTTGGGCCTCTTTCAAATCTCTTTATATCTCTCCCCCTCTTTCTCTCTCTCTTTCTTATTTCTTCCTCTGCAGGTACTCCCTGAAGAGTATAGACCCAGTGCTCATGGCTCCTACATGTGTGTTCCTTGCCTCCAAAGTGGAGGTATATATGGCCTGATATCCCACTGCCTTTCCAGTTTTCATAGTCTGTGTGGGAGTAGGGATAGGGTTAACTGGTAGGGTTAACTGCTCTGTAACATAGTCTTTGATGCAATTCACCCCCGTCCTACTCCATGACAGCATCCTCAAAGCCCTTCTGTTACTTACTGTCTCTTCCAGGAATTCGGTGTTGTTTCAAACACTCGTCTGATCTCTGCAGCTACGTCTGTGTGTAAGTAAGGAGACACGAAGCGTTTCCATTTAGATATGATCTTATATTTAAGATGACAAATACACTCTTGCTGTGGTACAAAGGCTACATTCATTCTGATGGGTTGCGTTCATTTGATGTCAAATCTAACAAGTGTTTTTGTTTTGTACAGTAAAAACAAGATTTTCCTATGCCTTCCCAAAGGAGTTCCCTTACAGAATGAACCATGTACGTCTGACCTAACCTTGCTGTTGAAATCATTTAGGGTGTGCTGTATGAACAGTTCTTAGGCTAAACAATGTAGTATTTATTATGGAGTTAAATGATTGAATATAATTCATTATTGTAGCTAGATGTTACGATCATGTTGCATTGTGGTGGGACCTATCTCTGAGGCAACACACTCACTATATTGCGGAATATTTATACTTAAGCAATAAGGTGGTGTGGTATATGGCCAAAAAGGCTGTTCTTAAGCACGACACAACCGTGGTTTATTGGCCATATACCACAAACCCTGGAGGTGCCTTACTGCTATTATAAACTGGTTACCAATGTAATTAGAACAGTAAAAAGTCATGTTTAGTTATACCCGTGTTATACGGTCTGATATACCACGTCTTTCAGCCAAACAGCATTGAGTGCTCGAGCCACCCAGTTTATACACCAGTAAGAGTCCTTTATGTTGTGTGTTGTAGTTAGGTATCAGTATGTTGGCGTCTACGGAGACGCCACATTCCACAACTAGTGTTCGCAAGCCTATGGCAAAACTCCCATCGCCATGGGAGGTGATTTTGACCGTGGTCGGTTGCGTCTCCTCACCGGGGCGTATCTATCGCTGTGGCGCTAAGTGGAATACGATTGCAGCGCCGGTTATTTATCTACCTATTCCACGGAGTTGCCAGGACCACGTTGGGGCTGTCCTAACACCTTGTAGACAATTATTGATTCTCTGGTGGTGTGGCGCAATGAAGGAGGTGATTATTCACACTGTAGGGTTTAGTTAGCAGAATGTTGTTATTCCCAGATACTGGAAATATTCCCAGATACTTCCCAGATAATAGAGAAAAGGGATACAAGTTGAGACTATGACACTGATATATTTACTAAACTGAGTTTGCACTTAATTTGCTTTCCTCATTACAGGTATTAGAATGTGAGTTCTACCTACTAGAGCTCATGGTAAGTATAGAAGGTTTTTGTCTCTGTCACAATACACTCAATGCTAGATGTCATCCATTTGTTGGATGGATGGATTCATTAACTGATTTAATGCGTGTTCCAGGACTGCTGTTTGATAGTATACCACCCCTACAGACCCCTGCTGCAGTATGTGCAGGACATGGGGCAGGAGGACATGCTACTGCCATTGGCCTGGTATGTGTTTGTTTTTTTCTTTGTTTGCGGGAGCATGTATTGATTTGATATGAGAATATTGAAACACTGTCTTATTTCTCTACAGGAGAGTAGTGAATGACACGTATAGGACAGACCTCTGTTTACTCTACCCTCCCTTCATGATCGCACTAGGTAAGACACCCCGTCAGGCCTCTCACATTTCCTACTAGTAGATTCCGCTCAATAAAATATAGGTGAGGTGTTACACACATTCTTCCCCCTGCATCCACAGCATGCCTGCATGTTGCCTGTGTGGTGCAGCAGAAAGACGCCAGGCAGTGGTTTGCTGAGCTCTCTGTCGACATGGAGAAGGTACGGCCACACAAAACAAATGGCATATTAATACATCAATCGGAGGGGAAAGCTGATTGTCTGTGCGGTAACGTATATGCTCTGCTCAGATCCTGGAGATCATCCGAGTCATCCTGAAGCTGTACGACCAGTGGAAGAATTTTGACGACAGGAAGGAAATGGCTGCAGTGCTCAACAAGATGCCTAAACCCAAGCCGCCTCCCAACAGGTACAGAGATCTATCCTAATCTCACTTTAGTGTTCCACCTATACACTGTTAACATGACCCATTCACTTCCTGTCTCAACTCACTGTTTTTTGTTTTGTTTGTGTACCAGTGACAATGACCAGAGCTCCAGTGGAAACCAGAATAACTCTTACATCCAGTCATAGGCAATGGGACGTCCACCTTGGCTCATGTATGATAACTCATCAGATGGCCACAGGAATGCTGGCATTAGCCAATTTGCGGCAGCAGTCCTGTGTTTCCATCCCTCAACAGTTAAAGGGCGCGTTCCTGTGCCCAGGTGTTGCTAACGCATGGCAGATCTTAAAACACCTGGATAGGTATTTTATGTATCAGCTAACCACATGTTATAGCAATATAGTGCCCGACCGGCACAGTTGATGGCTTCGCTAGCAACCATTGGTTGATGCATTCAACGTCTGAGCAGGGGAACGCGACCAAAACCTTATGGACCTAACTGTGAGAAACAGGAGGAGGTAGTGAGGGAGGGGGGGACTATGAGTTGTGATGATCCTGACTTCCTTGAAACACTCTCGGGGAACAATCATATAATATGGAGCTCCGTGGGGCCAGAGAACTTGATCATTAGTGATTGTGATGTGTGAGTGGCCCATTTGGCAGTGTCTTCATTCCTCAGGGAGAATAGTAGTCCTTTTTACTGGTATCGCTAAGATGATTGGACCCTGTACTGTTTGAGATGCGTTCTGAAAGGATGTAAGTCTGTTCGATTGTGTGACCCGATTGGATGTCCTGTTATCTAAGGTCTATGTTGATTGGTTACAGAGCTTAGCAGGTGAAGTCATGGGGGAGAATGGAATTTCTGGGGGTATACCCGCTAGATTCAAGTGTCTTCATTTACCTGTTACATCTCCAGCCTTTGTAAATAGCTTTACTCATGTCTTTCATTTCATCGTTTGTGTTTTACTTGATTGGGCAGATTTGCTTGGGTAGAAATCATGAAATGTATTTGCTGTCTGCTTCAAGTAAAACTGCTCAAATGTGTTTACTATCATGATGTAATTAGCCTGCAACAAAAACGTTTTATTTTTTATTCTGCTTTTTTTATGTGGAGAATTGTTAGGACCACATTTTTGGTGGGGAAGGCAGGTGGATTTTTAGCTGTGTTCTTGATTGCATATTGAATCAGTCCTACACAAGCCAGGGTCCAATGTTTTCTGTCTGCGTGTACCAAGTATTTAATCAAATTGAAGTGTCACAATACCTTTGTGTGCATATTTACTTGTAGATATTGATATATTTTCTGTACAGTAATACAGTGGGAGTTGTGTGTGTGAGAGGTTGTTTCTCTTGGTTTCTGTGATATGTACGTGTTCATCTGTGTCCAGAACTGGGTGCTTGAATGCCTTACAAAATAAGCTGTTTATCAAGGTAATAAGACTTACCAGCACACTGTCCTATTGCAGGGAAGTGATGTTTTTGTTTGTTTTCGGGGGTGGGGGGGGGGATATTTTAGTGGTCCCTTTGGGTGCATCCCAATAGTCTGAAGTAAATTCCTCTCCTTGTTATCGGTTGCTTCATATACACTGATGCGAAGTAAATCTAGATGAAATCAGGCTGTTTGTGGTTGTGCTCCATATTACTTTCACATACCGGCTGTTTGCAAGTCATGAAAGATAAAGAAGAGCGAGGATCCAGCTTTTAGACTATTGAGATACAACCTTTTGCCTCAGAGTTCCCTTCCCC
Source organism: Oncorhynchus nerka (assembly GCF_034236695.1). Lineage (NCBI taxonomy): Eukaryota > Metazoa > Chordata > Actinopteri > Salmoniformes > Salmonidae > Oncorhynchus > Oncorhynchus nerka. The sequence goes on along the minus strand of NC_088419.1, from coordinate 30,996,844 downwards.
TTTACAGGCTCCATCATTTATCATATGTGTTTACTTGACTGACTGGGATTAGCCTACTAAGGTTTTCCCCCTGTCTCTATAGAAACACAACATGAAAATGTGTGGTTTGTCAAGTATTGGCTATTACTTGAACTGTATTTCTTTTTGAAAATCTATTGTGGTAATAAAATGAATATTGCAGTAACCAAATGGGTTGATGCAGCTGTAGCTCCTTCTTTGCACGACTGAATGTGTTATATTATTTGTGTTTCAGGGGCATTCAGCTGTTGCCTGACGCATGACCATCCTGACCGACCCGTTCTCGTTTCGCTTCACTTCACTCAAAATATTCAAATCAATGTTTATTGGTCGGTACACATATTTGCAGATATTATCGTGGGTGCAGCCTAATGCTTGTGTTTCTAGCTCTAAAAGTGAAGTAATGCAAAACAATACAGACATAATCCCAAAATAAATACATTTATTAATCGGTAAAGCGAAACCGAGTATAAACTCGCGAGACTTCAGGATGGTTTTAGGCATACGATACGAGGCTAACTCAGTTGTATAGGCCACCACGTATAGCCCTACATTCTAGTGTTGCCTGGATTTAATTTTGTAATGGTCTAAAAGTTTCTAGAACTACTGATCATCTTGCAACAAATAAAAGTCATAGGCTACACCACCATACAATAGTTAGGCCTATATGACTTTAGTGCGATATGTAGTGCAAAGGAGAGTTAATGTAGAGTCGTTACGTAATTAGTGTTACCAAAGCTGCAAAGCAGACATGTATATTATAAAGTTTATGGAACGGTTATTTTTTTTAAGTAGCCTATGCAATTGGCCTACATTGAAGATGCTAGGAAATTGAGTAGCCTATGCTATTGCCCAACTGATCGCAAAAACAGAGTTTCAAAGGTACAGCTATCGTGACGTCACTTATCCGCGGCAGAGTGAGAGAGCGGGGACGATCGGCTGCGGAGGATACCGACCCCGCAGCGGGGACGGGACAACCGCCAGGCGAGATGGCCCCTATCCCTTTCTTCCTTGCATCCCGCATCGCAACGACCCCTTTGCACGCATGAAGCCCCCGTTGATGAAGCCAAAACCGGCCAAAGCAAGGCAGAAAAAGGCCACTGAGAGAGAGAATGTACTGGCGCGTCGGGTTCGCCTGGACGCGATCGTTTGTGGTTGATCTTGGACGGAACCAGAGCTTCTCCTTCGGCTTGTGCGGCTCCAATGAGCAGCTCTCGTTGTATGGGTACATCATCGCCTACCCTCTGCAGGACTACGGCGGGATCATGCCGCTCCTTGGGTCAGACTCGTGGTGGCGGAAAACGCTCTATCTGACCGGGGGCGCTCTGCTTGCCGCCGCTGCCTATCTACTGCACGAGCTGCTCGCCATCAGGTAGGCTTCCAAAATGAATGCAGCCTAACGGCCCGTACCGCTTGAAGGAGATTCCTTGTTTGTCGCGTTATGGAAAGAAAATAAATTAACCAATGAATCACGCAAATGTTATGCCTCTTCGTATTCCAGTGATTGTGGCTATTAGGACTAGATGTCAAATTAAAACCATCCATTGATTTGTTCATATGTAGCGTGAAGCCTGGTATTTGAGATATTTGTGTGTAAATACAATAAGATAATTTTCATTGCTGCAAAGGTTGACTCTTTTATTTATTTACGATTTCTCAAGGGCATGGGATGACCGGGCATGTGATATTGTCTAGATGGCTGTACCCAAGCCAAACATGTTTTCTGTCGAGTCGAGTCTTGCAGTATAGAAAAACATTGCGGTTGTGATAGAATGACCTTTACTAACCTCGCACTTGAGAGAAGTATACAGCTAAAAGCCAGGCCCGGATATGTATTAGCTAACAGGAATTTACCACCTGTGACCGAAAACTGCAGCTTCGCAGTAGAATCCCTAGATTTTTAGCTGAAATAATGTCTGGGGGAATTGAGTTTGGTCGCTGCGGTCCTTAAAAAAAACATCTCGGGTTACCTGCAACGATAACCCCAACTCACTCTTACAGAGATGGATGCAGGATTCGAGTTGAATTGACTTCACACTACACCAATAGGAATCATTGTGGCCTAAAGCTTGTTGTTGTATACACAGAAGGGCATTTTGATTGACTGTCTTGTTTTTTTAATATATATTTTTTATTATTATTATTATTTTACATGTGGCTAGCACTGTGTGTGTTTTCTCATAGCTCTTCTTTTTTGCTCCGCCTGTACTCTATCTTAGAGACCCATTTTAAATCGATTTCTAAGTAGTTACTGTCTCATTTACTTTCCCTATATGTCATTACACCGAAGTGCTTTGCATTCTATAGATAACTGGATCAATACGTTGGTTTTTTGATGTTTGTGGGCATTTCAGCACCACTGCTAAATGGACAGCTCCTCAGTATTTCAGAACATGCGGTCCTAGTGTTTCAGCGCCTTCAAAGTAGTAGGCTACATGTAAACAACTCCCTTTAAACTTTTTTCATTTAATAAGGCCCTTATTTGTGACTATGTTGGTCAGTACGAACGTGTAATAGGATCAGCTACAGTGACCATGATAATGTATTGCAATATTTCACTTGGTTGTGTCCTACTCGTTTTGACATTGTAGTGTCCCGGTGGCAATGGCGCCCTTGCCCGAGGAAAGTTTCAGCATGGGTATTGTGCAAAGCTCTCTATGATAGATAGCTGTAAAACGGGATCTACTGTAGCACCTGAGATTGTTGTGTAAGATCTAAGAACATTTCCTTGATTATTTTCAAGGTACAATTTGATCATTAGCCTATAATCGACTCCAGATATATGTAAAAGGGTGGAAGTGTCATGGGTGCACTATAGCCTTCTAGGGGATCCAGATATCCAGAGATTTTAAAATAATGTACAGTGTGTTTGAATTGGGACATCATTTGCACTAATTTAATATGAGGATGGCCTCGCTACTTCGGAGTTGAGGGTTTGATTCCCACACATTTATTTTTTAATTTCCAATTGGTAGTTGCAGTCTTGAACCATCTCCCGTATGGACTCGGGAGAGGTGAAGTTCGAGAGCCATGTGTCCTCCGAAACACGACCCGCCAAGCCGCACTGCTTGTTGAGACACTGCTCGCTTAACTCGGAAGCCAGCTGCACCAATGTGTCGTAGGAAATACCATACAGCTGGCGACCAAAGTCAGCGTGTATGCGCCCGGCCTGCCACAAGGAGTTGCGCGATGGGACAAGGACATCCCAGCTGGCCAAACCCTCCCCTAACCCAGACGACGCTGGGCCAGTTGCCTCATGGGTGTCGCAGTAGCGACACATCCCGGGATCGAACCCGGGTCTGTAGTGTCGCCTCTAGCACTGTGATGTAGTGCCTTTGACCGCTGCGCCACTCGGGAGGCCTGCACACATATTTAATGAATATATGCACTAACCGTAAGTTGCTTTCAATAAAATGTATAAGAATGAGTGATTAGAATGTGGAGCTCAAACTGCCTTGCTCTGGCTGATTCATAGGAAAGAACAGGAGCTGAACTCTAAAGATACCATCATCCTCCACCAGTTCTCCAGGCCAAAGAGTGGTGTCCCATCTCTCTCCCCCTTCTGCCTCAAGATAGAGACCTACCTGCGCATGGTGGACCTGCCCTACCAGGTGTGTGTGTGTGTGTTTGTGTGTGAGAGAGAGATGGGGAGGGGGAGAGAGACAGAGAAAGAGAGAGTGATGTTTGGGTTGGTGCGTAGTTGAATTATTTGATGTAACTAACATTGCGTCATTTTCTATTGAAGAGTAACTGACCATTGAAATTCCTTCTTCCTCTTTCCTTTCTCTCTCTCCCTCTGTCATGCAGAACTACTTTGATGGGAAGCTGTCTCCCCAGGGGAAGATGCCATGGATAGAGTACAACCAGGAGCAGGTGTCTGGTACAGAGTTTATCATCGACTTCCTGGAGGAGAAGCTGGGCGTGAGCCTCAACAAGAACCTCAGTCCCCCGGAGAAGGCTGTGTCCCAGGCTGTCACCAAGATGGTGGAGGAACACTTCTACTGGTGAGACACTTCCTGACACTACAGCAAGACATCCACTAGATGCTGCTCTGTTGGGAGACCTAATTTATTTGATACTGAGGGATAGGATGATAAACTAGTGAATGTGATTGGGTCGCAAACCATTATATCTGTCCCTTGAAACTCACAACCCTGGTGTTGCAAACTCCATGCTCCAACCAACTGTGCCATCGGGACCACACTTTATCAGCGTATGGATTTGAGATACTGTTGACCTAACGAACATCACGTCTGTGTGTGATGACAGGACCATAGCGTACTGTCAGTGGGTGGACAACCTGGAGGAGACCCAGAAGATGCTGGCAGTGAGTGGGCCACTGAGTGACCTACTCAAGTGGATCCTGAGTCGCCTGACTGGCAGCATCGTGAAGAGGGAGATGTACGGCCACGGGATTGGACGATTTACCAGGGAGGAGGTCTACGCTCTAATGGAGAAGGACATGCGGACGCTGGCCACCCTACTCGGTAGGGTGAGGGTATACTGTAGATAATCATTAAAATCACAATCCTACAGATCATCATCCCCATCTCATTTCACAAGGTACAGTCTGCAGCCTTACAAGCCTTGTAAATCTCATAACTACGGCTAAGGCCAGCTGTAGGTTCCATTGTGGTTTAATTAACTTACTTGGGTTTACAGTACTATGGCCAGTTTCAAGTGCTTAAAGGAGCATCCCTTTTATAACAAGGTACATTGTACAATTCTGTTCTCTTCTGGAGAAAGTAGGATACTACACCATGAGGACTAATTTCCAGTCAAAATTTTAGCCCCATGACCCTTGTTTCCATACAACATTCTTCTCGCCCCCTGATTCTTGGTGTTTTTCTGGGTAGGTGATAAGAAGTACCTGATGGGTCCTAAGCTGTCTATGGTGGATGCCACTGTGTTCAGCCATCTAGCCCCTGCCATGTGGACCCTGCCGGGCACAAGGCCAGAGCAACTCATCAAAGGTGAGTTTCACCAACAAGCCACATTGCGTGTCATGGTTAACATTACTCCCCAGAAAGGGCCTACATGGGTTCCAAAACATAAATAAATAGCAAGTTAGGGCAACAGTGAGGGAAATCACCCTACTTTTAAAGAAAGATTAAGTAACCATTGTCATGCAGATCTTACCGCCCAATATTCCTCTTGAATGTGGATTACAAAATCATTGAATGTGGATTACAAAATCATTGCTAAAGTATTGGCTTTCCGCATACAAACAGTAATACAAAAGTTGATTCACTCAGATCAAACAATCTCTGCCATTTTTTCAATATAATCCGTCATACTAAAAACTTGAATGCTCCTAAAGTGTCAGTATCATTAGATGCTGAAAAAGCATTAGATAGGGTGGGATGGGCATATTTGGTGGCTGTCTTTAAAGTGTTTTGTTTTGGTCCGGTATTTATCTCCTGGATTGAGCTATTGTACAAATCCCCCAAAGCAGCGTGACAGGGATGACCTTTGTCTAGTTATTTATTTTCTTTAGCCACAGAACCCCTAGCATGAATTTGAACTCATGGCTCAATCCGGGGAATAGAGATTGGTGGAGATCAACAGGTGATATCATTGTATGTAGATTACATTTGACTTTATTTATCTAAACCACAACATTCTCTGTCATTTATTTGACTTCTGTTAGACACATGTGGTGCTGTATCAGGATTCAAAGCGAATTGGGAGACAATTGAAATAATGCCCATTTCAAAGTATGATTTCTCAAGCTTAGAAAGTACATTTTAAAATGAACAAAGATGCATATGACATACCTAGGTGTACTGATACCATGCAATCAGGAGGAGGCATATAAAATCAAACATTTTATTTTACTAGATAAGATTGAGTCCAATGTTCAGAGACGGAGATCTCTCTCTATTTCTATGTTAGGTAGGGTCAACATAATCCAAAATGAATATATTACCAAGGTTGATGTATTTCAGGTCCTGCCATTTTCAATTCCATCCAACTTTTTAAATAAAATACATGGCCTGCTCTCCAACTTTATTTAAAATGGAAAGACCTCAAGAGTCAAATTGACTGTTTTACACTTACCCTATGCAGCTGGAGGTCTTGGACTACCTCATATGAAAATGCATTACTGGGCTGCACACCTGCGTTCACTTAACAATGGACAGCAGACTATCCTGTGCATGGAGGGATATCAAAGCCATAAATGTAATACCTTAAGGATCTAAAATATATTCACTACTTTGGGTCCAAGAAAAAAACGGACAATCCAATGATTCTCCATTCAAAGACCCAATATTGCCAGGCGCCTTTATTTGGAGCAACCTCCCGTGTTTAATGACAACACCTTTAAGTCCTGGTTCCAAAGTGGCATCATGCATTTTGAACCTGTGTAATATGATGGATCTCTACTGTCTTTCAATCAACTACAAGACCGATTTGGATTATCCAAGGCCGATTTCTTTAACTTCTTACAGAATAAATCGTATTCTGAAATCGTATTCAATTGCGTCAACAGAATCTGGATGTACCTAAGGCATCTAGAATAGACAAAATACTGAAAGAAGCTCATATGCCAAAGAAGTTGATTTGCCAAGTTATGTGAAGGGTTGATTTGAAACTCTATATCTAAAGGATGAAATTGAGGAGAACCCTTGGTCACAGATATGTGCACATGCTAAAACCTGCTCCTACAACCTAAGACATAAACTACTGCAATTTCAGATAATTCATAGGACTTACTACACTCCTGCCATAATGAATATAATGCACCCAGAAATGTCACATCTCTGTTGGATATGGAAAAAGCACAAAGGAACCCAATTACATATGCTGTGGTCTTCTGATAAAGTGATACCATTTTGGGATAATGTATGTTCTATCATTTCATTGTGTCTATGAATGTATATCCATCTATCTCTACGATTATGTCTGTTGGGAAATGTAAATATTGATGATCAATATCAGAGAAAGTTTTGTGATCTATGTCTAATTGCTGCAAAAAAGTGGAACCATCAAATGGAAGGCCTCATATTTACCCTCAAACACAAAGTGGAGGACTGAACAATCTAGCTACATAACGTTGGATTTTGTAAATTATAAAATTAAAAATTAAAAAACGGAAATGTTTAATTAAGGAAATTTGGAAATCATATGTTGATCACCTTGGGGAATGTGTTGTATAGTGGACGTTTTGTTTTTGTGTTGTTTGTGCGGTGATGTGGAAACACAAATTAACAAATTGTCAAATGTAAAAAAAAAACAGGAAAAAAACTGTGATGAGGAAGAAACCTTGACAGCAATCAGACTGGAATAGACTCCATCTTTATTGAATATAAACACACCACATTTTGACCCATTCTCAGCTGAGCTTGTTGACCTTTGCCTTTGTGTTGACCTTTGACCCACCCTATCCGCTCCAGGCGAGCTGATTAACCTGGCCATTTACTGTGAGAGGATCCGCCGGCGCTTCTGGCCCGAGTGGTTCGTTGATCTGGAGGATTTCTGTTACGATGACACCACAGAGGACGACGACTCCCCGTCCAAACTCCAGGACCTGGGGCTCTACTCCCGTACAGACACCTTCCAGGACGAGGCCAGCCCTCCTCACACACACACAATCTCACCAGACAGTGACCTCACGGGCCACTCGCTCTGCGACTCGGACATGGACACAGAGTGCTCTGAGATGGAGCAGCTCAAGTGTTGACTGCCCTATGACACACACAAGACACACACACACCGCCTGGATGGGTCTCGTGCCCCCCCCCTCCCCCCCCCCCAAACACAACGCCCTGTACCTGTTGAGCAGGGAATAACTACTGGGGTGCATTTCTGTTGCCAGAGGCTGTTGTTTGAGTTAATGAGTGATGGATTCAGAGATTCTACACACACAATGGACTGCAGGAAATGAAAGCCTGAATATAGATAAAGGGATAGAGAAGTAGAGAAAAAAACGGAGTAAAATAGGAATAGAGAGAAAAAGAGCCAAAGAGTGATAGAAAGAGGTAAAGATAAACCGATGGAGAAAAGAGTTGAGAAAAAGAAAGATCAGGAGTTAATGACGCCATCGCTGAGAAACTCCTCTACCTGGGTGACAACAACGCCTGTTGCCCAGTTTTGCATTGTCGAGTTGTTGTTACCACGGCAACAACGTGGTGTGTGTTAACTGTGTCCCCCAATTTGAGATGCATTGTGTGTTTGACGTACTGACCCCGTGACTTGCGTCCTTGCAAAATATGAATCATTCTATTGATATTATATTGATATTTCAGACAAGATGCAGATGAGTGCAGTTCCATATAAATATGTAATCAGATCCCAAATCTGATTTAATATGAGTATATATAGTATAGATAGCCTGCTAATTACATATATGATCCCAATGTCATATAATGCAAATATGTGGTTCTCCCATACATCTCAGTGCTTGTTAAATATGACCAAACTACCTGGTGACCCCCAACTGACACTTTTCATCTGCAGTCAGGCCATTGAATATTTCCTCAATCCTTTTTAGAATAGTCTGATGTTATGCAGGAGTTGCAGATACTGTAGATTGGGGACATCTCAAAAGTCTAAAGTGGCTTCCTTTCCTCATCTCTCTATAATCTGCACAGATCTGAAAACATTGGATAGGTGAAAGCAATATGGTGGATGCCTACTTGTCCAATTCTTCTTCCACTTGTCCAATTCTTTCATAGCAGATGAAGAGGAGGAGAGGAAACTACTGGAGATCCTTAGTTGTG